>NC_137828.1:4454126-4604126 GCF_963921795.1 Nannobrachium achirus
CTTTCCTATTTTTTTATATATATATATATATATATATATTAAAAAATTGAACCTCGGTTCGAAGTGGAGCGGTGAATTTGAGCAGCTGTACCCTATGTGAGTGAGTGAGTGAGTGTAAACTGTGCCTGTGAGTGAGTGGTGAGTGTGCCTGGCCTGCACAAAACAGCGCCCCTCCTTTAACTAGTGTTTTGTGTGTGGCCACTCAAGGTATTGCCAGGCTACGGACACGGCCAGCCACCCAGCCAGCCACCCACCCACATACCCACGGACATACCTGTTCATTGGGAGCGCTTTCACCGCTCCAAAAAAACATTAACATTCTTGGCATTTAAAAAAAGAAGAGGATGGGGCATTCTACCCTTCTCTCTGCATGACAGGAAGGACAACAGACTGATTAAAAGCAGTTTGTACAACACAGTATAGTATACTAGTCATATGGGGAAGTGGTTCCCTACTCTGCACCTATAGGAGCATGCATAGATCTGCTCTGCCTCTGCACCTATAGCAGCATGCATAGATCTGCTGCAAACCAAGCACAACCACTCCAGGGTTGAGTGAGGACAGACTGTGGTTTGAACTGTTTCACTACAACAACATGACTGAGGTGACGGTTGACTGGTGGTGAGTGGTGACCGCTTATTCTGTTACTGATACTATTAATACTGTTTCACCTGCTGTTTGGGCCCTGAGTGAGACAGTGGTGTACTCACTCTAGACTCACCTTCTCTCCACAACATGTCACTGCCAACCCCTACAGTATCAGGTGGTCTCAGGGAGGGAGGGAGGGACCAGTGGTCCTCCTCAGCCTGTGGGTTGAGAACAGGGGGGTCCCCTGATGATTAACTTAATGTGCAACATTGTTTTCTCACTCAACAGTAAACAAACCAGCATAACGATTCAGTGTATAGAGGGTATCTGCATATTTCTAAAGTGACAATTTAAGGACTTTTTAATACTTATAAAATGACAAATTGGCCAAATTGTCAAATATTAGAGGCAGAAATTGTGAAAATAGCAGATCTACATGCTCACAACGCCTCGCAGTGCCTAGATCGGCTATTTTCACAATAGAACCGTGTTGTACAAAATGTAATGCCTCAACTCTCAGTAAACAGTTCTCCCCGAACTGTTTACTGTACATATTTCTCTTTTGTATGATGCCAGCGCTTTGCATAGTATTGTATATTTGTCTGTCATTATTCTTGTTGAATTGAGAGCAAACTTAAGGACCACAATTTCCTGTGCAAAATGCTAATAAAGTTTTCAATCAATCAATCAATCAGTGATGAGTTTCACAGGGAGGACATAATGAACACAGCAGAGGAACTTACTTAAAACACATTCCCTGCCACCAACAATGGCATCCTATGTCTTCCCCTGCCACCATCTTCTTACCTTTTAACCTGTAGGATGGTGCACGGATCACGCACCACACGTCTGCACGTCGTTCACAGCATTCAAACAAAAAGAGATCCGCTTGTAAATCCGTCCAGGCACTCATGAGAGAGAGGCCATCATGTTTTCTTCATTATGTAAACAAACATGGCCGCCAAAGGGCTGAAAGGTCGAGTAGTTCCGGGGTCGAACAAGCATTTCCGGTTTGCGATGTCCAATTTAGGTTCATAAAGTTAACATGAGTATACAGTATAACTAAATGCGTTTGAAATTAAATCAAAATGTTACATTTCAGGATTCCAATTAAAAATAACAAAACATTATTCAGGATTCCAATTCAAAAGAAGCTAAAATAGCCGACCTACAAGCTCAAAACGCTTTTGTATGAGATACTAGAATGACAAAGTAGGACGTAGCAATATGCATTGTGGCCCTCTGGAGTGAAGGTGGAAATATAGTGGCCCTCGCCATCATCAAAGTTGCCCACCCCTGCTTTAAGGCCACTGTGGCCTCAGGTCATGGTTTGAGGGGCACAAGGCCAAACTGAGGGGCAACGGCGGCCATGGCCTTCATGAAATCCATGCCCTGGACACCATCAACAAACAGGACAATTATTCATCTGCAGTTTTTTGATGAAAGCTTTTATTCCCCCCAGCCAGACAGCCTTTCCTTTCCATGACAAACATAACGCACCACTAGCATGTACCAGATGTATCACACTCTACAAGAGCATTACACCATCACTCACCTCACCCACACAACAATAAGAAAGATAAACCGTTAAGCTTTTCAGATAAAAAATATTATATTATTTATGCACACTGTGTAGGGAAATATAGGGGGGGACAAATATAGATTTTCCTGGAATATTTGGACTCATGCAAGAGAAGAACATATTTTGTAAATTACAGAACATTTAAGTAAACATAGGTAATTTATTTTCTTCTTTTTAAAATATATATTAGATCATGTTATGGTCAGATTTTATTGACTACCTCACGCCCAAATATTGACTCTTAAAGCGTGGGCATTCGTCATGGTCGACTACCGTTGCTATTTGCTACGCCTAAACCGATATTAGAGTTATTTCTAGCTTTATGCTGACAAAGTCAATCGAAGCTAAAAAAGGGCCTGACCCAAAAGACATTGCAATAGTAATCATTCAAGGTTTTTTATGATCCTTAGGGTCATACAAAAAACGTGTTAAAAGTTTCCCATTATATTCTTAGTGGATCAAGGTGAATTCAGGGGGTTCAAAAAACTATGGTTTAGTGATGAGTCATCACTTTTCTGGGGTCAGCCCAGTTTTGTGGGGTCCGTCTTTAGCCCGAGGACCAAAACAAATGCTTGCAATGGATTCAGAATCATGAAAAAAAAAACTAGTTAGACCCCTCACATGCTACTTAAAGAAGATTTTTTGGGGGGGTCTTTTTTCCTGTATAGTAAGTGATGGGACCCAAACTTGAACCCCCTGAATTCACCTTGATCCACTAAGAATAAAATGGGAATCACCCTAAGGATCATAAAAAACCTTGAACCATTACTAGTGCGATTTCTTTTGGGTCAAACGCTCAGATTGACTGGCCTGAAAGTAGTTTGAAAAAATTAAAACTGCTTTATTTAGTTTATCCGTCCAGTTTGCCAAACGAACAAGGCCTCTTCAAACAGGAATGTGAACCAACTTGCATAGAGTACTTGAGGGGGAAAAACTACCAGCTCCAAATTAAGAAAAAAGCACAGCTTACGAAGGCGAGCAGGACCCTTAAAGGTCCATTTAGTCAGAATCAAGGGTTAAATTAACACTCAGAATGGATGTATGATAATATCACTGTCAGGAGTTTGGTCCATCTACCCTAGTGGTTCTCAACCTGTGGGTCGGGACCCCCAGGGGGGTCCCCAAGTTATTGTGTGGGGTCTCCAGACGATTAACTTTACGTGCAACATTGTTTTCTCTCTCAACAGTAAACAAAACCAACATGAAGTTTTACTGTATTGAGGGTATCTGCACATTTCTAAAGTGACAATTTAAAGGAGTAGTTCACCCCCAAAATGACTTTTTTTCTATTGATTACTCACGCCGTGGAGACTTGAGTTCAATAAGATTTTGTTGTATTTGTCGCATTCCTAAGAGAAAAATGTGATTATAGTAAATTTACCCCCATTGATTCTGGATGGGGACCCAAATGCATTCGGGTCCCTATCCGGAATCAATGGGGGTAGATTCATTGTAATCAAATTATTGTCTTAGGGATGCGACAAAAAAACTAAAATTATCATTGAACTCAAGTCTCCATGGCGTGAGTAATCAATAGAAAAAAAAAAGTCATTTTGGGGGTGAACTACTCCTTTAAGGACTTTTTAAGTATAACAAATTAAACCCTGGCCAAATTGTCAAATATTAGAGGCAGAAATTGTGAAAATAGCAGATCTACATGCTCACATCGCCGTTGTGGAGCATGTAGATCTGCTATTTTCACAATAGAACCGTGTTATACAAAATGTAATGCCCTCAACTCTTAGTGCTCATCAGGGTGGGGGGGGGGGGGGTCCCCAGTTAAAATATGTTTTTTTTTTGGGGGCCTGAAAAGGTTGAGAACCACTGCACTACAGGTAGGAGCCACCTTGCCTCCAGTCTGCCCCCTACAGCGTGTCCTTTGCACTACAGGCAGAGAGACACAGAAAGTCTCTATCTAGAGTTCCACAACAGGAGGATGACGACGTGCTTCTTCTTGAAAAGCTTCTGTCAGGATTCTTCTAAACGTCTCTCACATCCTCCTCTTTCTCCACTCAGCAGTTTTACACCTTCATTCGTCTGGTTCGTACCTACAGGGAAACACAAAGAAAACACAGTCACAGACATAGACATAGACATAGAAACGTAGACGCCTCCTTGGGCTAGGGGGCGTATCGTATGCATTGAGCAACTAAGGGAATCTTCGTCGCTTCCGTGTTCATTGCTTCCGCGTGCGTCACACATACAGAAGTCGGAAAGCCAATCAGAGGCAGGTGGGGGCTGGTCTTTACGTATGCAGCCTATAAGAACAGCTGAGCAGCGCAACATTGGAACTGGCTCTGTTGAATTGAATTGTGGTCCTTGGATAAGTCACGGAAAAGACACGCTGTGATTGGCCAGTAGTCACTTTGACTGACAGCGTTCCCTTAGTTTTCGCTCCAATTAACTGCAGAGGCAAACGAGGCATCTAGCTCTTTATATCTGTGGTCACAGATGCTTCTGAGAAAGACAAAATACTCTCTATTTCTGATGACACAAAACTGAGGCATACACTAGGGCATTAACGACGTGATTTTTGCAAGTCGACTCGACTCAGTAAAAAGTTGAGTTGAAGTTGACTTTATCGTTTGATGACGTCATCACATCACACACGACCCCCCGATTATTTTGGGGGGGTCCCCAGATGATTAACTTAATGTGAAACATTGATTTCTCACTCAAACAGTAAACAAACCAACATAAAGTTTAAGTGTATAGAGGGTATCTGCACATTTCTAAAGTGACAATTTAACCCTGCAAGACCCGAATTAATTTCTATTAATTAAATTAAATTAAATTAAAAAAAAATCAGATGGTGTTGTAGCAGTCCTAATCATAGGAAAATGTAATGTTAAAAAATGTATAATGTTTTTGTAAGGTTTTATAGCCATAAATCATAAATCATGCTCTAATTTGCATTTTGGGAATATTTTTCACAATATTAACATATGCACATGTTCTAGACATTCTAATGATCACGGAAAAAATATTACAGGCATTTTACTTATGTTTTATTGAGGAATAGCTTCAGTTAAAAAGTGAGATGTTGTTCATCCAGACGCTGGAATTTCAACTTCTCTGGGAAGGTGTGAATGTCAGCCTCTGTGGGGGGTATTATATGCAAATATCGTGGCCAATGGCATTGTAATACTAAACAATAGGATTTAATGGTGATGTTAATGTGAAAAAAGAACAGGAAAACTTTTAAGGACTTTTCAATACCTCTAAAATCTGGGGAAATATTGGTGATTTGACGGTGCTGGAGGGCCATTTATCCACAACTTTCCAACATCCCATCATGCATTGCGCAGAAGGCGAGTGGCAGCTTCCGGCGCCGCAGCCGAGAGTGATCTACAAGCTCACAGCGGTTGCATCTGTGACGCGACGTGAGCTTGTATGTCTGCTGTTCGCCGGAAGTGTCCCACAGATAATGCTATAACAGTAATTCTGGCGGAAACAGGTGGATAGTACAATGTAGGAATGAAGTAAAGAAAGATCCCTCCAACCCCTCCGGTCCTCTATTGTGAAAATAGCCGATCTATATGCTCACAACCAGGGGCGTCACAACAAATTCTGGGCCCTGGGTACAAGGATTCACTGTGGGCCCCACATGAATGTTAACTATTGAAAAATCGTGAAAATGTGTGCAAGAAACCTATGTCAAGGACTCCCCAGATGATATGTATTTGGCCACGGACCCCAATCTCAAAATATTTAGTTCCAGGGACCCCCAGAAGCAAAATTTGAGTTAGAAATGTTCGCTTAAAAAATACATATATTCAAAGATTTTCACACATTATACAAGCTCACAGTGAGCTTGTATATCTGCTATTTTTCAATAGATAAAGTACTAGGGCCCCTCCACCTTGGGCCCCAGTAACTCAGTCCCACTTTCCTACCCCTTGTGACGCCCCTGAATACAACGCCTCACATCTCACCTCTGCAGTCTCTTCCTGATCTCCTTGATCTGCTCGTTCTTCTTGGTGAGGATCTCCTTCATGCTGCGATACGCTGCCGTCTGCTGGAACTTCTTCTCCAGCTCCTGGAGAGAGAGAGAGAGAGAGAGAGAGAGAGAGAGAGAGAAAGAGAGAGAGAGAGAGAGAGAGAGAGAGAGAGAGAGAGACATAGAGAGAGAGAGACATAGAGAGAGAGAGAGAGAGAGAGAGAGAGAGAGAGAGAGAGAGAGAGAGAGAGAGAGAGAGAGAGAGACATAGAGAGACAGAGAGAGAGAGAGGTTAAGAAAAAAATGAAATGTCAGATATGCGTCGAGCTGCGACGCGTTGTGAGCTTGGAGGTCGGCTATTTTCGGTGCTTGATACCACACTAAACTAAGCATAATCAAGTGAATACTTGAGATGTGGCGTAACGGCATGGATTTCTACACAGAGAGGGCAATTCTTTCAACATAAGATGCTGCATTCAAGTTCA
Organism: Nannobrachium achirus; assembly: GCF_963921795.1. Classification (NCBI taxonomy): domain Eukaryota; kingdom Metazoa; phylum Chordata; class Actinopteri; order Myctophiformes; family Myctophidae; genus Nannobrachium; species Nannobrachium achirus. The sequence goes on from NC_137828.1 coordinate 4,460,722, forward strand.
GGAGAGTTTGGACAAGGCAATTCTCTTGAATGCTGCCTTCAGGTATGGCATGGAAAGAGGGGGCATTTGCATTTCTTTCTCCATAGTAAAAACTGCATTCATGGTCTGGAGAGGGCACTTTTTAACAGACGGATAAAAGGGCAGGGGCTCAAGCCCCCTTTGATGTCTATGTGTGCACATGCCTGATATAGATAGATATACCGATGTCTCTGGTTGACGTTGGCACATTTCACTCAGGTTTTTTCATCTCACTCACGTCACTCTGTCTGCTGACCTCACTCGAGGTAAAAATAAAATAAACAAAAATAAAAATAAAACAATTCACAGGAGGCAAGCAGTGATCACCCCATGATGTGCACTGCAATGTAGTTTCAAATGCACTGCATTGCAGGCGCTTTTTGAGAGTAAAAAAAAAACTAAAAAAGAAGACATGTGTGACATGCATGATCTGGGCAGCAGGGACGTGCTGGCCATTGGGAAAAGCGGGACAACTCCCGAACGGCCGGTTCATTCCCAGCCGGTCCAGGCCGGCCATTAGGAAAAAAATAAAAATAAAATGTCGGCCTTCGTTCCATTTTGTAAATGTTTTCGCAAAGTAAAGCCCTGCTTCATCATACAAGGCCGTCACGGTTTTGGACATACAAGGTTTCCACCCGACAACGACGAAAGATAACTCATGTAATTGGCCCACTGGCTTGTCACTTGTCATGATCTGAAATGACAAATCTTTGAGTAGCAGCAGCGCTATAGAGAGAGATCTCTCTCTGTAGCGCGCAATGAGGGCCTCTACAACTCTTTTTCCCGGGCTGAATCAGGGGCCCAGCACGTCCCTGCTGGGCAGATTGCCCCAGGAGAAATGTGCCAATCTCAACCCAAAACAACGGTAGACTGTATGTACCTTCTCAGCCATGGTGAGCTGCTCCTGCACCCTCAGCAGGTCGTGCTTGGCTGAGACTAGGTTGTCATGCAGGTCCTTCTGGGAGGCAGCGCTGGAGCTCAGGGTCTTCTCATAGTCCTCCCTGAGGGCCGACACGGTGTCCTCTAGGCTGGAGATCTCCTGGGAGTGGAGGTCCGGAGCCTGGGAGAGAGAGAGACCCACCACCCACACAATGCACACATTAGGAGGTCCGGAGCCTGGGAGAGATGACCAGACACAATGCACACAGTCAGGCCTAATGCTGAGACAGTGGAATGTAACACCTGGACTTAATGGGTCACTTTATTAGCCATTAGCCATTATTTTAACCCATTTAGGGCCTATTATTGAATGCTTTAACCAGTGAAAAATAGCAGATCTACAAGCTCACAGCGCGGCACCGAGTGCCGCGCTGCGAGCTTGTAGATCTGCTATTTTTTGAAAAAGTCGTGAAAATGTGTGCAAATCTTTGAATATATGTCTTTTTAGAGCGAACGTTTGTAACTCAAATTTTGCTTCTGGGGGTCCCTGGAACTAAATATTTTGAGATGGGGGCGTCCGTGGCCAAATGCATATCATCTTGGGGGTCCTTGACATGAAAAAGTTTGAGCACCACTGACACGGAAACATAGGTTTCTTGCACACATTTTCACAGTTTTTCAAAAATAGCAGATCTACAAGCTCGCAGCGCGGCACTCGGTGCCGCGCTGTGAGCTTGTATATCTGCTATTTTTCAATGGTTAACATCATCATGGGGGGCCCCGCAGTGAATCCTTGTACCCAGGGCCCAGAATTTGTTGTGACGCCCCTGCCCATGACCCACCACCAGTGTTGATTTCGTCGACTAAAACTATAGTCTCGCGTGGCCAGACTGTTGCCTCCACGATTTGCAAATGCTCCCGGCATACAGTCTGGGAGACGGAAATATAAACGATGAGTATGAGATAAAGCGGATGTGATGCAACCGCTCCCTTGGTGCAGTAGCAATAACATGTCCTACTGGAAGCGTTAAGTCTCCTTTCAATATTTTTGGGGCGTTATTTCGTCTTTCTCTGGTGTTGTTGGTGTTACCTCCTTGATGTTTTCATACGTTTTCTTAAACTACACACCCATAACAAGAATAGGCCACTCGAGTGTCTCTGTCTGTGCTACTGTGTTTCTGTTATGTTTCCAGTGGGACTACAGTTCAGTGCAGCAGTGGCTACTTCCGATACTCGCCGTTCGGGAGCTGCCGTTCCAGACTCTATATAGCAGATTGTGGAATAGTTGTCTGGCTACGCGAGACTACTAAAACTATGACGGAAGTTTTTTTCACTGACGAAAACGAAATAAAAACGAAATAAAAACTAAACAATGGTGACTAAAACTAAGACTACATATATTGACAATTGTGTCAACAAAATAAAAACTAGACTAAAACGTTAGGGAGGGACTAGTGGAGAAGAGAGTCATTTTATGTTTGGTTGCTCTCAGGTGTTGCGTGCTGAAAATAGCAGATCTACAAGCTCACAACGCGGCACACTGTGAGCTTGTAGATTGGCTATTTTCAGCACGCAACCAAGTGTAAAATCGATGCCAGCAAGGCCACATTTCAGTTGACTAAATCAAGTGTAGATTTAGTCGCCTAAAATCATATGATATTTAGTCGACTAAAACTAGACTAAAACTGTTTGGGTGACTAAATTATGACTAAAACTAAAAGACATTTTATTCAAAATGACTATGACTAAAACTAAATCAACATGTGCTGTCAAAAACGACAGAATGCACACATTCAGGCCTTATGCTGAGAGCCAGCAGAATGTTTATTCACTCATTTAGGACTGGAATTGTGTCACTTTAAGCATTATTTTACGTTTTAACGATAAAAAAAAACAGATATACAAGCTCACAGTGCGGCACTCGAGAGCTTGTGTAATGCTCAGGTCTCCCGCGTGAAAGTCCATTATCTTAACCATTGATCCAAAGGGATATCCCTATGGACCGAGGGAGATACTAAGACTTTTGGCGCCATCAGGCTGAGGCAGTGAGTCACTCCGCTACACTTGTAGATCTGCTATTTTTTAAGAATCGTGTTTTATTGTTGTTCTTTTTGTTCATTTGCTACTCAAATATGTGCTTCTGGGGGGTCCCCGATACATAATATTTCGAGATGTGGGTCTGCGCGGGCAATTACATAAAGTTTGAGAACCACTTGACGTAGAAACATGCGTTTTTTTCAAAAACCTTAGAAGGATTTTGAAGGCATTAATAGAATCATTTCACGATTTTTCAAAGATTGCAAAACTACAAGCTCACAGCGCAGCGCTCACTCGGTGCCGTGCTGTGAGCTTGTAGATCTGCTATTTGTTTAATAGTTGAAGAAAAAGAAATGAAAAAAAGGAAAATACTTGAATACTCTTACATACCAGTGTGGGTCCAAAATGGCAGAGTGAATGGTAGAAGTAAGCAAATGAATAAATCAAATGACAGCGGTTTTCCAGAAGTGGCAGAAACAGAAACAGAAAATGTAAACTGTGTGAGAGTGACCAAGGCAGAGAAGCAAAAACGTTACCTGTTGCTCCACCTTCACCTTCTGCAGGTCTTTCAGAGCCCTCTCCGCCCGGCTTCTCTCATCCAGGGCTCCCATAGTCTGAGAGAACAAGGAAAATAAGAACATCTAGAGTTCCCATAGTCTGACAGAACAAGGTAAATAAGAACATAAAGTCAAGTACTAATAACAGTAAGACTCCCTAATCGGGAGATACGCGACCGCCAGGTCGCATGTACTGTATACACAAATTGGCCTTAGCAACCTCATGGTGGCACTAGAAGAGGGGCATGTGAGAAATCAGGGGCGGTGGTTGTGGTTTGCCAGTCAAGGAGTGTGTGTGCAAGTTTTCATTGTTATTAGAATGTTGAGTACATTGGCCAAATTGTCAAATAATATAAGGCTAACCCTAACCCCCACAAAAAAAAGAAAGAAAACACATCTACAAACAAGCTCACAACGTCTCGCAACGTGATCTTGTAGATCAGCTATTTTCACACTATTTAAACTATTAACGATTATTTTGGGGAGTCGCGGCCTGAAAAGGTTGAGAACCACAACTAAATCTTATAGCCGGGAGCATTAGGGAGACAACATGGTCATTTCGTGGTAATTAGTCTAAAACGATGGCCCCATAAAACGATGGTTTAGTGATGAAAAGTGATGAGTCATCACTTTTCCCAGTTTTGTGGGTGTTTTCTGGGGCCATTAAAACAAATGCTTAAAGCAGATTCTTTTCCTCCTGTATAGAAAGTCGATGGGAGCCCAACTTGATTTGGCCGCTGTGGCGACCCCGAAGGTCGCCGACTCGGGCGCCCTAGCTAAATCATTAGAGCATGCCCTGGGCTACATCTGTGCACAATTTGGCGCTTTTAGACTGCTTTGCACAAAATATCCCCAACGCCCCCGACTATTACTCTTGAAGAGAACATGATCTTTAACCTTTTTGTTTTCACTCCTCCCCTATGAGTAACCATGGTAACCACTCTGTAAACATTCTATGAACAGCTAGGTCTTTATTTGACAGTCACATTATTATTATTTTTGTTACTTGTGATTCCAGAGTGCGAATCCTGGATTTTAGTTTATCGTTTTCTTCCTGTAGTCTCCTGATCTCCTGAGGAAAGATTAAACATAGGAATATAAGTCTATATAAGGATATGCATAATCATATACTGTACATCAATACATACAGTATGCATCTATAGGAACATGCATCAAAGTGAGGGCTCTCACATTTATAGACCCTCCAGAAAAACACGGGCAATGTGTGATCTTATGCTTTGAAAAAAATTACAGAAAGTTGTGGAATATGCGGAAAGTTGTGAATTACACGAAATATGCGAACAGATGCAAAATATGCAGGGTTTATGTGATTTTATGCTGTGAAATATGTGGGTAGTTCCGAAATATGCGATTATGCAGCCTTTTTGAAAATATGTGAGCCCGGCATAATCTGCAGCATTTGGCTGATTATGCGGGAGATAATGTGATCGCATAATCGCATTTTTCTGGAGGGTCTGATTTCTATAAAGATAATATCGCATCAAAGTGAAGGCCCTCATATTTCAACCTATAGGTACAGAAAGATGTCTTTCTATAAGGATATGCATTTCACATTCCAACATGTCTTCCTCACCTTGTTCAACAGGTCAGAGACTCCGCCTCCTTCATTCAGGGGCGCCAACTTGGGTTTACTGGACTCCTGGGTGACCTGTGGGCACAAAGGTCAAACTTAGGTTTACTGGAGTCCTGGTTGACCTGGGGGCACAAAGGTCAAAGGTCAAACTTAGGTTTACTGGAGTCCTGGTTGACCTGGGGGCACAAAGGTCAAAGGTCAAACTTAGGTTTACTGGAGTCCTGGTTGACCTGTGGGCACAAAGGTCAAACTTAGGTTTACTGGAGTCCTGGTTGACCTGGGGGCACAAAGGTCAAACTTAGGTTTACTGGACGCCTGGTTGACCTGTGGGTACAAAGGTCAAACTTAGGTTTACTGGACGCCTGGTTGACCTGTGGGTACAAAGGTCAAACTTAGGTTTACTGGACCCCTGGTTGACCTGTGGGCACAAAGGTCAAACTTAGGTTTACTGGACGCCTGGTTGACCTGTGGGTACAAAGGTCAAACTTAGGTTTACTGGACCCCTGGTTGACCTGTGGGCACAAAGGTCAAACTTAGGTTTACTGGACCCCTGGTTGACCTGTGGGCACAAAGGTCAAACTTAGGTTTACTGGACCCCTGGTTGACCTGTGGGCACAAAGGTCAAACTTAGGTTTACTGGACCCCTGGTTGACCTGTGGGCACAAAGGTCAAACTTAGGTTTACTGGACCCCTGGTTGACCTGTGGGCACAAAGGTCAAACTTAGGTTTACTGGACCCCTGGGTGACCTGTGGGCACAAAGGTCAAACTTAGGTTTACTGGACCCCTGGTTGACCTGTGGGCACAAAGGTCAAACTTAGGTTTACTGGACCCCTGGTTGACCTGTGGGCACAAAGGTCAAACTTAGGTTTACTGGACTCCTGGGTGACCTGTGGGCACAAAGGTCAAACTTAGGTTTACTGGACCCCTGGTTGACCTGTGGGCACAAAGGTCAAACTTAGGTTTACTGGACCCCTGGTTGACCTGTGGGCACAAAGGTCAAACTTAGGTTTACTGGACCCCTGGTTGACTTGTGGGCACAAAGGTCAAACTTAGGTTTACTGGACGCCTGGTTGACCTGTGGGCACAAAGGTCAAACTTAGGTTTACTGGACCCCTGGTTGACCTGTGGGCACAAAGGTCAAACTTAGGTTTACTGGACCCCTGGTTGACCTGTGGGCACAAAGGTCAAACTTAGGTTTACTGGACCCCTGGTTGACCTGTGGGCACAAAGGTCAAACTTAGGTTTACTGGACCCCTGGTTGACCTGTGGGCACAAAGGTCAAACTTAGGTTTACTGGACCCCTGGGTGACCTGTGGGCACAAAGGTCAAACTTAGGTTTACTGGACCCCTGGTTGACCTGTGGGCACAAAGGTCAAACTTAGGTTTACTGGACCCCTGGTTGACCTGTGGGCACAAAGGTCAAACTTAGGTTTACTGGACCCCTGGTTGACCTGTGGGCACAAAGGTCAAACTTAGGTTTACTGGACCCCTGGTTGACCTGTGGGCACAAAGGTCAAACTTAGGTTTACTGGACCCCTGGTTGACCTGTGGGCACAAAGGTCAAACTTAGGTTTACTGGACCCCTGGTTGACCTGTGGGCACAAAGGTCAAACTTAGGTTTACTGGACTCCTGGGTGACCTGTGGGCACAAAGGTCAAACTTAGGTTTACTGGACCCCTGGTTGACCTGTGGGCACAAAGGTCAAACTTAGGTTTACTGGACCCCTGGTTGACCTGTGGGCACAAAGGTCAAACTTAGGTTTACTGGACCCCTGGTTGACTTGTGGGCACAAAGGTCAAACTTAGGTTTACTGGACGCCTGGTTGACCTGTGGGCACAAAGGTCAAACTTAGGTTTACTGGACCCCTGGTTGACCTGTGGGCACAAAGGTCAAACTTAGGTTTACTGGACCCCTGGTTGACCTGTGGGCACAAAGGTCAAACTTAGGTTTACTGGACCCCTGGTTGACCTGTGGGCACAAAGGTCAAACTTAGGTTTACTGGACCCCTGGTTGACCTGTGGGCACAAAGGTCAAACTTAGGTTTACTGGACCCCTGGTTGACCTGTGGGCACAAAGGTCAAACTTAGGTTTACTGGACCCCTGGTTGACCTGTGGGCACAAAGGTCAAACTTAGGTTTACTGGACCCCTGGTTGACCTGTGGGCACAAAGGTCAAACTTAGGTTTACTGGACCCCTGGTTGACCTGTGGGCACAAAGGTCAAACTTAGGTTTACTGGACCCCTGGTTGACCTGTGGGCACAAAGGTCAAACTTAGGTTTACTGGACCCCTGGTTGACCTGGGGGCACAAAGGTCAAACTTAGGTTTACTGGACCCCTGGTTGACCTGTGGGCACAAAGGTCAAACTTAGGTTTACTGGACCCCTGGTTGACCTGTGGGCACAAAGGTCAAACTTAGGTTTACTGGACTCCTGGTTGACCTGGGGGCACAAAGGTCAAACTTAGGTTTACTGGACCCCTGGTTGACCTGTGGGCACAAAGGTCAAACTTAGGTTTACTGGACCCCTGGTTGACCTGTGGGCACAAAGGTCAAACTTAGGTTTACTGGACGCCTGGTTGACCTGTGGGCACAAAGGTCAAACTTAGGTTTACTGGACCCCTGGTTGACCTGTGGGCACAAAGGTCAAACTTAGGTTTACTGGACCCCTGGTTGACCTGTGGGCACAAAGGTCAAACTTAGGTTTACTGGACCCCTGGTTGACCTGTGGGCACAAAGGTCAAACTTAGGTTTACTGGACCCCTGGTTGACCTGTGGGCACAAAGGTCAAACTTAGGTTTACTGGACGCCTGGTTGACCTGTGGGCACAAAGGTCAAACTTAGGTTTACTGGACCCCTGGTTGACCTGTGGGCACAAAGGTCAAACTTAGGTTTACTGGACCCCTGGTTGACCTGTGGGCACAAAGGTCAAACTTAGGTTTACTGGACGCCTGGTTGACCTGTGGGCACAAAGGTCAAACTTAGGTTTACTGGACCCCTGGTTGACCTGTGGGCACAAAGGTCAAACTTAGGTTTACTGGACCCCTGGTTGACCTGTGGGCACAAAGGTCAAACTTAGGTTTACTGGACCCCTGGTTGACCTGTGGGCACAAAGGTCAAACTTAGGTTTACTGGACCCCTGGTTGACCTGTGGGCACAAAGGTCAAACTTAGGTTTACTGGACCCCTGGTTGACCTGTGGGCACAAAGGTCAAACTTAGGTTTACTGGACCCCTGGTTGACCTGTGGGCACAAAGGTCAAACTTAGGTTTACTGGACCCCTGGTTGACCTGTGGGCACAAAGGTCAAACTTAGGTTTACTGGACCCCTGGTTGACCTGTGGGCACAAAGGTCAAACTTAGGTTTACTGGACGCCTGGTTGACCTGTGGGCACAAAGGTCAAACTTAGGTTTACTGGACCCCTGGTTGACCTGTGGGCACAAAGGTCAAACTTAGGTTTACTGGACCCCTGGTTGACCTGGGGGCACAAAGGTCAAACTTAGGTTTACTGGACTCCTGGTTGACCTGGGGGCACAAAGGTCAAAGGTCAAACTTAGGTTTACTGGACTCCTGGTTGACCTGGGGGCACAAAGGTCAAAGGTCAAACTTAGGTTTACTGGACTCCTGGTTGACCTGGGGGCACAAAGGTCAAAGGTCAAACTTAGGTTTACTGGACTCCTGGTTGACCTGGGGGCACAAAGGTCAAAGGTCAAACTTAGGTTTACTGGACTCCTGGGTGACCTGTGGGCACAAAGGTCACATGTGACCATACCAACGCAACACTGTACTGTATTATACTGTACCGTACTGCTGGGGTTCCCAAACTTTTGGGGCTCAGGGCACCCCTATAAATATATTTTTCATCCGAGGCACCCTTACATTATATTATAATATTACCTACATGACATTCATAACTTTCACTCCCAGTACCTTATATTCATGGCATATTTTAGTGATTATGTCGTGAGGAAAACATTGAGATAATTACCATTTTGGTCAAACCTTACTGAAAATAACTCTGCACTTCAAGTTTAAAATGATACCAAATATTTGTTTAAGTGTTCAAATAAATTCCAAATATTACCAAATGATCTCACGGCACCCCTGGACTGCCGTAAAATTGCCCTGAAAAACCACTTACAGGCAGCAGCCGTTCGCAACTGGTAAAAAAAAAAAAACTAACCTAGCCCAACCCTACCCTCCCCTGCCCCTTCTTTGTATATACTTACTGTTTGTTTAGACTTACTGTTTTCTTTTTTTGTTCTATCATTTTTTTTTTCTTTACATATCTACTGCATAGTACTGTGTTCTATTCGTCTGTCATTCAATGTTATATGAGATACTTAAATGGTTTCCAGTGGAAATAAGCTTAGTCTTTTCATGGATCTCCTTTTAGTAGACCTTGTACCAGTGAACTGTACCGTCATGAAACTGTACCTTTTCCTATGCAAACTTCTAATAAAGTCTTCAATCAATCAAGTCATGGCACCCCAGGGTGCCCCGTCACCCACTTTGAAAACCCCTGCCGTACCGTACTGGGCTGTGCTGTACTGTACTCACCTTACTGGCTGACTTGAAGTCTGTCTTCTCAAACTCAGCCACTTGCTCCAACAGGTCCCTTTAAGAGCCAGGGTGGGTTTGGGGGCGACGCACATGAAACAACAGAGAAAGAAGATATTTAAGATAGATTTGATTGATTGATTGATTGATTGATTGATTGATCGATCGATCGAGTATCCCAAGGGCGAAAAATCAGAGGCAGCACAGCAGTATAAGGTTATTTACAAAGTTACAGAGAAGTAAGAAAAAAAGAAAAAGAAAAAAAAAACAAGAACAGAGTACAGTAAGTACAGTAAGAGCAAGGTACAACAAGAAAGGGAACAAATAATATATAAATATATATATATATATATATATATATATATATATATATATACACACACATTAAGTGTCCTAAAGCACAACTATCAATATAATACAGTGCCCAAATCAAAGTTACCATAACAGTCAATGCTAGTTAGTGCAACAAGTATCTCAACATCATGTCAAACACAAGCAGAAATCCAAAAAAAAAAAAAAAAAAACTACTAACACAACCTAATAGTGCAGTGTCCAAAAGTCAGAGCGATAAAAACAACTAGCAAAAGAAAAAAAACAAGAAAGGGTGATGCCGCAAGATGCACAAGAGCACCCTCCCTGGAAGGTCCTTAAAGGTCAGAGTCAGTGCAGATATAGTTCCAGTAAAGAAAAAGAGGCTACCGTCGTCCTACGTTAGGAAGGTAGTCCTTGTCAGTCGACCGTTGTGTGTCTCGTTGTACAGCTTGAGAGCAGCCGGTACAAAAGACTTTCCTAGTCTCTCGATGATAAGCTTAACATCTCATACAGTAGTGCAATACGTTTATCTGTTCGATGACAGTTAAGTGCCATTTAGGCCTGAAGGCAAATCTGTGTCACTTTAGACTTTAGATTTTTACTATCAAAAATAGCAGATCTACAAGCTCACAGCGTGCCACCGAGTGCTGCGCAGTGAGCTTGTAGATCTGCTATTTTTCAAAAGTTAAAGCATAAAATAATTCTAGGCCTATAAATGGGTTAGGCACCATTCCCACCAGGCACCATAACTATGAAGTACTAGTTACTATAACTGTGTCCTTCACCATTGTATTTTGCTTTTATAGTTGGATTTTTAAAACTATACTTTTATAGTTATAGTTATAGTGCTCAGAGAGAATGGCCCTTTGCAAATTCACCCTTTGTCAGCCTTCTGATTGGTCCCTGACTGACCAACCATCAGGCTCTTTTGCCTTGTCCTGCCCTAGTTCTGCCTTTTTTGAGCGGTGGTCACACCGTCTCCATAGCGTGGCCGTGTGTGTAGCCGTGTATGTATGTATGTATGTATGTATGTATGTATGTATGTATGTATGTATGTATGTATGTGTGTCCGTATGTAGCCTGAGGTATTTAGCCTGCAATACCTTTTCTGACCACACATGTTAAGGGAGGGGCGCTGTTGTTCAGGCCAGGCACACTTACATTCACACACACATGCACGCACGCACGCACGCGCGCACACACACACACACACGCAGCCTCCACCGCTCAGTTCACACGAGTGTGATTTTTATGTTGAATTTGCTAAAACCATGATTTTTGGAGAAATATTTACAAAATATTTACAAACATGCCCAGTCACTATACTGCAACTGAGAAGCTCCTTTTGACTGACATCCAGTTTAAAATGACAATTTAATACACAGAATAACAATAAGAAGCAACTGAATTTCAATGGTAGTGGACGGGGAGAAAGGACTTTTGTCCCACCAAGACACAGCAACCAATGGGTGCGAAGAGGGGCGGGACAACGGGCGGGACTTGACAAAGGGTGAATTACTGGTAGTGCTAAGGGAGGTGTGTGTGCTTCTAAATGTTCACTCTTCACGTTCCCACGGGCGCTTTGAGCGTGACGTGCGCGCGGTCGACGTGTTAGCCATGATGTGTTAAAACCAGACTTCACACCCTTTAGTTCTCAGAAACGCTGAGGAAGGAGAGGAATAGGAGTGAAGTTTCCCCCTGCTTGATACACACCATCAAAAGATACTGATAATTCCAAAGTACTGCTAGTGCTACTAGTCAGTCACTTCCAGAACCCCATTCCCCCATTCCGCCTTCCGTCTCACCCGATTGGACAGAGGGGAAAAACCGGAGCTCCAGCATAAACGCAAGGTCGGCACGGCGCGCAGCTATCCTCCACTGACATGAACACGCCCCCTTCCCATTCCCCTCTCATAGGTATTTTGGTGTGTAGTACTTTCTACATTGCAGTATTGATACTTTTACTTTTGAACATTTGAATACATTTGAATACTTTTTCCACCACCGCTTTCAAGGTCCTTAGATTGTCACTTTACTGTCATCCGTCGTCATCCGTCACCCCTGGGGGTCCCGGTCCACAGGTTGAGAACCCCTGCTTTATACGGAGACGTACAACAAGCACTGTGGCAGCACACATGAACCAGGGCATTCACCAAATATTCCAATATTCCAATATCAAAGTCACTATTCGACGTTGTTCACCAAAGTTGAATATTCTTTTTTTCTTTTTTTTTTTTTTCTTTTTTAAAGATATAGTTTGTAAATCTTGGTTAGATAGGAAGTCGTAAGAATGAGTTTCAATGCCCCTGGTGGATGAATTTGTTAATGCTCTATACCAGGGGTTCTCAAACCTTTTTAGGCCGTGACTCCCAAAATAAACATATTTGAACTGGGGACCCCCACCCTGACAAGCACTTGGAATTGTAGGTATTACATTTAATTTGACTCGGTTCCGCAGATAAATATTGTGAAAATAGCAGATCTACATGCTCACAACGCCTCGCAAAGCGAGGCGTTGTGAGCATGTAGATCGGCTATTTTCACAATGTTCGCCTCTTGCTTAGTTAAAGGGATATTCCACTTTCAACAGGGAGCAGTGGAAGGGCCTCTCTCCCCATACACACCCATTGTAACTTCAAACTTCATTTTAACCATGATAGATTCATTAAAAACACCCATTATTTTTTCTGGTGACTCATACTACCCTCCAAATACGTGAGCAGGCCGTGTTTTTAGATAACTTTTTTCATTTATTTTTGATAATTATTTGGGAAAATGGAAAAAATGAAATACAATAAAACTATTATTAAAAATAAATGAGTCACCAGAAAAAATTATGGGTGTTTTGAATGAATCTATCATGGTTAAAATGAAGTTTGAAGTTACAATGGGTGTGTGTGGGGAGAGGCCCTGGGCCTGGAGGGCCTGGTAACATTTACATCAAATATCTAAATATTCAATCAAGCTAATTAAAAACTGTTCAGGGTATTCATGAAAGCCTGATTAGATGATAAAATTACCAAAAGTTTTTTTGAAAGTGAAATATCCCTTTAATATTTGACAGTTTGGCCAGTCCTGTCGAATATTCGACTATTCGAATACTTCCAGGTCGAATAATTCGAATACTAAAAATCCCTATTGGTGAATGCCCTAACATGAACCTGATGACCTCCGAGTGCAGAGGTCAATCCACACCCTGACAGTTTGAAGAGGGAAACATCACACTGTGGGGAACAGAGGCGCTCGTTCCGTGCACACAACGTGCAACATGCTTACATGTGGTTTGTTAACCCATTTAGGGTAAGAATTATTGAATGCTTTAACCAGTGAAAAATAGCAGATATACAAGCTCACAGCGCGGCACCGAGTAACGCGTTGCGAGCTTTGAATATATCTATATCTATAGATATATATATAAGATCTATATCTTTGAATATATCTTTGAATATATCTTTTTTAAAAGCGAACATTTGTAACTCAAATATTTTCTCCTGGGGGTCCCTGATACAATATTTTGAGATGGGGGTCCGTGGCCAAATAAATATCATTTTGGGGGTCCTTCACATGAAAAGGTTTGAGAACCACTGACATAGTAGTCTCTCAAGAACAGACTAACTGAGCTCCAGTTGAAGTGAAAAGGACCTTTTCTTTGACGATGGCTGGCCAGATTGCTGTCATAGAAACATAGTTTTTTTCCCCCAAAAACCTTAAGAAGGATTCAAAAGACACTTATAGAATCGGGTAAAAATTCAAATTTTCAAGATTTCTAAAAAAAAATCAACAAGCTCGCAGCGCGGCTGCGAGCTTGTAGATCTGCTATTTGCGACCGTAGGTCGCATTTACTACCAAAACCTCCACCGGCTGTCTGTGGGTCAGTCAGTCCGTCACACTTTTGCCCTGCTCATATCTCCACAACCGTTGCCCCCATCCATGCCAAATTTTGCACACACACTCCTTGACTGCCAAACTACAACCTCCAAGGACCCCCGGAGCCCCAGGGACCCCCAGGTCCCTGGGGGACCCCCAGATGTAAAAAATGACCAAATGTGCTCACACGTCACACGTCACACTTTTTCCCTGCTTATATCTCCGCACCCGTTGACCCGATCCATGCCAGATTTTACACACACACACTCCTTGCCTGCCAAACTACAACCTCCAAGGACCCCCGGAGCCCCAGGGACCCCAGGTCCCAGGGGGACCCCCAGATGTAAAAAATGACCAAATGTGCAAAAATGACCAAATGACCACCCCAACGGGGCTGCTCACGGGGAATTCCCGGGGACCACCGACTCCTGGTGCTCCAGAACGGATGCAAAAGTGGTGGCGCCCCCAGTGGAGGAACCCCTGCCACTGCAGCACACATAAAATGCCGTAACTTGGGCTAGGAGCGTCCGGGAGAGCCGGGGCCGGTACCTATTGGTCCGCCAAGGCAACGTGGAGACCCCACCCCTCATTTCTCACATGGCCCTATTCTAGCGCCACCTTCAGGCCGATTTTTAAAACACATTTTTGGACACTGCTCCTACAGTTTTGGCCCTAAAATCACGAATATCACTACACAGCATGTCTACACTCATGTCATCAACATGGATCAGGAAGATTTTGGAAAAACAAATTTTTGCCCTATTTGTGGAGATAAGCCACCTACGGTCGCTTATCTCCCGATTAGGGAGTCTTACTGGTTTTCAATAGTTAAAGCAAACTTGACAGTTTGAAGAGGGAAACGTCACACTGTGGGGAACAGAGGCGCTCGTTCTGTGCACACAACGTGCAACATGCTTACATGTGGTTTGTTTAAACGCTGCAGAACGCACGTATAGATCTGTGGTCAGGGGCGTAACCTCTCCCTGCCTCTATCTCTGAACACACAGAACATATTTGTTGTCGTGTGAAAGCCTTGTATGTCCAAAACCGTTGTTTTGCATTATCATTTAAAAAAGAAATGATTTAAACTAGTGAAAACAGCCGATCTACAAGCAACGCACGAGGTGTTGTGTGCTTGTAGATCTGCTGTTTTCATTACTTTTGTGCGACGGCCTCGTATGATGGCGCAGGGCTTTGCTTTGGGAAAGAACGTACACATTTGAAACTTGTAGATACAAGGTTTCTGCCCGACAGTGACGATATGCTACTCTTTGGGATGGAGAGGTTTTTAAAGGGCTTGTCGCTCGCCTTACAAAACAACCCTGTTGTTGTTGTTTGAGGTCACAAAGGTGAAAAGTCAAAAGGTGAATATTATGTTGCATCGAAGTTAGCCCACTTTCTCAGCGATTATTTATACAAAATTATAAAAAAGTTCATATTATAAATAAAATGAACCTTTCACTGTGTGTTCAACTGTCAATTGGTAAATGCAGGTGCATTTATATAGTGCCTTTACCCAAGGCGCTTTACATAGATTGTGCATTACATTCACCCACGCGTACGCGCACACACACACACACATGTACACACAGGTCCGCAGCCACCTCTCCAAGCCAGCCAACACACACACTCACCGAGAGATGCATGCGCGACTTTGCGCGTAGTTGTGTTTCGTTGTTTTCGCACAAGGCACAGTGACACACAGACACAACCATGGCAGAAGAGGCTGAGCTGAGCCCTGACTAGCTCTGGTCCATAGCGTTAGTTGTCCACTATGGACCAGAGCTAAGCCCTGACAAACTGCATGCCAGCGGGGAATTGTGTTCAATACGAGACGCGTTTTCTTTTTTCTTACCCCGGGAACGAGAGGTTACATCTGTACCCCCGCAGAGTTCAATTTAGACCGTCCGCGGTAACGCACCACGATGCAGAAAAAACTTTGGCACGTTGGTCGTTGGGTCCTTATAGCTATTAGCAACATATTTTGGCTAAATGTTTCAGTTTAGCGTGCACTATTAGCGACTGACGAATATCCCGGAGAGCCAATGGACTCACTCATCAGAACCTCATTATGCAAAAGAAAAAAGAAAAAAAAAATATATATATATAGAAATCATTGCAGGTTAAAAGTTTTTTTTTTTTTTTTTTTTTTTTTTTTTATGTAATGTTTTATAGCCATGAATCATAAATCATGCTCTAATTTGGATTTTGGGGATATTTTTCCACAATAATAACATAATTATGTACATGTTCTAGACATTCTAATGATCACCAAAACATTATGACAGGCATTTTACTTATGTTTTTGTGAGGAATAGCTTCAGTTAAAAAGTGAGATGCTGTTCGTCTAGACTCTGGACTCCAGAGATCTTGAAGTTGTGTGAATGTCAGTCTCTGTGGGGGGTATTCTATTCATATGCAAATATCCTGGCCAATGGCATTGTAATACTAAACAATAGGATTTAATGGTGATGTTAATGTGAAAAAAGAACAGGAAAACTAATAAAACTAAAAAAAAAATCGTTATATTTAAAAAATGTTGCCAAAAAGCATCGCTGGGCCTTGCAGGCACACAACGCCTTGTGTGCTTGTAGATCTGCTGTTTTCACTACTTTTGTGCGACAGCCTTGTATGATGAAGCAGGACTTTACTTTGGGAAAGAACGTACACATTTTTTTTTTTAAATTGAGGCCAGGAAACACATTTAATTTAGACACCTTTAATGTATCTACTCTGAGGGTCTTTAGGTTGACAGAACAGGTGATGAATGATCAGACGGTAGATTTATCACTTTGTTAAAACATTTCTTGGCACAGAGTCAAAGCAGCAGAGTGTTGAGTAGCTTAAACGTGACACGCGAGACAACCTGGTTCCAAGTCCAGACTTGTACTGAAACAGATCTCTGGAGAATAGGGGTGTAACGATATAGTAACTGCATCGAAATATCATTTTTAACTTAAAAAAAACGAAGTATATCGAAATGAAAACAGCTAAAATCGAATCGTATCGTTTTATTTTGTATCGAATCGGCAGTGCAAATAATCCTAAAATCTTTGATGGCCTTCCTGCCCTGGCATTTGGCCTTTGTGCCCTCAAACAATGGGCATTTCCTTGCCCCTAAAATGACCAAATTCCAGGCCTGGCTGTGACCCTTTCTGAACTATAAGCAGGGACGTGCTGGGCCCTTGATTCAGCCCGGGAAAAAAAGAGTTGGAGAGGCCCTCATTGCGAGAGAAATCTCTCTCTATAGCGCTGCTGCTACTCAAAGATTTGCCATTTCAGATCATGACAAGTGACAAGCCAGTGGGACAATTACTGTACATGAGTTATATTTCGTCGTTGTCGGGTGGAAACCTTGTATGTCCAAAACCGTTTGTTTTGTATTTATCATTTTAAAAATGATTTAAACTAGTGAAAACAGCAGATCTACAAGCACACAACGCCTCGCACTGCGAGGCGTTGTGTGCTTGTAGATCTGCTGATTTCACTACTTTTGTGCAACGGCCTTGTATGATGAAGCAAGGCTTTGCTTTGCGAAAAAAAATTATAAATTTGAAACTTGGAGATACGAGGTTTCTGCCCGACAGTGACGATTTACTTTGTTGGCCGCCCAGCCCCCAAAATGGAACGAAGGCCGACATTTTATTTGTATTTTTTTTCTAATGGCCGGCCTGGACCGGCCGTTCGGGAGTTGGCCCGCTTTTCCCAATGGCCAGCACGTCCCTGACTATAAGTACGGTAAACTGTAAACTCCCTGGGCTGTGAGAAAGTGAAGTATTTGTGAACAGGTGGCAGGGGTTTGCGGGTGGTGTTTTCTTTTTTTTTAGGTTGTGTGAACGCAGAAAACGGCAGTATTCACGTGAGAACGCGTGCCGTTGCCATGCCAGTGAGCTCACTGCTCTCATGTCTAAATGCTGAGGCGCTGAAAGGATGTGGCTTTCACCTCAAACTGATGGAAGCGCTCGCTTCTCAACCAGCATCTGGCCATGGATGGAACACGGTGTCACCCTGTTGTTGCTTCATGATGACACTCTGGGTGAACCTGGTTCTAATACTAGCGAGGGCTTTGTTGTGGTCTGTTGCTCAACACACACCGTGGGCTGGGACCCGAGAGGAGTGGGTTCATCTGTAAATTGTTAACCCATTTAGGCCTAGAATTATTGAATACTTTAACTATTGAAAAATAGCAGATATACAAGCTCGCAGCGCGCTGTGAGCTTGTATATCTGCTATTATTCGAATGACCAAAATAAAACTACTACTACTACTACTACTACTACTATTTACCGTTTACTACTAAATGAAGATTTTTATCCCACGATTTTGTAACCCATTTTTCGCCCGGTGTCAATTATCTAAGTCAGAGGTCCCCAAACTTTTTCCAGTGAGGGCCACATAACTTTTCCCTTCTCTGATGGGGGGCCAGGGTCAGTTTGTAACAGAAAAAGTGTGACGATCGCAGGGGTGCCTAAATGTAAACATTTATTGTTTTCCAGAAAGCCACACATAACCAAATATTAATAACCCTTTCCGAGATCAAATAACCCTCTCTGGGTTCTTCACAGAAAAAAAAAGTCAGGAAATATATAAAAACACTATTTATGAAATCAATAATAACCAAATAACCCTCTCTGGGTTCTTCACAGAAAGAACGTTTCTAGTGTGCCTTGCACAATCTTAGGTAAAAGTTCAGCTTCACTTGTCAGAGCTGTGGAATAAACTCCCTGTCGCACTTAGAACGACGGACTCACTCGCTAGCTTTCGCCGTGGACTGAAGACTCACTCAGACTCCACCTAAACCCTTAGCACTACTCTAACACTCAATGACCATACAGGAAGCTAGTTAGCACTCGTTTTTAGTTTTTTTTAGAATCCTTTTCTTTACTGGTTATATTGTTTTTTGATATGCATATGCAATTGCTATATTGTTGTTGATGTTCTGACATGTTATCTTGTTTATTATAGTGATGTATTACCTGCTTATTGTAAGTCGCTTTGGATTAAAAGCGTCTGCTAAATGCCTAAACCAGGGTTCCCCAATTAGTTTTCCCCAAGGTCCGAATCATGTCTAGGGTACCAAGCAGAGGGCCACAACATTGAATCATGTCTAGGGTACCAAGCAGAGGGCCACAACATTGAATCATGTCTAGGGTACCAAGCAGAGGGCCACAACATTGAATTATGTCTAGGGTACCAAGCAGAGGGCCACAGCATTGAATCATGTCTAGGGTACCAAGCAGAGGGCCACAGCATTGAATCATGTCTAGGGTACCAAGCAGAGGGCCACAACATTGAATTATGTCTAGGGTACCAAGCAGAGGGCCACAGCATTGAATCATGTCTAGGGTACCAAGCAGAGGGCCACAGCATTGAATCATGTCTAGGGTACCAAGCAGAGGGCCACAGCATTGAATCATGTCTAGGGTACCAAGCAGAGGGCCACAGCATTGAATCATGTCTAGGGTACCAAGCAGAGGGCCACAGCATTGAATCATGTCTAGGGTACCAAGCAGAGGGCCACAGCATTGAATCATGTCTAGGGTACCAAGCAGAGGGCCACAACATTGAATCATGTCTAGGGTACCAAGCAGAGGGCCACAACATTGAATTATGTCTAGGGTACCAAGCAGAGGGCCACAGCATTGAATTATGTCTAGGGTACCAAGCAGAGGGCCACAGCATTGAATTATGTCTAGGGTACCAAGCAGAGGGCCACAGCATTGAATTATGTCTAGGGTACCAAGCAGAGGGCCACAGCATTGAATCATGTCTAGGGTACCAAGCAGAGGGCCACAGCATTGAATCATGTCTAGGGTACCAAGCAGAGGGCCACAGCATTGAATTATGTCTAGGGTACCAAGCAGAGGGCCACAGCATTGAATTATGTCTAGGGTACCAAGCAGAGGGCCACAGCATTGAATTATGTCTAGGGTACCAAGCAGAGGGCCACAGCATTGAATTATGTCTAGGGTACCAAGCAGAGGGCCACAGCATTGAATCATGTCTAGGGTACCAAGCAGAGGGCCACAGCATTGAATCATGTCTAGGGTACCAAGCAGAGGGCCACAGCATTGAATCATGTCTAGGGTACCAAGCAGAGGGCCACAGCATTGAATTATGTCTAGGGTACCAAGCAGAGGGCCACAGCATTGAATCATGTCTAGGGTAGTCTGGAGGGATTCGCATTGAAACCTGGTCTGAAGGGGCGTTGCCCTGTGATTTTTTTCACAAATCAACAGCCAATGAAGAAAAGGAGGCGTCGCCCACAGTAGTGGGTGCTCAGTGTAAAACAAGACCGTAGGAAACCCCTACCGGGAAGTGGGAACGTTCCTGCAGGGTCGCTACAATACAAAATAAACCCAATCTACTTTGAATCACCCAGTTCAAATAACAATCCAATCCTTAAACATACATTTATATGCCTACATGTTAGAAATAGCAATATTATTATAAAGGGTCAAGGATTTCAATGAATGTGAATTGTTTGTGTAATGGTCTGATTCTAGTGCATTTGACTGACCAAAGTCACCACCACCGATTACATTATCATGTTTCATTGATCTTTTTGTTGTTGTTGTTGTTGTCCAAGTCCAGTGCAACGTGCATGCATGTATGCAGCCAAAATGGTGATATCAAATAGGCCTAAACATACAACTCACCTTAATGTGTCAGCCAGCCATATGCTAATGCTACCGACAGAAAGCATTAAGTACCGAACTCGTTAGCATAATAAACTGTCGTCTGTGATTGTCGAGCAGTTTAATCTGAGTTACCAGAATAAGCAGCAATCAAACAATGGAAAGATATGCCGTACGTTTTAATAGCCTTCATGAAAACACCACCAAAACGCATAAATCAGGCATTCATAGGGTGAGGATATGACTTACTGGTTTAGTTGTTTTACAGCTAGTAGTATAGCCTACTACTAATAATGTAATATTAAACACGAAATCCAATAGTAGCATATGGCCCCAACAATCATAATATTCTGTTACTTTATTTCTTACAGAGGTAAAGTTAGTTAGACTTGAATATAAAAGTAATCAAATCAGTAGGCTTACATCTCTGTAATGGCCCAGCACTTCCACAGAAATTGTATTACTACCCAGCCTGTACAAACGGCATCCATGGCTAATTTTAGAAATGTAAATGAAAATCCCAAACAGCAGAGCTGTCTATGTATGCATTTGCTCAATCATTAAACATAATAATTCTATAGCCCCTACTTGATGTAGTTGGGATTATATTTGAACAAAACATAAATAGGTCTGTCAAGGAATATTTGCAAGAGCAGTTCCTTATTATATGCTCATACATTATACAAATAACCTGAAATCTACATTTGTCATAATATCCAGCGGCAGACTGATATTGAACCTTTATAGTAATACTCACAGCACAGGTGATACATTAAGCTAGGTAAAACATTCTACATATAGTGCATATCCAAATAAATGTCCAGGCAAGTGTCATAACAGGCTTTATTTGTACACCCAGAGGTTGCATTTTGACCAGAAGGCAAGTGTGTCCAACACCAAATCTGCATTTCATTTCTACATGAATGTTCTCCTTAAGACGCTGATGCTGTGAGTGCACTGGTATTGATGCAAACAGGATGGAATACAGCTCTCCATGGCACTTCCTAAAAGGAACTTCTGTCCCTGGCTGTCGCAGGCCCTGTGGGAGAAGAGAAAAAACAAACATCACAACACTGAAACAACAATAATGATTGAGCTAATTATGAACCCTTTACAATTAGAAATAAGCCAATGTTTTCAAACAGTCCCTTTACTTAAAACAAATGGGAAACTGTGTCTGACAGCATTCTTGTTACTGCTATTAAAATATCAATGTAAATTGGCACCCTTTGTTTGGCTGTATACCCTTAAATTTACACAAGGGCAAAACATCTATTGTTAGTACCTGGAATGCCAGGCACACACCTAGACCACTTAGCACCACATCATCTAATTCTAAGGCTTACTCTGTGTAGCTATTGAGTATCAGGAATCATGGTGTCAGGTCTACTATATTGTGTTGCAAATTAATGTCCTCTGACTGATGGTCCCTTTTAAAACGAGCTGTAGATCAACCATTTTCAAACAGCCTATAGGTATAAAATAGGGCTAACGTGTTCTATGTATGTTTTATAATATTATGTATTAATGGATGCATCTAAAGTTTTCAAATAATATAGTGGAATAAAATTACAATATTTGGATCCGGGATGGAGTAGAAATAAAAATATGGCTACAAAACCTACAGTACAGTGAGTAAATGTACTTACTTTACACCATTGATGTCCGGCCATACCACGCCAACAAGAACTGTTTATCATCACATTCAACTGCCATAAGTGGTTGAAAGATAGGACCTATATAGTTATTATAGTGGCCCATGTGGGAATGATGCTTTACTGTTTGTGATCGGCTGAATGTGATTAAAGCAGTTCTTGTTTGCATGATATGGTCGGACAATGGTGTAAAGTAGCTACATTTACTCCAGTACTGTACTTTGCAGACATTATAGCCTAATAAATATTACATTGAGCACTGTAGCCCTACTTTATACATAGTCTGGATTTACACGGCGCGATGCAACACTATCGTGAGCTAGTAGTCTATTTTCAAACATTTTTGACTTACTTTTGATGCTTTTAAGTAGATTTTGATGGCAATACTTTCCGGAGGATTTCTACATTGCAGTATTGATACATTTTGGGCCCTTTTTTACACCACTGCCAGACAGATAATAACATTGATTTGCTTACCAATACGTTGTATGGTATCCTTTAGCTTCGATGTAGCTGCTGGATGCTAGTGAATCCTCAATCCGGTGAAACAAAAACAAAGTAAATTTTCTCGTCCATTCCAATTAGGTAGCGACCGCTTCAATGCAAAAAACAAGTCATGAGTACACGGCTGGGAGTCAATAAACACATTGGCAGCGTTCTGTGTTAAAACAAAACGTGCATCCTTCACGTCTATATGCTACAGAGTGAGCGAAAGTTTATCTACAAACTGTTTACACGGACCCTCGCCTCGGGAACACAGGATTTTATTTTGGCAAATCCGGTATGGGCGGGTTTGCTCCGAGCTGGCCGAGACATGATTGGAGGCTCAGATAGAGAGCGGGGCCAACTTCCTTTGGCCAGAAAAATAGACGTTTCTTACCAGGCGCTTTATTTTTTTTCCGATCGCCAAAATAAAAGCCTGGTTCACGAGGCTATGTCTAGGGTACCAAGCAGAGGGCCACAACATTGAATTATGTCTAGGGTACCAAGCAGAGGGCCACAACATTGAATTATGTCTAGGGTACCAAGCAGAGGGCCACAGCATTGAATTATGTCTAGGGTACCAAGCAGAGGGCCACAACATTGAATTATGGCTAGGGTATCAAGCAGAGGGCCACAACATTGAATTATGTCTAGGGTACCAAGCAGAGGGCCACAACATTGAATTATGTCTAGGGTATCAAGCAGAGGGCCACAACATTGAATCATGTCTAGGGTATCAAGCAGAGGGCCACAACATTGAATTGTGTCTAGGGTACCAAGCAGAGGGCCACAACATTGAATCATGTCTAGGGTATCAAGCAGAGGGCCACAACATTGCAGGGGATGACGGTGGCGTTTCCACTACTCCAGCAACAGTTCAGATAGAGTCACTGTCGGGCAGAAACCTCGTATCTCCAAGTTTCAAATGTGTACTTTTTTTGGTAAAGCAAAGCCCTGCTTCATCATACAAGATCGTTGCACAAAACTAGTGAAAACAGCAGATCTACAAGCACACAGCGCCTCGCGATGTGAGGCGTTGTGTGCTTTTTTCACTAGTTTAGTATATTTTTTAGATGATAAATACAAAAGAACGGTTTTGGACATACGAGGTTTCCACCCGACAACGACGATATACTAGTGTTGTTGCTGCTCTTATACCACCATTATTACTGGGGTTGGTGAGGGCCAGACAGTAGCCCCCCGCGGGCCGCAAATGGCCCGCGGGCCGCCTATTGGGGAACCCTGGCCTAAACTGTAAACTGTACCTGTTCTCCAGCTCAGAGATGTGAGGTAGAACTTACCTGTTCTCCAGCTCAGAGATGTCAGTCTGCAGACGGAGGTAGAACTACTAACCTGTTCTCCAGCTCAGAGATGTCAGTCTGCAGACGCAGGTAGAACTTCTCCGCCTGGCTGAAGATCTGCCTGAGCAGCAGAACGTTGGTGTGGGCCGTGTTGATCAGCTCCGTCTCCACCTCTCCACGGACCACCGCCTGAAGACCCTCCAGGAGGTCCCGGACCTCGTCCACCGTGAACGTCTCCTCCACCAGCCTGGAGGGGGAAGGGGAAACGGACCACTGAGCATTAACAGTTTGGCTGCTCTTGGTAGCCAAACACGTTCACAGACGAGATAAGGTTTCCATGGTAACCCGCATCTCAGACGCTTGCTACGGGTGCTGGTGAAAGAAAAAACTGCATACGTCATGACGCAACGCAGCCAGAAGCAACCGAGAGCGGCCATTATCCATTGACTCCTATTCTATACTGAAACATAAAAACGGCTTTATCTCGAAATAAGGTGCAAATAACGCCGAGGAGGCCGAGATCAGCTTGTCTTCACGGCGACACTATGCCGTGATGGTCGGCCCCGGTTAGGATTTTAGTTTTCGCGACCGTTTGTAAACAAACAGATCTCCTTCCTGGATCGTCAGTGTACACCCACGTGCACACGCACGGAGCTTCCGGGGCTCTTCAAAATAAAGCGTAAGTGAATGGTGGCGTCCTGAGTGTTAACGGGTACACATTATAGTGTATCATTATTTTATGCTTTAACTACTGAAAAATAGCAGATATACAAGCTCACAGCGCAATATATATATATATATTAGGGCTGGGATGCGATTAAAATGTTTAATCTAATTAATTACAGGCTGTGTGATTAATTAATCACATTTTAATCGCACATTGATATTTGACCTGAGAAGCATTTTTTATCAAGTAAAACACATTTTGTTGTACGAGTGAATCAACTAGTGAGTTTTTTAAATCTAAATTTAGCATCCACTGGGCCAAGCAAAGCGCTCTGATCGGCTACCTCTCCCTTTTGCGTTTGTTGTCTCTTCTTGGTTGGTGCATCGCTATGATCAGTATTTATTCACGTTAATTTTCTGTAATTAATGAATCGCAATTAATCAGTTAAAGTCCCAGCCCTAATATATATACAAGTGCCATGCTGCGAGCTTGTAGATCTGCTATTTTTTTTTAAATCGTGAACATTTTAATTTTGACCCAATTCTATAAGTGTCTTTTGAATCCTTCTAAGATTTTTTGAAAAAAAAACCTATGTTTCTATGTCAGCAATCTGGCCAGCCATCGTCAAAGAAAAGGTCCTTTTCACTTAAATGGAGCTCAGTTAGTCTGTTCTTGAGAGACTACTATGTCAGTGGTTCTCAAATTTTTTCATGTGAAGGACCCCCAAAATGACATGCATTTGGCCGCGGACCCCCATCTCAAAATATGTTGTTCCAGGGACCCCCCCAGAAGCAAATATTTGAGTTACAAATGTTCTCTTTTATTTCAAAGAAAAAAAAAATCAAGATTTTTCAAAAATAGCTGATCTGTGAGCTTGTATATCTGCTATATTTCAATAGTTAAAGCATTAAATAAGTATTGGCCTAAATGGGTTAATCAAGTACTGTACTTTACTGGAGTATTTCCAATGTTTCTATACTTTTACTTGTACTCAAATACAGTACTGTACATCTCAGAGGTAAATATTGTACTTTTACTCCACTATAATCATGTGAATACTTAAAGGAGGTCTTCACCACTTTTCAACCTATCTTCATATAATTGGTCCTCACAAAAAAATAGCTTTTTGAGGGCTGTGGGCAGGTCAGAAACCCATCGTCGTGTGACATCATCGATTGGGAATCCAAGCTAATAGAAACTGCAGGCTTTCTATTCCTGAAAAGTTGCAATGTTAAAGTGGAAGCCGTTGTTCTCGCGATAATAAAAATCTAAATATTTTTTTCAAAAATATTGATAATTTTTTTTTGGGGGGGGGGGGGGGGGGGGGGGGTAATGATGATGTCACAAGACGATGGATTCTGCTTTAAAGTCCTCCTTTAAAGTTACTAGTTACTTAGCTTGTGTAGATTGTGATTAGTATTACAAAGCAACTTCAGAAATACAGTACACTTTGGGAATTTGAAAACAGACGATCTACAAGCTCACAACGCGTCACTTCTTTGCAATGCATTCTGAGCTCATCTGCTATTTTTCAACCGATTTTATATATTTGAAAACTTGAAAACACACGCACATTGAACATAAATAAATGATGATCCGATAACTAAGTAAAGTATTCCGATAACTAAGTCAGGGCAAAAATCCACTCGTCCGAGACAGTTTGCCCTCCTGGCCCCCAAGCTGTGGAATAAACTCCCTGTCGCACTTAGAACAACAGACTCACTCGCTAGCTTTCACTGTGGACTGAAGACTCACCTTTTCAGACTCCACCTAAACCCATAGCACTACTGAAACACTCAATGACCATACATGAAGCTAGTTAGCATTTTTTGTAGGTTTTTAGAATCCTTTTCTTTACTGATTATTATTGTTTTTTAGATTGATATTCATATGTTTTGTTGTTGATATTCTGACATGTTATCTTGTTTATTATAGTGATGTATTATCTGCTTTTTTGTAAGTCGCTTTGGATTAAAAGTGTCTGCTAAATGCCTAAACTGTAAACTGTATTATAATTGATATGTGACCTGCTGTCTTTCACATCCTCGAAGCAGGAGTCGATGGTCTTCAGCCTCAGGACCCTCTTAGAGCGAGCAAACCTCATGTAGCAGATCACCTCCTTCTGGTGCTGCTCGTTGAACGCTAGCTCTGCCTGGAGAGACAGAGAGAGAGAGAGACAGAGAGAGAGAGAGAGAGAGAGAGAGAGAGAGAGAGAGAGAGACAGAGACAGAGACAGAGAGACAGACAGAGAGAGAGAGAGAGAGAGACAGAGAGAGAGAGACAGAGACAGAGAGAGAGAGAGAGAGAGACAGAGAGAGAGAGACAGAGAGACAGACAGAGAGAGAGACAGAGAGAGAGAGACAGAGAGACAGACAGAGAGAGAGACAGAGAGAGAGAGACAGAGAGAGAGAGAGAGAGAGAGAGAGACAGAGAGCACCCTGGTCAGAATAGCCGATGAAAACGGCATGAACCTAGAGACACCGGAAGTGCTGCTGTGTTTTTTCCAGTATAGTGAAGTCAATGGGAAACTTTTTTTCACAATGTTTCTGGCAGAGCAGGCCTCTCATTCTGTGTACCTTGTTGACCAAATTAATAGGAAAAACAAAAAATTGGAGTATGTCATGACATCACAGGTCTTCTCTCATTTTGGCACAGTGGCTCCCCGGCTATCATGTGTGGTAACCCTAGCTGGGGGCGCTGCAGTGCCAACATTATGGCACAGGGGAGGGTGATCAGATCACTGGCATGAGTTAGAGAGAGGATCAACTTTTTTATGCAGCCTAGTAGAGATGGACCGATTGCAAAGTTCTTGGCCGATACCGATCCACCGGTTTTATGAAGGTCTGACCTACCAAAACCGATTTTTCCGATACCGATTTCTTTAGCTAAGAACTAGAAAATAGGGTTGCTCCAATACCCCTTTGTTTCAGGCAAAGTAGGCCTACAAGACATACTTCAATTTGAGTACCAATAAGCTAGAAGAACACTAATGCCAAATCAATCACAATAGTACAATATCCAAAATCACAGACAATATCCAGTCTAATATGACCGTCTGGACTAGGCAGGAGGAAAGCAGGTGACGCATGCTTTTTTCCCCCCTTCTTTTTGGAGACGACATTGACACAGGATTATGGAATATATCCTTACATTGCAAAGGTAATCAGCACCATCTGTATTCTGTAGGCTGCCACTAAGTAGACTGGCTGCTACTTACTAATGTTTACTTTAGTCACAGGACCAGAGCATCATGCTGTGCAGTGCCATAGATACAATTGGCATAAAACCGGTATTTATGTCAGTGACCTGCCGGTCACCGATTTGGCCGGTTTTATATGATACCTGCCGATTTCTGATATTGGCCGATACCGATGTCCATCCCTACAGCCTAGTCAATTAAATGAGGTCCACTCACATCTGCAGGCACATTGCATCCTGCACATAATTATAAATGTGTACAACTACAAACTGTGAACTCTGACTGGAGAGATATACAGTATATAGGGCGCCTGAGAGATTGCTGGGTTATTTGTCTAATGATCATCATTGCATAATATTTCAAAAGAAGAAGAGGAGGAAGGAAAACATAAAAGTTGTTATATTTTATTTTTGATGTGGTGTCATAATTAAATGAAGCCATGTTGATATGGCACACTTGCTGTCAAGAAAATAAAAACATGTCAAAAAGGTTGCCTACATTGGAACCGAACACCCTGCAAGTGGGGTCCACCCATCCACCCTATGTTCCCCAGGTTCTATGTTCCCCAGGTTCTATGTACCCCAGGTTCTATGTACCCCAGGTTCTATGTTCCCCAGGTTCTATGTTCGCCAGGTTCTATGTACCCCAGGTTCTATGTACCCCAGGTTCTATGTTCCCCAGGTCCTATGTTCCCCAGGTTCTATGTTCCCCAGGTTCTATGTACCCCAGGTTCTATGTACCCCAGGTTCTATGTACCCCAGGTTCTATGTTCCCCAGGTCCTATGTTCCCCAGGTTCTATGTTCCCCAGGTTCTATGTTCCCCAGGTTCTATGTACCCCAGGTTCTATGTACCCCAGGTTCTATGTACCCCAGGTTCTATGTACCCCAGGTCCTATGTTCCCCAGGTCCTATGTTCCCCAGGTTCTATGTTCCCCAGGTTCTATGTTCCCCAGGTTCTATGTTCCCCACCCACCCTCCTCCCAAAAAGGTTCTATGTTCCCCTCTCAACCAAAAACAGGATCTACTGTATGTTCCCCACTCAAATGCAGGAAATGGTGGGATATCTTGCCCAGGTGCCCAGATGTCTCCACCCCTAAGTGCCCACTCGTCCAAATGCCCACAATTGTGTCCCTATTGCCCAGATGTCCAGATGCCCAGTCATTAAAGTATGGCGTCCAGATGTCACTAGTGCCCCCTGTCCCACTAGTATTCATAATGTCTCCCCATTATTGGGTGTTTTGAGTTGTTATTAATAATTATAAAGGAATGCATTTTTGGATAAGTGGGGAACATAGAACCTATTGTAAGTTGAGCGGGGAACATAGAACCTTTTTTGTGGGGGTAAGTGGAGAACATAGAACCTGAGGAACATAGAACCTGGGGAACATAGAACCTTTTTTGAGGGGGTAAGTGGGGAACATAGAACCTGAGGAACATAGAACCTGGGGAACATAGAACCTGGGGAACATAGAACCTGGGGAACATAGAACCTGGGGAACATAGGTACCGTCCCCTGCAAGTTTAGCTTATTCCATGTTTACATGAAGGCCTGATAACATTAGGTTTTTACAAAGACAGTTATCTGGGAATAGACATAGAATGCTAACTGCTACTACAGAGCCCAGATAGGTAGCCTATTATAGGTAGCACATTCTGTCAGATGATCATCTAAAGGTCTCAACAGCCTGTAGTTCTGCTTGGCTAACACGGTGTCTAACAGTCAGTTAAGACACAAATCACAACTGATGAATATACAATACAACACACAGTACAGTAGAATACAATAGGCCTACATCACAACACACAGTACAGTACAATAGGCCTACATCACAACAACACAGTGCAAACATCTTAAACAGGGGTCTTCAACGTTTTCAGGCCAAGGACCCCTTAGTTGAGAGAGAGATGAAGCAGGGACCCCTTAGTTGAGAGAGAGATGAAGCAGGGACCCCTTAGCTGAGAGAGAGATGAAGCAGGGACCCCCACAACCTGTTCATAGATTCCATATGGTTTCATCGTTTGACAGCACAATCATCAGTGTATTTTGGATTCATGTCAATGTATGTTTTCAGATATTTAACCACTTGAACCGTCAATACTTAATAAACTTGACCTTTCACGCTGTACTTAGTCTGCTCTTTTTCCCCTCTACACCAAAGCTCTTAGCCGAAAATAGCAGATCTACAAGCTCACAACGCCTCGCTTTGTGAGCTTGTAGATCTGCTATTTTTGGCTACAGCTCTCAGAATGTGGATGCTAGTGTTCAAGTGGTTCATATACAAAAAGAAAAGAAAAAGAAAAAAGGTTTCTATCACACAAAGATTTGGTCATTTGGAGGACCCCCTGTAGTAACTCTGAGGAGAGGAGAGGACCCCCTAGGGGTCCCGGACCCCCTGTCTAAAGGTCTCAACAACAGCCTGTAGTTCTGCTTGTCTAACAGGTTGTCTAACAGTCAGTTAGCCACAAATCACAACTGATGAATGAATACTTACCATGATGGCTACTGTTCCACTGTTAGCACGATGCTAATGAAAACCCCCAGTAAAAAGGGTATTTCTCTCCTCTGCTCTGCTGTTATAACACCTAAAATAGGACCCTAACTTTACGCAGTGTAAACCACACTCAAACTGTATGTGAAAGAGAGCTAAATGTGCTGCTAAAGTCAACTCGATGAGGTGTTAATTAAACCCTGTAGGGTGTGAAATGAGAGGAGATAATCTGTGTGAGATCTGCTACTAGCCTTTAGCCGTTAGTTAGCTTCCCCCTGCAGAATGAATGTGTGAGTGAGATCTGCTAGCCTTTAGCCGTTAGTTAGCTTCCCCCTGCAGAATGAATGTGTGTGTCTTGGTTACCGGAGAGAAGCGTCATCATCACCATGGTTACCAGCAGCAAGGCTGCGTTCACACGCACACACACACACACACACACACACACACAGTATTGCACATTATTAAACAGTCCAACAACATGTATAACCCATTCTATGATTTAACCGAACACCAAATTTGAGTTACTGTTGCATTGCAATGCGTTTCTATAATAACTGTGTTATAACACAGTTATTATAGAAACAACCAAAATGGTATTGTAGCTATATATAGCTACAATACCATTTTGGTTGTTTTTGACAGCACCAATTGTTTTTCACAGCACATTTTGATGTAGTTTTAGTCATAGTCTTTTGAATAAAATGTCATTTAGTTTTAGTCATATAATTTAGTCACCTGAAAAGTATTAGTTTTAGTCTAATTTTAGTCGACTAAATCTACAGCTTGATTTAGTCGTCTAAAATGTATTTTGGCAGGCCTTGGTGGGATCGTAATGACCGATTTTACACTTGGTTGTGTGCTGAAAATAGCAGATCTACAAGCTCACAAAGCCTCGCGCTGCGACGCTTTGTGAGCTTGTAGATCGGCTATTTTCAGCTCGCAACACCTGAGAGCAACCAAACATAAAATTACTCTCTTCTCGACTAGTCCCTCCCCAACGTTTTAGTCTAGTTTTTATTTTGTTGACGAAATTGTCAATATAATTAGTCTTAGTTTTTTTTAGTCATCACAGCTTAGTTTTAGATTAGTTTTTATTTAGTTTTCGTCAGTGAAAAAAAACGTAGACGACAAAAAAAAATTCGTCATAGTTTTAGTCGACGAAATCAACACATACAATAACCAATTGTGGGAAAGAGTTCCAAAATAATTCAATTTATTTTAGGCAACGTTTTGTTCAACGTTTGCAAGCTGAATCTGTTAGTTTAGGCTACATTTCTGACGTAGCCTAAAAGTTTATTTATTTATGGTGTTATATAGGCTACCAAAGCCAAACTCGGTGGAGAATAACTTTTTTTTTTAGGTTTTAGTTTTATAGTTGCTGATACCGTTATGGTAAATGGCAGTTGCTGCTAATGGTTGTGGTGGTGCGCTGCGCCCTCTAGTGGCTGCAAAGTTCGGTGAACCGGGGAAAAGGCCTGTATAGGCCTGCAGTCAATCCTACTATGCGACTTTGATTGTAAATTGAAGATGCAATTGGATTATTTGTGTTGCCGTGACGAGAGTCAAATTAAAGGTGTATTCAGTGATAATGAAAGTGGCCGGGGGCCATCTTGTGCCTTACAGTGTGGAAATGTTTAGTTTTTTATAGATTTTCTACACCATTCTAATGTTCTCGTTTTGATCATTAGACCCAAACTTACCTTCCCCTGCCCCTTCTTTGTATATAGGCCTACTTACTGTTTGTTTAGACTTACTGTTTTCCTTTTTTTGTTCTCTCATTTTATTTTTATTTACATCTACTGCATAGTACTGTGTTCTATTCGTCTGTCATTCAATGTTATATGAGATACTTTAATGGTTTCCTGTGGAAATAAGCTTAGTCTTTTCATGGATCTCCTTTTAGTAGACCTTGTACCAGTGAACTGTACCGTCATGAAACTGTACCTTTTCCTATGCAAATTTCTAATAAAGTCTTCAATCAATCAATCAATCAATCAATCAATCAATCACTGAATATCGGTAGGCCTACGTCTCCAGCTTCAGGATATGTATGATACTGATTTACTACCAGACTGTGGCATGTTATGAGTTCAGTAGTTTACAATCTAGGCATTTAGCAGACGTTCTTAATTCAGAGCGACTGTGGTTCTCAAAACCTTTATTTTGACCATCATAACTAAACATCATAACATAACTACGGCCATACTCTTCCCTGATTGGTCGAGGACTGGCTGGCCACCTCTGAAAACCGAATCTAGCTATGCTCGTAACATCAGGGGCCCAGAGGTGGAAGTCCTTATATGGTCAGCACACATTCTAGTGAGGAGAATGAATGGAGAATGTACCAATTATATTTGTATTTGAATATACCTTGGAAGAGCTCTGCTTCCCCATGCTGGGGCTACAGTCCAGAGACGTGCTGGGCCCCTGATTCAGCCCGGGAAAAAGAGTTGGAGAGGCCCTCATTGCACGCTATAGAGAGAGATACATGAGGTATATTATGTCGTTGTCGGGTGGAAACCTTGTATGTCCAAAACCGTTTGTTTTGCATTTATCATTTAAAAAATGATTTAAACTAGTGAAAACAGCCGATCTACAAGCACACAACGTCACTGAATATACATTTAATTCCCTCTTACCATTTGAATTTCCCACGTTCAAGTCAATGGGGAAAATGTATTTAATAATGGAGATCTCTGTGCCAGTCCTTGTCCATTCTGTCTCCGACCAAGGAACATTTTGTTGGAGAGTTCCAACGTTCCGACGTGCAGCTTTTCAGCTTTTTTTTAAAATTGCTACTCGTGACTTGTAAATAGACTTAAGCCCCCATGCCCCCCCCACCATTTTTTTCTGCCTTTGTATTTGATGTTATGCTATTTTCTGCTTTTGAAATTGATGTTATCCTAGATACAGTACTATGTTCTATCCGTCTGTCTTTCAATGTTATATGAGATACTTAAAGTGTGGTTCCTGTGGAAATAAGTTGTAGAGCTTTCTAGGATCTCCTTTTAGTTGACTTTTTTTGGTACTCATACATGAAACTTTTTTTCTATTGCAAACTGCTATTAAACTCTTCAATCTTCAACGAATCAATCCAGGTTAAATACAAATGAATGCATTACTGTAATCCCGTTCACATCCACTGATGCCCAGATTGATTGCTGGAACTGAAGCCAAAGCAAAAGACTGGCACAATATTAATATTTTTCAAACGGTTGTCAGGGGGAATGAAGAGAGACAGAAAGAGGATCCCAACATGTTTCTGTCAGCATTCATCTCAGAGGATCCATTGACTCTAGGCCAGGGACGTGCTGGCCATTGGGAAAAGCGGGACAACTCCCAAACGGCCGGTTCATTCCTGGCCGGCCCAGGCCGGCCATTAGGAATAAAGTAAAAATGAAATGTCGTACTTCGTTCCATTTTGGGGGCTGGGCGGCCAACAAAGTGAATCGTCACTGTCGGGCAGAAACCTTGTATCTCTTTCGCAAAGCAAAGCCCTGCTTCATCATACAAGGCTGTTGCACAAGAGTAGTGAAAACAGCAGATCTACAAGCACACAACGCCTCGCACTGCTTGTAGATCGGCTGCTTTCACTAGTTTAAATCATTTTTTAAATGATAAATGCAAAACAAACGGTTTTGGACATACAAGGTTTCCACCCGACAACGACGAAATATAACTCATGTATCTCTCTCTATAGCGCGCAATGAGGGCCTCTCCAACTCTTTTTCCCGGGCTGAATCAGGGGCCCAGCACGTCCCTGAGTGTAGCCCCAGCATGGGGGAGCAGAGCTCTTCCAGTCCTTCTAAACCCATGTGAACCAAATCAAAAAAAGTTCACGGCAGTTCGTCTGTAGAGGCTCCTCTTCAACATGAAGCCCCGAATGGGAGCCACTTACTGTCCAGCCTGTGGAAAAGAGAAAACTTAGTCTCGTCTCTCTGTGTGTTGTCCATTAATCGAGTTAGGGCTAAATGGGCAGCACATGGTCCCTTAGTGAATCAGATGCTTTGGTGCGTGACCACGATGCGACAGGGCCTGCAAGGGTGTCACAAGGGGGGGGGGGGGGGGGGAGTGGGACAGAGTTACCAGGGCCCAAGGTGGAGGGGGGCCTTAATTATTTTATACTTTAGCTATTGAAAAATAGCAGATCTACAAGCTCACAGCGCGGCACTTTTTGAAAAGTTGTGAAAATGTGCGCAGGTCTTTGAATGTGTGTATTTTTTTAAGCGAACATATGTAACTCAAATTTTGCTTCTGGGGGGGTCCCTGGAACTAAATATCTTGAGATGAGGGGTCCGTGGCCAAATACAGACAGAGTTACTAGGGCCCAAGGTGGAGGGGGCCTTAATTATTTTATTCTTTAGCTATTGAAAAATAGCAGATCTACAAGCTCACAGCGCGGCACCGAGTGCCGCGCTGCGAGCTTGTAGATCTGCCATTTTTTGAAAAGTCTTGAAAATGTGTGCAAGTCTTTGAATAATGTGTATTCATGAAGCGAACTTTTGTAACTAACATTTTTGCTTCTGGGGGGTCTCTGGGACGAAATATTTTGAGATGGGGGGGTCCGTGGCCAAATGCATATCATTTTGGGGGTCCTTGACATGAAAAGGTTGACAGAACCTGAGTTACCAGGGCCCAAGGTGCCTGGAATTATCTTATACTTTAGCTATTGAAAAATAGCAGATATACAAGCTCAGAGCGCAGCACCAAGTGCCGCGCTGCGAGCTTGTAGATCTGCTATTTTTGGCCAAATGCATATCATTTTGGGGGTCCTTGACATGAAAAAGTTGACATAGAAACATAGCTTAAAAAAAAAAAAAAAAAAAAAAACCTTAGAAGGATTCGAAATATTCAAAGATTTTCCCAATTTAAAAAATAAATAAATAGCAGATCTACAATCTCGGAGTGCCCGTGCCGTGAGCTTGTATATCAGCTATTCTTCAATAGTTAAAGCACAAAATAATGCATATTAATAATAATGCGTTCCCAGTCTAAACGGGTTAAACCCCCTCCTCTCCCCCTATGAAGAACATTAACCCATTCAGAACGGGTACACATTATTGTGTATCATTATTTTATGCTTTAACTATTGAAAAATAGCAGATATACAAGCTCACTGCGCGGTACCGAGTGCCGCGCTGCGAGCTTGTAGATCTGCTATTTTTGAAAAATCTTGAAACTGGAATTTTGACCCGATCTTTTGAATCCTTCTAAGATTTTTTGGTAAAACCTATGTTTCTATGTCAGCAATCTGGCCAGCCATCGTCAAAGAAAAGGTCCTTTCAGTTAGTCTGTTCTTGAGAGACTACTATGTCAGTGGTTCTCAAACCTTTTCATGTGAAGGACCCCCAAAATGATATTTATTTGGCCACGGACCCCAAGCATCTCAAAATATTTAGTTCCAGGGACCACCCCCAGAAGCAAAATTTGAGTTACAAACGTTCGCTTTGAAAATACATATATATTCAAAGATTTGCACACATTTTCATGACTTTTTCAAAAAAATAGCAGATCTACAAGCTCGTAGCACGGCACTCTGTGCCGCGCTGCGAGCTTGTATATCAGCTATTTTTCACTGTGTTAAAGCATTCAATAATTCTAGGCCTAAACGGGGGGCCCACAGTGAATCCTTGCACCCAGGGCCCAGGATTCAGTGACGACACCCCTGAGGTGGCCTGCGTGGACCGATGCTGGACAGTATCTTTATTCTCTGAGCCCCACGTTGAGCTGGTCAGAGACACACCGAGAGGCCAAACGATGTTCCCGTTATATCTTCATTCACGGTGAGTAAACAAACGCTCACATCACTTTGGAAGAAGATACCAGGTGTCTTTGTTACAGCCCGGGTCAGAGGGCCAGACACACGTATAATTACTAAATTCTGTAAAGTCTGGCCGGAGCGTTCATTCATTCATACAGTGCCGTCCCGCCACCGGTTCCGGAGGAAGATTAACCCATTTAAGCCTCAGATTATTGACTGCTTTAACTATTGAAAAAATAGCAGATCTACAAGCTCACAGCGTGGCACCGAGTGCCGCGCTGCGAGCTTGTAGATCTGCTATTTTTTGAAAAATCAATGATTTTTTTTTTGCAAGTCTTTGAAAAATCATGATTTTTTTTTTGCAAGTCTTTGAATATTATCTACTTTAAAATCTAACATTTGTAACTCAAATATTTGCTTCATGGGTGGTCCCTGGAACAACATATTTTGAGATGGGGGGGCCCG
The DNA here is from genome assembly GCF_963921795.1 of Nannobrachium achirus. Taxonomy (NCBI): domain Eukaryota; kingdom Metazoa; phylum Chordata; class Actinopteri; order Myctophiformes; family Myctophidae; genus Nannobrachium; species Nannobrachium achirus. The sequence goes on from NC_137828.1 coordinate 4,497,199, forward strand.
TGGTCAAATACATTTAATTTTGGGGGGTCCTTGACATGAAAAAGTTTGAGAACAGCTTGATTTAGATAGAAGAAGGATTTGGAAGTCGGGTCAAAGATCGGGTCAAAGATATTCAAAGACTTGCATTCATTTTCACGGTTTTTCAAAAATAGCAGATCTACAAGCCGCGCTGCGAGCTTGTGTATCTGCTATTTTTCCAAAGTTAAAGCATAAAATAATGGTTAGAGTGGTTAAAATCTAACGCGACTCAGGCGCGTTCCAGGTATTTGAGAGTTAACTAGATTTTGACTGTTGACTCTTTTAGTCGGTGTGGTGTGGGATGTCCCATTACCCGCTTGATGTGGGGAGTAGAACGTGAAATGATGCGTTAAATCTTCATTTACAACATTTTACACGGTATGATTTGCAGACTTGAGTCTCTACTTTTGTGCAACTCTTCCTAAAAACGATTATTTGACGAACAAGGTCTTGTTCCAATTGGATTCATGGCTCGTGCTTGAATCATATGCCTTCAAGTAGAACATGCACACTTACTGTTTGTTTAGACTTACTGTGGTTTCTTTTTTTTTGTTCTCTCATTTTCTTTTCTTTACATATCTACTGCATAGTACTGTGTTCTATTCGTCGGTCATTCAATGTTATATGAGATACTTAAATGGTTTCCTGTGGAAATAAGCTTAGTCTTTTCATGGATCTCCTTTTAGTAGACCTTGTACCGGTGAACTGTACCGCCATGAAACTGTACCTTTTCCTATGCAAACTTCTAATTAAGTCTTCAATCAATCAATCAATCAATCAATCAATCAATCAATCACAACTTGTTTAGTTAATTTAATGTAATTAGTATCATTATTGCTATTCTGTTCTCGTCAGAGATCATGATGCAGCATTCGTAAGACCCCTAGAAGCACTAAAACTGGCATGTGGGTTGCACGTTCAACCCATTATTTCTGTTTCATTTCATTCCACAGATCACACTAAATGTGTCCAAGTCCACAAGTTGTTGTTGTTGTACCTTTGTGGATGTTGTACTGTTGCACAGAATGGTATAACATAACAGCATATCTTTAGTGTATAAGAACAAACTGTATAGCCAAATTAAGATCTGTGCTAAGATTATTGGTAGGCCGGTAGAGGTCGTGTTACATTCCTTTAAAGATGCCCAGACCAAGAGTATGCTTAGACTGGCAAAGAGTATCTCCTCTGACCCCTTGCATGTTTTAAATGGGGAATATCAACTATTGCCCTCCATGAGGCGGTTCAGAGTCCCAACGTATAAGAAGAACTTTTTGTACATCAGTCTGTTCTGCTCCTGAACCAGAATCGTTGAACCACTAGACATGTTCTTTCTTGTTCCTTGTTTGTCTCTGTGATGTCTTTCGTTTCGTATTGTATTTTATCTGTCTTGTCTGTACCTTGAACGGTGATGTCATGTGACGCAAAAAGAATGTCAGTGCAAGCTGACAATAAAGTTGTATCGTATCGTATCGTATCGTATACATGTCTTATTGCGTGCTTATCTACACAGTGTTGTGCGTGTGCGTGTGCATGTGCGTGTGCGTTGGGTTGATGACAGGGGTCACCAATATGTCCTCACACGCCTACACGGACAGATGTGTCCGTGGCAAGAAGACTTGGTCTTGTGTGTCCATGGCAAAGTTTTAGATTGTCTTCTTTAAACACCTTTATGATTTTGATCATAAAAGACCCGATTACTGAACCTCAAGTCTCCAGGGTTTCTTCAGAATATGTAGGACACTGAATTACTCTAACACTATAGATAGTCGGGGGCCCCAGGGATATTTTGGTTCAGATTCTCGCACATTCGCCAAATTTGGCACAGATGTTGTCATTTTGTCATTTTAAGATGGGTGCCAAGATGGGCACCCCGTGGTACTGCCATATTGCGCAATGCAATTGGTGTCCCATTAACTTTACATTACAGGGAAAAAAAAACAAAAAAAGGATCTGCTTTAATGAGTGATGAGTCATCACTTTTCACACTTTTATGGCAGCCGTTTTAGCCCAATGAATGTTTTTTTTTAATGCAAAACGGATGTTTGCAATGGATTTAGAATCATGAAAACCCCCTAGTTTGACCAGTTGTATGCTACTTAAAGCAGATTCTTTTTTTGCTTTTTTCCCCCTGTAATGTAAAGTTAATGGGACACCAAGGATTGCGCAATATGGCAGTACCATGGGGTGCCCATCTTGGCACCCATCTTAAAATGATTAAGTATGTTATGGACAACATCTGTGCCAAATTTGGCGAATTTGCGAGAATCTGAACCAAACGGTCCTTGTATTGCCCTGGGGCCACCGACTAAGAGCAGGGTTCCCCAATAGGCGGCCCGCGGGACATTTGCGGCCCGCGGGGGGCTACTGTCAGGCCCCCACCAACCCCAGTAATAATGGTGGTATAAGAGCAGCAACAACACTAGTATATCGTCGTTGTTGGGTGGAAACCTCAAAATTGTAATATTCCAAATGCTCCAGATATTATTTTCATTCACGAAACAAGTAAATCAGTTGTCATCTTTGAAACAGGCTGTTTCCATATACAGATGTATATGGAAACTTGATTAATATCCAAACTTATGAAACATCAGCCCTTGGTAAAGCGCATCAAAATGTATCTCAAAATGTGTACGTTCTTTCACAAAGTAAAGCCCTGCTTCATCATACGAGGCCGTCGCACAAAAGTAGTCAAAACAGCAGATCTACAAGCACAGAGATCGGCTTGTAGATCGGCTGTTTTCACTAGTTTAAATCGTTTTTAAAATGATAAATGCAAAATGATCGGTTTTGGACATACAAGATTTTCACCCGACAACGACGATTATCTGAACTGTCACTGGAGTAGCGGGAACGCCACCGTCGCCCCCTGCAATGTTGTGGCCCTCGGCATGGCACCCTAGACATAATTCGGCCCTTGGGAAAAACTAATCGGGGAATCCTGCTGTAGAGGGTATGTGCATGCATGAAGTAAATTGCAAATCGAGTGGCAAATCGAGTGGCAAAGTTCGAGGCTCATTTTCCTACTTACATTGATCCAAAAAGACTGTCCATGTGGTCTATTAGGCAGAAATGCCCCTGTTGTCCATTTTCCCCAGCAGAACCCAGCAGCTCTCATAGCATAGAGTGGAGCCTATTATAAGCCTATCGCTTTTACACTATTTGTTGTGGTCAAAAGTGTTTTTATTTTTCATGACTGTGGTACAAGTTGTCATTACAAACACATCCATGTCATCGTTGTCCCACACAAGCCCACAAACTCTGCTAAACAGATGTTATTCTCTTATGTGTTTTGCCAAGTCCCGGAAAAGATGCCCTGTGATTGGCCAGTACAGTCACTTTGATTGGCACCTGTGCCGAATGCTCACCCCAAAACATTATTTATGTGATTGTGGTGGCTTGTGTTGGACAAACAAGGCATGGATGTGTTTGTAATGACAACTAGTAACACATTCATGAAAAAAAGCAATCACTTTTGACCACAACAAATAGTGTAAAAGCGATAGGCTTATATGCTCCACTCTATGATATGAGAGCTGCTGGGTTCTGCTGCGGAAACTGGACAACAGGGGAATTTCTGCCTAATAGACCCCATGGACAGTCTTTATGGATCAATATAAGTAGGAAAATTAGCCTAGAAGTGTTTTAGGGAGGAGTTGTCCTTTAATGTCGTTTAATGCAATCAGATAGGACATTTCTGTGTGGATGTATGGGCTGTCAAGGCCAGAACATAGTTTTTTTGCCACTCAACGAGTACTAGTTGGTTCATACATGTTTTATTTCGTCACTGTCGGACAGAAACCTCGTATCTCCAAGTTTCAAATTTGTACTTTTTTTTGCAAAGTAAAGCCCTGCTTCATCATACAAGGCCATCGCACAAAAGTAGTGAAAACAGCCGATTTACAAGCACACAACGCCTCGCATCACTAGTTTAAATCATTTCAGAAATGATAAATACAAAACAAACGGTTTTGGACATACAAGGTTTCCACCCGACAACGATGATTCGCTTATCTCTGAGAGTGTACAAAATGGAACCTTATGGGTCCATTTGGTTCCATGTGTACACTCTCAGAGTTACAGACCAGTTATGTTTCTGGTAACATTGGCAAAAGTTTAACCCATTTAGGCCTAGAATTATTGAATGCTTTAACCAGTGAAAAATAGCAGATATACAAGCTCACAGCGTGGCACCGAGTGCCGCGCTACGAGCTTGTAGATCTGCTATTTTTGAAAAAGTTGTGAAAATGTGTGCAAGTCTTTGAATATATGTATTTTCAAAGCGAACGTTTGTAACTCAAATTTAGCTTCTGGGGGGTCCCTGGAACTAAATATTTTGAGATGGGGGTCCGTGGCCAAATACATATAATTTTGGGGGTCCTTCACATGAAAAGGTTTGAGAACCACTGACATAGTAGTCTCTCAAGAACAGACTAACTGAGCTCCAGTTAAATGAAAAGGACCTTTTCCTTGACGATGGCTGGCCAGATTGCTGACATAGAAACATAGGTTTTTTTCCAAAAGCCTTAGAAGGATTCAAAAGACACTTATAGAATCGGGTCAAAATTCTAATTTTCAAGATTTTTCAAAAATAGCAGATCTACAAGCTCGCAGCACGGCACTTGGTGCCGCGCTGTGAGCTTGTATATCTGCTATTTTCTTATATTTAAAGCATAAAATATTGCGTCATAATGTGTTCAGGCCTAAATGGGTTTAATTTGGACATAAACATCCACCCCAGGCCAGCATGGTGATGACCCCTGGTTGAGCAGGGAAGCAGGATGCATGCTCCTCCAATTAGAAGCAGTTGATCTGGTATGTCTTCACTTCAGTGCGGTCCGGTCTTCATTTGCTTTTTAAACTGCTTCTCCTGCTCACAGGCTCGGCTGCAGGATGAAATGACTGAGGGGGCACATCTCATTTTTATATATTAAAACAATATATATTTTGTTGCTGTCAAGTGGAAACCTTCTATGTCCAATACCTTTGGTTTTGTATTTATCATTTTGAAAGCGATTTAAACTAGTGAAAATAGCCGATCTACAAGCACACAACGCCTCACATCCCGAGGCGTTGTGTGCTTGTAGATCTGCTATTTTCACTAGTTTTGTACTATAGTCTTGGAAGATAAAGCAGGGCTTTACTTTACGATAAAACATAGAAATTTGAAACTCGGAGATACAAGGTTTCTGCCCGACACTGACGATATAAAACTTAAACTGAGGGGGCAGGATTGCAACTGAGGGTGAAAGGCCCCCTCTGGCACCCCCATGGCGCCGGGCCTGCCTGCTCACCAACAGTATACGGTATACGCTCACCAAGGTGTAGCGGGTTGTACAGGGCTTTGCACGGCTGTGTGTGGCTGATGGACATGTGAACGTAACGCACAATCCACCTGGGTGGATGGGTTCTTCAGCAAGACCAGGGTTTCCAAAAGCGGGATCCGTGGTGATGATCCATGGGTCGGAGGTTCAAATCCCAGCTCCTCCTGTGTACATGTCGAAGTGTCCTTGGGCAAGACCCTGAACACTGTCACTGACTTGCTCCCGGTGAGCTGGTTGGTGCCTTGCATGGTTTCCACCGCCACCGGTGTATGAATGTGTGTGTGAATGGGTGAATGTACTGGACATTGTAAAGTGCTTTGGATAATAGCGCTATATAAATGCACCATTTACCATTTAGGGTGCTTTGATGCCAATCCAGGGGTGCCTCAGAATAATTTGATAATATTTGGAATTCATCAATATCACATCACTATGCTTAGTAAAACACACCTGATTTGCACAGCACTTGATGAGTTATTTTTCCATCCACGGACAACTCTCTTCACCAAGATCTGCTATATTTGGTATGAACCTTCCCCCCAGAACTAGTCGGGGGTGTTAGGGATATTTCGCGCTAATCGGTCTAAAAGTGCAAAATTTTGCACAGATATAGCTCAGGGTATGCTCTAATGATTTAGCTAGGGCGCCCGAGTCGGTGACCTTCGGGGTCGCCACAGCGGCCAAATCAAGTTGGCCTCCCATTGAATTTCTATACAGGAGGAAAATACCCAGAAAAACATTATTTTTCTGGGTATTTAAGTAGGATCTGAGGGGTCTAACTAGGGGTTTGTCATGATGCTGAATCCATTGCAGGCATTTGTTTTGCACAAAAAACATTCCTTGGGCTAGAAATGGCCTCAGAAAACGATGCATGTATTGGTGAGCATTCATGTTAGTCGGAGGCCTTAGGGTTTTTTTTTCTCATGCTCATCAGTCTAAAAGCGCCAAATTTTGCACAGATGTAGCCCAGGGCATGCTCTAATGATTTAGCTAGGGCGCCCGAGTCGGCGACCTTCGGGGTCGCCACAGCTACAGAAAACACCCACAAAACTCTGAAAAGTGATGACTCATCACTTTTCATCACTAAACCATGGTTTTCTTGTGCCATTTGTAGCCCAAGGAATGTTTTTTTTGTGCAAAACAAATGCTTGCAATGGATTCAGCATCATGACAAACCCCTAGTTAGACCCCTCACATACTACTTAAATACCCAGAAAAAAAAATTATGGGTATTTTCCTCATGTATAGAAAGTCGATGGGAGACCGACTCTAGCGGCTGATAACATCAATTAAGCTGGGTCTCAGAAAGGGTTATCATACCAAAATGTAAACTAGAGACATGTAGGAAGTCAAAAATGTAAAAGAATTACGGTCACCTTGGGTGATACCAATTTGTGAAGATATCAGAATTGGCCCCAGGCCTAATATCTCACATTGAAGGCCTCCAGGGCCTTTCAAATGTGCCTTACTTACTGTGTTGCCATTGCACCTACAGTACCTTACAAGGACACACGATGTCGATGACACTGACACACCATTCTTCTGCTGACTGACAAATACGATCCAATAATTGCTTGCGCACAATTAACAGTCAGTAATGTAACACAGGTGCTATGTTATTCCTATGATTCCTAAAACACAGAATATGATGTTGTTATCCAAAGTGCCGTGTGGACTCTGCATGGCAGGGACGTCCTTCTCCCTAAGCCAAGCTTACAGCATACGTGAATATCTTGTATTCATCACATCCTCTCACCTTGCTACTGGAATTACATGTAGACCTATGTGGGGAGGGTAGCCTACTTGTCTCTGGCATGTATTTAGTTTTCCGGCTTCTGTGTAGCTCATTCATTGCATTGTGACGCTCGCTGGCTTTGGTGTGTGGAACTACTGTATGTTCCTCTGCACAGAAGCTGAAGCACACTGAACTCTGTACTAAGTATTGACAAGTAAAGAAAGAGTACTTGATATTCATATTCCTCCCTCCTGCATGTAGACACTAAAGTTATATGACATCTCTCCATCTCGCAGTATAGGCCTGATGTCATGTTCGTTCTGATTTGGCCAAAAGGAGGGTTGATCATTGTTTGTCATATCCTGATCGTTGTTGTTTTCTTCTCATTATTATTGCTCATCTCAGTCTTCTGGTGTTTAGTTTAGTTCAGGGTTTCTCAAAGTGGGTGCCGCCCTTGGCACCCTGAGGTGCTGTGAGTGACGCAGGTCCATGGGTGCCTCTGAATACTTTGATAATATTTGTAATATATCAATAGACTTCACTATCACATCAGTTTAACCACTTAGACCCTCTTATATATAGGGGAGCGCGGGGTAAGATGAACCACTGGGTAAGATGAACCACCCCCTTTATCTTTAAAACTATACACATGAGTTGTCATTTGACCTTAAAATAAGAACACAAACATCATTTACACCTGGCTGTGGAGTTGACATACACATGGGCATAGTGGAAAGCATTCTTTGTTCAAGTTTAAGCTGTTAAAGTTTAGTATATCACGTGGGTCAACTTCCCCTTTACTTGGATCAACTTACCCCTCACCTGGGGCAAGTTGAACCAAAATGACCACTTTGTTTTTAATAAGTCATATTGTTCTGGTCCTTTGTCATAGAGACTTACTTATAATTTCAAATGATAGCAGACATCCTGAAATATGTCTAGATGTTTTGAATTTACTGCCATCTCACGTGTTCTTGCTTCCAAGGCAACATAAGCAAAAAGTGGTTCATCTTACCAAGTTCTCCCCGACAGTAAGTTGTAAAACATGCCTGACTGTGCATTCTTCTTCAATCTACACCAAAATCTCCTCGACAAAAAAATAGCAGATCTACAAACTCACAGCTAGTGTTCCTCCCACAATAAGGATGCTGGGGTTCAAGTGGTTAACATGGAGTATAAAGTTATTTTCAATCTGTCGTAAACGGGGACGTTGCCTATACTTCTCTCAAGTTTTCCTTGTGACATAGCCTGTACTACTGTATCTTTCTTAGGGGGACAGATTTTTACATATTATTCATGTACCACAATATGACATGAATTTGAGGTATAAAAACGTGATTAAAAGATTTACAGGGGTTGACCTGTTTGAGAACCACTAGTTTTAGACAGAATAGATCAGTGTTTCTCAAACTTTAAAATGTCAAGGTCTTCCCCTTAACTCTGACAGTGTACAAATGGAACCAAATGAACCCGTCCGTTACAGGCTTGTATGGGTCAATTTAGACCCCTTAAATCAGGGGTCTTCAACGTTTTCAGGCCAAGGACCCCTTAGTTGAGAGAGTGATGAAGCAGGGACCCCCACAACTTTTTCATAGATTCCATATAGTTTCATTGTTTGACATCAGTGTATTTTGGATTCACGTAGCCTAAATTTGTGTTTTCAGATATTTAACCACTTGAACCGTCAATACTTAATAAACTTGACCTTTCACTCTGTACTTAGTCTGCTCTTTATTCCTTCTACACCAAAGCTCTTTGCTCTTTGCTCGCAGCGCGAGGCATTGTGAGCTTGTAGATCTGCTATTTTTTTTTATCTCAGAATATGGACACTAAAATAAGAGAAAAAAAAAAAAAAAGGTTTCTATCACTGAAAGATTTGGAGGCCCCCCTGGCCCTTGTAGTAACTCTGAGGACCCCCTGGGCGTCCCGGACCCCCTGTTGAAGACCCATGCCCTAAAGGTCTAAACTTAAGGAACCCACAGAGTCCCTGTAATCCACTTTGAGGACCACTGGAAAAGATGGTGGTTTGGTTTGAAGTGAGCCAGCAACGCTGCAGTGTCAGCAAAGCGTCCCTAGAGGGCGCACTAGTCCGTGTATGTGCTGCATAGTTATAACGGTTCTTCCTCCATGAGGTAATCCTCTCTCTAGTAGCATGGAGGGAAATGAAACCTATATCTGCCATGCATGGTTGAAATGTAAGAAGAACATCCAACCACAGCCAGTCTGATGGAAGCAGCAGATTAATGCACTGCTCAGTGCTCACACAGCTTTAATCCGTTTTAATTTAACTATAAGGACTGCAGCTAATTAGGCTTTAGGTATTTATTAATATAGCCTATCTACAGTTGCACTTGTTCATCAAATGATTTGATTGATTTGATTCAAATCAATCATCATCACCCCCCATCATCATCAGACAATGGATTGATTTGATACTTTATCAGAAATGTGATACTTTATTAGAAGTTGTTTGCATTGGAAAAGTAAAGGACAGTACAGTTCAGATACAAGGTCTACTAATTAAGATTTAAACCACAAGATAAGCTCAATGGCTTGTTAAAAGTGGGGTCCTTTTGTGCTCAAATCATATAAATAATACAAGTTGCGCTGTATTCTATTCATGCATGGTTTGCTGGGTTTAATTCGAGCTATTAGTCATCAGTGGGCACTTATAATATGCCCCACACCCCCAGTCTCTCTACAACACGCTGACACACTGACCCCAGGTCAGCAACGGCCGTTTCCATCAATACGAACAACCCAGTGAACGGATAACAACCGCTCCTGGATCAGACAGAGATCTCGCGGTAGCTCTGGTCCATAGCGTTAGAAGGAGTTCTGCTCTTAACGCTATGTCACCAGCCGTCCGAAAAGAGAGCAGAAAGCCTCCGCACCCTCTCTTCTGTAGTATAAATAACAACTACAGTTTCGCTACTCACCAAAACAAAGACGGGTTCATGGAGGTGAAAGCCTACTTTCCTTAGTGGCAACACTCTGAACTCCCCACCTCATGTCTAAAATACACTTTATGGACAGAGAATACAATATTCCACTGGAACGTGAAAATCTTGTCAATGGACATTTCTATTGACAAGACCTGTAGAGGGCGCTGTGGAGTAGGTCAAAATTCCGGTGAAATATCATCTTTTCTGTCCATAAAGTGAATTTCAGAGGTAAGGTGGGGGGCTCAAAGTGTTGCCACTAAGGAAAGGACGGTTTCATCTACATAAAACCATCTTTGTTTTGGTGAAGTAGCAAAACTATATTTGTTATTTTTACTACAGAAGAGAGGGTGAGCAGCTTGTCCTGCGGCGCAGCGGATGGTTAATGACATAGCGTTCAGGAGAAGTCATTCTAACGCTATGGAACCAAACACCACTTCCTGACAGAACTGTCAGCTGACTCCCTCATGACAGGAGACCAGCAGGGCCTGGAGGTGGGATTTATGGCTCTTTGCAGTGAGCCGGATCTCTGGGAGGATCCGTTCCTTTCAAAGAGCCGTTCAAAAGACTGTCTCGTTTTAGTTACCTTAGTTATTTAGTAGATTTTGATTATAATTACAAATCACTTAAACCCTATATACATTTTGGCCATGTACATTTCTGCCCTTTGAAAACAGCCGATCTACAAGCTCACAATGCGTCGCGTTGCGACGCATTGTGAGCTTGTAGATCTGCTATTTTCAAATAATTTTTCTACAATTTAATCATTGGAAATAATGGAAAACTTGTGAAATGGGACATTCTACCATTGGTATTTTTAAGTAGGCCTACATTTCGATAGGCCTATCAATACGTTTGTACTTTTACTTGTAACAGTATTTCTCCATTGATTGATACTTTTACTTAAAGGCCCGCTGACACGCCCCGAAATTATAATACAGCAGGTCACGTGGTCTCTCTGAAAACGGTCTGAAACAGTCTGAAGCTCATGTCACAGTGTAATCTGCCCCTCGCCCCCCCAACAACAGCTGACCAGTACAGTAAGTAGTCTAAGTACAGTCAATTAATTTGATTGGCTTATAAAATTGCGCATTCTCACAATGCCATCATAAACATATTAACTCATATTTTAAGATTACTTTTGAGTGACAGTACCCCTTTAGATGACAGTCCTACTAAGAATTGACTCCCCCTCCCTCACAAAAAAAAGAAAAAAGAACGGCCTCCCAACGTTCATTTCAAAGAAGAGCCGTTCAAACGACTCGATTCGTTCGCGAACGTCCCATCTTTAGCAGGGGACCCTGCGCATGCGCTGTCGCACTAGCAGCAGCAGCAGCAGCTAGCCTAGCTAGCTAGCCTGTCATCAGCAGAGAGAGAGAGAGAGAGAGAGAGATAGAGAGACATTCCACCTCTATGAGAGAGAGAGGAGAGAGAGTATCAGTAGAGCCAGAGAGGAGGAACATGGCAGCGTCCTGATGAAGCGCTAGCCCTGTTAGAACAGACACACACAGAGAGAAGCTCCATCATTCCCTCCAGCACAGGGACCACCACGGACCACACAGCCCGGCCCGGCCGCACACAGAGCAGCTAGGGCGGGCACAGGAGGCAGGGACACCCCGGTGGCAGCACTGAGAGAACCAGGTAAACCCTCCAAACCCCCGCACACAACAACAGGCGGATTCCATGTTTTGCGGATGTCCTCTTGATTGAAATCCAATAGCTAATAGATAATCACTGTACACTGTGTGTGTGTGTGTGTGTGTGTGTGTGTGTGTGTGTGTGTGTGTGTGTGTGTGTGTGTGTGGCTGGCTGCTGATGCTTCTTCCTGGCTAGTGCTGCCTGCTAGTGTAGCTGTTAGCCTGGCACACACACACACACACACACACACACACACACACACACACACACACTGTCACAACTGTACCTTTTCCTATGCAAAACTTCTAATACATGCCTCAATCAATCAAAACACACACACACACACATACACACACACACACACACACACACACACACACACACACACACACACACACACACACACACACACACACACACACACACACACAGCTATAGGCAGCCCCCCCCCCAATCCCACCCAGACTAAAGGGTCTCTGTGTGATGATGATAATGATAAGCACAATGCTGCACACATCTTGACACTGAGTACAGTGGTTAGCTTTTTAGTACCGCTTTCACACCACTCAACCCAGGTCCTTCTTGTAGTGGAAAACCTGGCACAAGTGGGCTGGTGTGGAGTGGTGTGGTGTGGTGTGGTGTGGAGTGGAGTGGTGTGGTGTGGTGTGGTGTTTGTCGGGCCATGTCAGTGGAAAAGGGGCTTTTAAAGTGGATATGTGGGACACTTTCTGGGTTCCTTTATGGGGGTCTAAATTGACCCATGCATGTCTGTAACTCTGACAGTGTAACTAATGCAGGGTCCATTTGGTTCCATTTTGTACACAGCCAGAGTTAAGGGGAGACTTTGACATTTGAGAGTTTGAGGACCACTTGTCTAGTAGTGTTGGGGTCCGAGACAGGGCCGTAGCAGCTAGGGATGTGACGATACGCCATATTATCGTTTATCGTGATAACAAACACTCGCGATAATCGTATCGTGGAGATTTAATTCATCGTGATATGGTCCTCCGCCATGCACTGGGATGAATTCACCATTTATTTGCCGAGCTGCATATCCAGTACCACTTAAATCCTGTATTGGTAAAAGGTACTTATAATATACGTACTTGATACAGTCTTTTTTCCCCTCTCTATCAAATGTCTTTGCCAAAAAATAGCAGATCTACAAGCGCCACAACGCGGTGCAAGTGAGCTTGTAGATCGGCTATTTTTTGGCAAATGTTCCGCCCCAGGATAATGGATTTTGGTTATCGCGATAACATCGTAAATCACGATTTCTTTTGTCACAATAATCGTGATATGATATTTTCATATCGCCCCATCCCTGGTAGCAGCTCTGCTGCTGCAGTTGACAGCTGTCACATCATCACATGTCAACCATGATCAAAGTGTAAACAACAACATGCATTAGTAGTGTGTTATTAACTGTATGTGTGTAGGGACTGCAGCAGCTTGTAATCTCATTGATCGTGTCATGCTGATCATGCATGCTCCTTTTCCTTCCTCTGATGGTTTATGTGAAGTCACGTGTGGAGAATGAGAGAGAGAGAGAGAGAGAGAGAGAGAGAGAGAGAGAGAGAGAGAGAGAGAGAGAGAGAGAGAGAGAGAGAGAGAGAGAGAGAGAGAGAGAGAGAGAGAGAGAGAGAGAGAGAGAGAGAGAGAGAGAGAGAGAGAGAGAGAGAGAGAGCTGAGTCCAGGGGCGTCACACCAAATTCTGGGCCCTGGGTACAAGGATTCACTGCGGGCCCCCCCATGAATGTTAACTATTGAAAAATAGCAGATATACACAAGCTCACAGCACGGCACCGAGAGCCGCGCTGCGAGCTTGTATATCTGCTATTTTTAAGAAATCGTGAAAAAGTGTGCAAGAAACCTATATTTAGTTCCAGGGACCCCCCAGAAGCAAAATTTGAGTTAGTTAAATGAATGAGTTAAATGTTCGCTTAAAAAATACATATATTCAAAGATTTTCACACATTTTCACAACTTTTCAAAAATAGCAGATCTACAAGCTCACAGCGCGGCACCGACTGCCGCGCTGTGAGCTTGTATATCTGCTATTTTTCAATAGCTAAAGTATAACATAATTAAGGCCTCTCCACCACCTTGGGCCCTAGTAACTCAGTCCCACTTTCCTACCCCTTGTGACACCCCTGGGCTGAGTCACATGACTGTTGTAACTGTCTGCGGCTGCTGCTTGAACCTTGCTTTGCTTGGCTTGCATGAAGATTTAACTTTGATAGGCTACTGTCTGTGTCTGTTGATCTACTGTCTGTCACAGGGCTGTCACGATCATGACATTTTACGTGACGATTGTTTGTCACTCAAATAATTGCGATTAATGATTTAATTGTGTTTTTGTCGTTGACGATTACATTTCTGTTTGGCTTGTAGGCTTTGAAGTTGCACATGGTAGATGTGACACATAACCTAAATATGCAAAGAAATTACTTACATATTTGACAACTTTATACTTAAAAAAGAACATTGATAGTGTAAATAGACGATCTACACGATTATTTCAAAAAATAATTGTGACAGCCCTAGTTTGCAGATATATTTATGATAGGCTACTGTCTGTAGATTTACTATGATAGGCTACTGTCTGTAGATGTATTTATGATAGGCTAGAAGGTTACCGTCTGAAGTTGAGCATTGCTTTGCTTTGCTCGCATGACCTTAGCTAAGAGAGAGATGCAGCAGGGACCCCTTAGCTGAGAGAGAGATGAAGCAGGGACCCCTTAGCTGAGAGAGAGATGAAGCAGGGACCCCTTAGCTGAGAGAGAGATGAAGCAGGGACCCCTTAGCTGTTAGAGGACTGAAGCAGGGACCCCTTAGCTGTTAGAAGACTGAAGCAGGGACCCGTTAGCCGATAGAGGACTGAAGCAGGGACCCCCACATCATATTGGATTCGTAATGTGTGTTTTCTGAAATCTAACTTAAAACCTCAATACTTTGTAAACTTGACCTTTGGCTCGGTACTTGGTTTGACCTTTTTTTCTTCCATCTACGCCAAACCTTGTGTTGTGAGCTTGTAGATCGGCTAATTTAGACTAATATTCACCCAGAATAGGAATGCACGGGTTCAAGTGGTTAATGTAAAAAAAAAAAATAATAATAATACATACAAAACTAACCCTGATGTATACAGTAGTATTCGGTGGCATAATTTCATTGTGTGTGTGTGTGTGTGTGTGTGTGTGTGTGTGTGTGTGTGTGTGTGTGTGTGTGTGTGTGTGTGTGTGTGTGTGTGTGTGTGTGTGTGTGTGTGTGTGTGTGTGTGTGTGTGTGTGTGTGTGTGGCACACATATCTATTTTATTTAGTGTTATTAAAGTCACCTTTACCCCAATCTGAGTTCCCAGAGGTTCTTTTTTTCGCCACTAGGGGGGCGAGAAGAACCTCTGGGCCAAAACTATGATATTCCTGGGCAGGAAGTTGTACCAGGCTCAGAATCTGAGCTGGGACAATACAGGAAGTAGAGCCCTGTGCAAACCTTCAAAACATTCAGAACAGAAACCAACCAAAAACACTACAACAATATGCAGCCCATGTTTCAAGGTGAATCCTACCAGACTACCTTTACCCCCAGAAAACACTGGCTCGTGTTTTCAGAAGGCTGTTGTTAACATTCATATTGGAGCAGGCAGGGTACAGAACAGATCAAATACATTGATCGTGAAGGACAGACGTTTGTACATCAATGGCAAATGTGGCAGCATTTCATCTGCTCTGCAACAAGACAGACAGACAGACAGACAGACAGACAGACAGACAGACAGACAGACAGCTGTCACTGTCACCATGAATCGCAACCTTTTACGATAATGAATGACACCGAACTACAAACCTTTGCATCAGTCGACACGGTGATTGACGGTCAATCAATCACCACTCAATCAATGATCATACCAGCTGAGCTGACTCACCTTACCTGTTAACAGCCTAAAATGTACTTACCTGGCTTTTCCTTAAACATTTGTCAAGTGGGTGGTGCTTATTTCCCACCCTAGATAGAACCAGGATTCTGCACATTGACACTTTCCTACAGTTAAAGTCAGGCGTCTGCACAGTTCCGTGCCGTTCTATTATTGTAATGCATTTGTCATACAGACGGACAGTATTGAAGCGCTTCACTTGAAGGTTTGCTACCATCCTCTTGGTAGCTCTGGTCCATAGCGTTAGTGGAGTTCTGGAGTTCTGGAGTGGAGTAGAGTAAGCTTTCAACTGTCCACTGATACCTTTGGTTTGTTGAGGGGCGAAACAGTTTTTGTTATTTTCGGACCTGACGACGGTGTTTTCCGGTTTTGCCAAGGAATACGGAGGTAGAGGAACATAGCGTTAGGGAGAACTCCACTAACGCTAATGGACCAGAGCTAATAGCCGGCCACAAACGGACATACCCATTCAGAGGAGCGATCAAAAAGATCTCCGTAAAAGTTGCTGGAGACCTTTGTCTGACGGAGACAGTTGTGTTGGCGTAAGCTGGGGTCTGTTTTGCCTCAGGCCAGGTTTGGTTATCTGGCCTTGCAGTGTTCCCATACTACTCACTCTCTCTCTTTCTCTCTCTCTCTTTCTCTCTCTCTCTCCCTCTCTCTTACTGTAAGCTCTCTCTATCATGGCGGGATGGCTCTATTGCTATTGATCTTCATGCGCGCAGTAAAGCGGGCCCCGGGCGGGAACTGGTTGGTTGAAGGACAGTCATATGACTTTAACCGAGCTCCAGGAATCTGCCTCGGGTCTTTTTTTAACAGCAGCATCGCAGTTAACACAATTAAGCCATTTAGTTTGGGAACACACATCTTGAGTCACTTTAGATCTGAACCACATCATTTTATTCAAAAAATAGCAGGTATACAAGTTCACAGCGCGGCACCGAGTGCCGCGCTGCGAGCTTGTAAAACTGCTATTTTTGAAAAATCATATATATATATGTTACAGTATGTTCAAGAAACCAGTAAAAGTTGTCAAGGAGCACTCGTTTTGACGTTCACCACACACTAATCACCACCAGATGGCGACGTCAGCCACTGCTCTGCCATTCACCAGAGTGTATATAAGAGAGTTACGTCACGCTTTGAACTCGCCGCAGACCGGAAGTGTTTACTCTTTATTTACTAGCCTAGCCTAGCCTAGCCTAGCCTAGCCTAGCCATTAGCTCCATTGTAGTCACTTGGACAGGGCGTTTAACGTGCGCTTGCCCAGGCCTTACGGCCTGGGCATAAATATAACGATTGCATTCACCACGGCTTCGTAACTCGCGCGGCGCTCCGCCGGCCGCGCGGCCCTGGCCCGCTCTTCGCGGCCACTCGCGCCTGCGGCGCTCGGGGGCGAAGAGCAGGACCAAGGTCCGCTGGCCTTCGCGCCGCTTGGGGCTTCGTGGACCCAGGGGGGCCTCGTAACTCGTTTGGGCTTCGTGGATACAGGGGGGCTTCGGTAGCCGCTCGCAGTGTCGTGGACAATAGAGCGGCGCACCGCCTGGAGTACGTTGTTGAGGCGACCGCTTGCTCCGCCCCGTGCCGCACCACGAGTGCTCCGCGTCTCGAATGTGCTGTTTCTCTAATATACTATGACATATATATTTAAAGCGAACATTTGTTACTCAAATCCTTCTTTCTCTTGATCCCTGGAACAACATATTTTGAGATGGAGGTCAAATACATCTAATTCTAGGGGTCTTCGACGTGAAAGTTGGAGAACCATTGATGTAGAAACATGGGTTTATCAGAAGACAGTTAGGACTAGGGCTGTCACGATTATGACATTTTACTTGACGATTAATTTTCACTCAAATAATTGCGATTAACGATTTAATTGTGTTTTTGTCGTTGACAATTACATTTCTGTTTGGCTTTTAGGCTTTGAAGTTGCACATGTTAGATATGACACATAACCTAAATATACAAAGAAATTACCGACATATTTGACAACTTTATACTTTATAAAGAACATTGATAGTGGAAATAGCCGATCTACAAGCTCACAACGCGTCGCGATGCGACGCGTTGTGAGCTTGTAGATCGGCTATTTCCACTATTTTTTTACTTTAAAAAATATCATTTATATGAAAAAATGTCAACATGGAAACGATTATGACGATTATGAAACATAATCGCGATTATGTCAAATAATCGCGATTAGACGATTATGTAATAATTGTGACAGCCCTAGTTAGGACTTAAAGGAGTAGTTCACCCCCAAAACGACTTTTTTTCTATTGATTACTCATGCCATGGAGAGTAGAGTTCAATAATATGTTTTGGTTTTTGTCACATTCCTAAGACAAAAATTTGATTCGAGTAAATTTACCCCCATTGATTCCCCATCCGGAATCAATGGGGGTAAATTTACTGTTATCACATTTTTAACCCTTAGCCTAACCTTAACCCACTTGAATGGAGACAGATATTTTTTATCAGTATCTTACCATCCACTTCAATGGAGACAGATATTTTTTTATCTGTTTATCTGGCCCAGTGGAAATGGGCCTCTAGAGCCCCTTTTCCACTGGCCCAACACCACACCACTCCACACCACACCACACCGCCCACTTGTGCCAGGTTTTCCACTACAAGGACCTGGGGTAGAGTGGTGTGAAAGTGGTACTAAAAAGTATCCAATCCAGAGTAGGTCTGAGCTGGGCCAAACGGGGCCAAACAATTCATAATGACTGATCACTCACTGACTTTTCATTTAGACCACCAGGATATAGTTGTAATACATGATAATAGATTCTATTATGTTATAACCACTATTATAATCTATTATAGTGTATCATAACGATCCTAGTAATACATTAATACTTTATAGTGTATTATAATCACGGTTATAATCCATTATAGTGTATTATAATTTAGGATAGTTGTAATACACATTTATATTGTATTATAATCACAGTTAAAAGGGTAAATTTCGTTTCTTACCGATAGGGGTACTTTTGTGTAATGGAAAATGTAGATATTTTTATGTGGTGCGGTGTGGTGTGGTGTGGGGTAGTGTGGTGTGATGCTAAAGCTGCAGTCGAAAAGGGGCTTAAGCAGACTTCTCAGATCTCAGGTATCTCTAAACGGGTTAACATTTCACTTTTCCTATTTTAAAACCTTTTTTGGGGTCCCACTAGCACCTTCTATCCTCACAAAGTCCCATTTCTGACCGTTGTGTCTTTCTCTGGTTTTGAGAAGGCGAAGGTTAAAAGTATCCCACGGGTTCTCAAAACAGGCTATCCAGATTTGCTGCCGATTGTGACGTCATCTGCCGATTGTGACGTGGCGCAGTTCAGGCCAAAGGTGGTACTGCAGCTGAAAATGCTCTGAGAGCCATTCAAAAATGAGAGAGGCTCTCTATTCAGGAGTGGTAATTTAGCCTCAAACCTTTTGAAAAACGTTTTTGGGACATACACAATATGACAAATACTTTTTAAATGCATGGTGTATCACCTTTAAAGCAAACTGCCTTCCCTAAGTTCTCTCCCTCCCTCCCTCCCTCCCTCCCTCCACTGCTGTTGAAGAAGAGAAACACGTGGTGTACCCATGCCATGCCAGCTGCCAGCATCTCCTATTGTGCATTCTCTCTAGTCCAGTCCAGTGCAGTCCCCGCTCCGCTCCGCTCCGCTCCACTCCACTCCGCTCCACTCCAGCTCTGGACTAATTCATTCTATTGCTCCATGAAAGCTTGTGTGTGTTGTTGGTCTTCTTCTTGATGCAATAACGTCGGATCCCAGAGATTGTTACCTTTTTTTCCCCCTCTGGCTGTGTTTATCCAGCGAAGGACATCTATCTCAACCGCATCAGATTAATGAGACACAACCACCTTCTAATTCTGACAGTTCCTCCTCCTCTGCCGATGGAGGTGGAGGAGGCGGTGTGACAGCCTGGTCTAGCGTCGGTCCTGTCATTTACACCGTTGTTGGGATTCGAGTCCTTTTTCGTCGCACATGTGCCTCCGTCTGCGTGCGGCCGGGCCAGACGACAACCACAACACCGCAACGCTCTCCCACCTTTTTCATGAGAATACCATAAGAGTCACCGGGAAAGAAACTCGTCTGGGCCGAAGGATTATGCCTTTTGATTGATTGATGGATTAGATAGATAGATAGATAGATAGATAGATACCTTTATTATCCCAAGGGGGAAATTCAGTTGTCCAGTTGTAGCAAAGCAGTATACAGTTATTTACAAAGTTACAGAGACGTAAGAAAAAAGATAGATAAGAGGGAAAAAAAGAGCAGTACAGTACCAATAAAGAGAAGGTGCATCAATAGAGGGGGCGGATAATATATAAGTATATATACATAAAGTGTCTTTATGTATCTATACATATATATTAGTGGATTGAGGTATTTATTAGAGGTTTTGGGATAGGAAAAGGTACAGTTTCATGACAGTACAGTTCACTGGTACAATGTCAACTAAAAGGAAACTCGGGTAAGGCAAAGGCTTATTTGTTATTCTTCCATTGAAATCCTTAATATCCTTATATACCTCTATAAACTATGCCTAAACGGTTAAACCTAACCTTATTCCTAACCTTAACCTCGGTGTAAAACGCTGCCAAAAACCTATAACCCAATTTTGAATCTTAAACTCAGAAAGATATGCGTAATCCTACATTTATTTCTAGGCTTGTCACGATACTGGATTTCCAACATCGACACGATATTTTGAAAAATGTTGATACTCGATACCATTCTTGATACCACACAACCCATGGCGATTTTAGTGCAAATTTTTATTTATTTATTTAAGAACAAATACAGAACTTCTTGATGTAGATGGTAGTGCACTTTTTAACGGCCTGCCTTTGATGTTTTCACATTCTAAGTACAAATAGGCCTTTAAAATAACTAGGAATAAGCCAAAGAAGGAAGGATACACATAAAGGTAACGTTGGTGTAAACCAACGAAAGGTAAAAACCGAGCATCGATATTATCGATACTATCGAAGTCATATTGAAAATCGATACTATATTCTAAATCGATACTTTTCGATAAATCGATATTTTTGACAAAACTGGTTATACTTCTTTTTTTCCTCTTATAATTTTTATCCCACGATTTTGTAACCCATTTTTCACCCAGTGCCAATTGCCTATGTAATCCTGGGCTCTGCTCTCCCTCTGCCGCGCCTGGGGAGACAACGGACTGACCTCATGCTTCCTTCAGTGCATGAGGAGTCCAAGTTGCTTCTTTTCACCTGACAGTGGAGATTTCCCTGATTTGGACGTAGCGCGTGGAAGTAACACGTTATTCCAACCAGTTCCTTTCCCCCTCCATCAGGCGCCATGGCTGGCCAGGGGTAGGCATTATTGAAAACCTATTTCTAACCTTATTCTCAGTAAAACAAACACAAGAACAGAGATCGCGGCGAGTTTCTTTCCGGGCGACTCTAGCGGCGGTTAGCGGTTAGTCTGGGATCACTTCACTTTTCGGGTTTGTAACCGGTCTGGAGCGGAAACCACAAAACGTCATGTTGTAGTACTCAAAGACTACAATTTGGCCGGAACTATCCACCGGAAACAGTTTTATTGTATATTAAATATTAAATATTCCCCTGCGCTCAAGGACATACTTTTAGGGCCTACCTAATAAACTCCTTGATGCGGAGTAGTTTTGCTTTTGAAACATTCGTTTGGTACATGCATCTTTTAGTCCAACTGTTAGCGACTGGCAAGACAACACTAGGCTACTCGAGCATTTTAATGGGGATTGGGGAAACAAACGGAGGGAACCAAATCTAAGCGACGCCGCTTCTTCTATTGGTTTCCGCGCTTTAGGCGGAAACCAAACGGCCTGTTGTGAACGAACACCAGGCTTTCCCTCAGAAAGCCTGGTAGGTGAGGTTAGTTAGCGGTTAGTGGTTAGCGGTTAGCGGTTAACCTTTGATGAACGGAGGCTTCCATCACCTGGACCTGTTCTGCTGCTCTCTCTATCGTCTTCATCTGCGGTCCGACATGGAGAGGAAGGAGAAGTGGAGTCAGTTGTTTGCTCCGGTGTCCCGGCAGAACGCTGAGTCATCATCATCAGCTTCCCCCTGTCACAGCCCAGCGGCCGGAGGCAGGGAGAGGTGGGCTGGGTTTTTACTGCTTTCAGTCTCGGGACGGGAGAGAGATTGACCCCCTGGCCCTCTGCTTTGCACTGACATGCTTTCTGTGTGTGTGTGCTGCGATCAATGCTGTCTTATATTGGCTGTTGTTTGAATGTCGAAAGTCAAAGTTTTTTTTATCATTATTTTTGCTCCATGTCTGCGTGTGTGTACAACATTCAAACAGTAGGATTGCTTATTGTCAAGGACAGAAAGATCCAACATTTTCACTGCAAAAATTTGATGTTGCAATTGAAACGTATAATGTCTTGCACTGGTGTTGCAATCCAACTTTGAGTGTTCCTGTAGCAGTTGGGTTTTGCTATGCGAACAGTGTTTCTATTCATTATTATGATCTGAACAAATGAATGGTTTACTTTATACTACTGTATTGCATGCTGGTTTTCAAAGCAAACTCTTTTGGACATAGTTGAGTGAAATGGGATCCCAGTTAATTTATTTTCCAGGTTTTGAGAAGCTGGATATCTATAACGATGATCATTCTTACATACATATTCGGCTATAGGCCCAGCCACGCACCAAGGCATAGAACTGACCCTGATTTCTTCTTCTTTTAGACCAGTGGTTCTCAACCTGTGGGTCGGGATCCCCAGGGGGGTCCCCAAATTATTTTGCGGCGTCCCCAAATGTGCAACATTGTTTTCTCACTCAACAATAAACAAACCGACATAAAGTTTAAGTGTATAGAGGGTCTCTGCACATTTCTAAAGTGACAATTTAAGGACATTTTAATACCTCTTAAAATGAAAAATTTAACATTGGCCAAATTGTCAAATATTAGAGCCAGAAATTGTGAAAATAGCAGATCTACATGCTCACAACGCCTCGCGTTGTGAGCATGTAGATCTGCTATTTTCACAATGGAACCGTGTTATACAAAATGTAATGCCTCAACTCTTAGTGCTCGTCAGGGTGGGGGGGGGGTCCCCAGTTAAAATATGATTATTTTGGGGGTCACGGCCTGAAAAGGTTGAGAACCACTGTTTTAGACTACATAACACAGCAGTACATTCTCTTCGTACAAAAATGTCATGTTCACTGCGGGTTCTTTACTTCCTCTCTGTTCGGCTGAGGAGATTGCACCGCCAAGTTTTCTGTGACACCGGGTGACACCTCGAAGTGAACCTCCCTGCTCAGGAAATGCAGAAAGAAAGAAAGAAACTCAAGTCAACCTAGAGACGGAGATGGATATTGGAATGTAGTGATACGCTAAATCCATTCAGGCTTAGGAAGCCTATACATCCTTATACCCTTCAATCTGGGAAAGCATCCGTGTCTTTTCTGTTTTGTTAAGGCCCCCCCCCAAATTGATATGAAAGTGACGGGCTGTGAGCTTGAAGATCTGCTGTTTTTGAATGGCCAACATATCCACATCTTTCCAACATCCCATCGTGCATTTCGCAGAAGGTGCAGGCAGCTTCCAGCCGAGTGTGATCTACAAGCTCACAACGGTTGCATCTGCGACGCGACGTGAGCTTTTATGTCTGCTGTTAACCGGAAGTGTCCCGCAAATAATGCTAGAGTAAATTCTCGCAGAAACAGGTGGATACATTTGTTAGTTTAAAATAAAAATGTCAAGTTTCTCAGAAAAACCTAAAATCGTCCTCGAGTCTAAATGGGTTCATGTTGGGTTTAGGTACCAGGTGTAGCAGTAGAGTGCATGCACGCACACGCACGCACGCACGCACGCACGCACGCATGCACTTGCAGGATGTTGCATACGTTAGCTGAACAGCTCCGGTTTGATGCCTTTGGGACTCTCCCTCTCTCTCAGCTGAGAGCAGTGTGTGTGTGTGTGTGTGTCTGTGACTTGTAAAATGTTGTGTGTATGTGTGAAGTGTGCTTGTGCGCATGGCAGTGTTTTGGAATGTGTGTGTGTGTGTGTGTGTGTGTAGTGTGTAGTGTATAGTGTGGTGTGTAGTGTTACCTAATCCTGGTGCTGTAACTCCAGTTCAAAGTTCTATTGTGTGACTCCTGTCCTCGCGTAAGGCTAAGGTTTGCTGCTGCTAGCATCACATGACACTCTTCCTGCTCCCCCCCCCCTTTCTTAAACCGTCCTCTTCTTCTGTCATTAAAGAATTAGTGAATGCTTTAACTATAGAAAAATAGCAGATATACAAGCTCACAGAGCGGCACCGAGTGCCGCGTTGTGAGCTTGTAGATCTGCTATTTTTGGAAAAAGTCGTGAAAACGTGTGCAAATCTTTGAATATATGTATTTTCAAAGCAAACGTTTGTAACTCAAATTTTGCTTCTGGGTGGTCCCTGGAACTAAATATTTTGAGATGCGGGTCCGTGGCCAAATAAATATAATTTTGGGGGTCCTTCACATGAAAAGGTTTGAGAACCACTGACATAGTAGTCTCTCAAGAACAGACTAACTGAGTTTCAGTTGAAGTGAAAAGGACCTTTTCTTTGACGATGGCTGGCATAGAAACAGTCAAAATTCAAATTTTCAAGATTTTTCAAAAATAGATCTACAAGCTCGGTGCCGCGCTGTGAGCTTGTATATCTGCTATTTTTTTATATTTAAAGCATAAAATATTGCGTCATAATGTGTTCAGGCCTAAATGGGTTAAGTTGTTCGCACAAAGTTGGTTGGCAAATACTGAAAAAATGCTGTTGGTGTATCAGGCCGGGAACACATTTTGCTGTTTGGGAGGGGCTTACAGTACATGTACAGTATGTAGCAACATATTTGTTTTGTAGGCTAATTTCTGATTTAGCCCTATTCTATAGGTTAGGCCTAAATGGGGTAATATACCACAGGCATTGACACTAAGGCTTGCCCACCTGCCCCGGGCAGGTAAATACAACCTTCGGGCAGGTGAAGTTGGCTTTCAGGTTGCCCGACTGGGCAAGTCCTCATTTGAGAGGGGACGCAACCGTCTATAAACAACACAAAATATCTCTAAGCACCTGAACGTGGCCAGCGTGCTCTGTCTGGTGGAATGTAAAATAAGAGCACTGTTTACCTATAATGTGCTGTTTTTACTGTTGCTACACTTACAAATATAAAATAACAAATGTGAACCCATAGTCATATTCAATCATAGCTATGTAGGTATTTGGTATTTGGAGGTATTGAGTTGTATCATTTTATCGCACAGCCCCATAAAGTAAAGAAATAAGTGTTAAATTGAGCGGTAATTCAAATATTACCTAATGTCTAATGGACGATTTACTTTTCGGGCAAGTGGGCATGACCTTTGGGCAAATAGAACACTAACCTGTACTTGCCCAACGGACAAGTGCCTCTGAGACCTTAGTGTCAACCACTGTACCACAATTATATGCAGGTGTACATGTGCTGATATCTTTATTTTTTACGGTTTTATCGTTATTATTGTTGGCATTGCCAGACCAATTAGCAACATCACTGCATAGATATTAGTCTGGAATCTGTGTGGATCCTGTATTTTCATAGATATTAGTCTGGAATCTGTGTGGATCCTGTATTTTCAAGGGTTGGATTCAAGTGAGTGGGGCCAGACCAAGTCCTGGTGAGGACAATTGATTTTTTTTCTTTTTTGCACTGGCCAGTGTTGTTTTTGACAGCAAATTTAGTTTTAGTTTTAGTCACAGTCTTTTGAATAAAATGTCTTTTAGTTTTAGTCATAATTTAGTCACCTGAAAAGTTTTAGTTTTAGTCTAATTTTAGTCAACTAAATATCATACGATTTTAGGCAACTAAATCTACAGTTGATTAACAGTTGATCAACTAAAATGTGTTTTGGCAGGCCTTGATGGCATCGTAATGACTGATTTTACTCTTGGTTGTGTGCTGAAAATAGCAGATCTACAAGCTCATAACGCGTCGCTCTGCAACGCGTTGTGAGCTTGTAAATCGGCTATTTTCAGCACGCAACACCTGAGAGCAACCAAACATAAAATGACTCTCTTCTCCGCTAGTCCCTCCCTAACATTTTAGTCTAGTTTTTATTTTGTTGACGAAATTGTCAATATATTTAGTCTTAGTTTTAGTCATCACAGCTTAGTTTTTTAATTTTGTTTTTATTTAGTTTTCATCAGTGAAAAAAAACGTTCATTTTTGTCATAGTTTTAGTCGACAAAATCAGCACTGGGCACTGGCAGACTGGTCTGGTTTTCAGGCTGCTGCAAGTTACATTATTGTTTTTCTTTCTAGAGCAGGGGTCGGCAACCCAAAATGTTGAAAGAGCCATATTGGACCAAAAAAAGAAATAAAAATCTGTCTGGAGCCGCAAAAAATTATAAAAGCTTTATATATCGTCGTTGTCGGGTGGAAATCTTGTATGTCCAAAACTTGGTTTTGTATTTATCATTTAAAAAATTAACTAAACTAGTGAAAACAGCCGATCTACAAGCACACAACGCCTCGCACCGCGAGGCGTTGTGTGCTTGTAGATCTGCTGTTTTCACTACTTTTGTGCGTCAGTCTTGTATGATGAAGCAAGGCTTTACTTTGCGAGAAAATTTGAAACTTGGAGATACAAGGTTTCTGCTCGACAGTGACGATAAAGAAATCGTTAAAACAAAAAATACATTTTTTCCCCCCATCTTTTTCCATTTTCATACATTTTTGAAAAAGCTCCAGGGGGCCACTAGGGTGGCGCTAAAGAGCCACATTCGGCTCTAGAGCCACGGGTTGCTGACCCCCACTCTAGAGTAACAATTAAGCACAACTTTGAACCCTGTGTTGCAGGTCCTGTGAGAAGATGAACGTCATCAAAGAAAACAAAGACCTGGCCTGTTTCTACACCACCAAGCATTCCTGGAGGGGGAAGTAAGTTGTTACACCACCCAACACTGTTCCTACACCACCCAACACTGTTCCTACACCACCCAACACTGTTCCTACACCACCCAACACTGTTCCTACACCACCCAGCACTGTTCCTACACCACCCAACACTGTTCCTACACCACCCAACACTGTTCCTACACCACCCAACACTGTTCCTACACCACCCAACACTGTTCCTACACCACCCAACACTGTTCCTACACCACCCAACACTGTTCCTACACCACCCAGCACTGTTCCTACACCACCCAACACTGTTCCTACACCACCCAACACTGTTCCTACACCACTCCTACACCACCCAACACTGTTCCTACACCACCCAACACTGTTCCTACACCACCCAACACTGTTCCTACACCACCCAACACTGTTCCTACACCACCCAACACTGTTCCTACACCACTCCTACACCACCCAACACTGTTCCTACACCACCCAACACTGTTCCTACACCACCCAACACTGTTTCTACACCACCCAACACTGTTCCTACACCACCCAACACTGTTTCTACACCACCCAACACTGTTTCTACACCACCCAACACTGTTCCTACACCACCCAACACTGTTTCTACACCACCCAACACTGTTCCTACACCACCCAACACTGTTCCTACACCACCCAACACTGTTCCTACACCACCCAACACTGTTCCTACACCACCCAACACTGTTCCTACACCACCAAGCACTGTTTCTACACCACCCAACACTGTTCCTACACCACCCAACACTGTTCCTACACCACTCCTACACCACCCAACACTGTTCCTACACCACCCAACACTGTTCCTACACCACCCAACACTGTTCCTACACCACCCAACACTGTTCCTACACCACCCAACACTGTTCCTACACCACTCCTACACCACCCAACACTGTTCCTACACCACCCAACACTGTTCCTACACCACCCAACACTGTTTCTACACCACCCAACACTGTTCCTACACCACCCAACACTGTTTCTACACCACCCAACACTGTTTCTACACCACCCAACACTGTTCCTACACCACCCAACACTGTTTCTACACCACCCAACACTGTTCCTACACCACCCAACACTGTTCCTACACCACCCAACACTGTTTCTACACCACCAAGCATTCCTGGAGGGGGAAGTAAGTTGTTACACCACCCAACACTGTTCCTACACCACCCAACACTGTTCCTACACCACCCAACACTGTTCCTACACCACCCAACACTGTTCCTACACCACCCAGCACTGTTTCTACACCACCCAACACTGTTCCTACACCACCCAACACTGTTCCTACACCACTCCTACACCACCCAACACTGTTCCTACACCACCCAACACTGTTCCTACACCACCCAACACTGTTCCTACACCACCCAACACTGTTCCTACACCACCCAACACTGTTCCTACACCACTCCTACACCACCCAACACTGTTCCTACACCACCCAACACTGTTCCTACACCACCCAACACTGTTCCTACACCACCCAACACTGTTCCTACACCACCCAACACTGTTCCTACACCACCCAACACTGTTCCTACACCACCCAACACTGTTCCTACACCACCCAACACTGTTCCTACACCACCCGACACTGTTCCTACACCACCCGACACTGTTTCTACACCACCCAACACTGTTCCTACACCACTCCTACACCACCCAACACTGTTCCTACACCACCCAACACTGTTCCTACACCACCCAACACTGTTCCTACACCACCCAACACTGTTCCTACACCACCCAACAATGTTCCTACACCACCCAACACTGTTTCTACATGTTCCTACACCACCCAACACTGTTCCTACACCACCCAACACTGTTCCTACACCACCCAACACTGTTCCTACACCACCCAACACTGTTCCTACACCACCCAACACTGTTCCTACACCACCTACACCACCCAACACTGTTCCTACACCACCCAACACTGTTCCTACACCACCTACACCACCCAACACTGTTCCTACACCACCCAACACTGTTCCTACACCACCCAACACTGTCCTACACCACCCAACACTGTTCCTACACCACCCAACACTGTTCCTACACCACCCAACACTGTTCCTACACCACCCAACACTGTTCCTACACCACCCAACACTGTCCTACACCGCCCGACACTGTTCCTACACCACCCAACACTGTTCCTACACCACCCAACACTGTTCCTACACCACCCAACACTGTTCCTACACCACCCAACACTGTTCCTACACCACCCGACACTGTCCTACACCACCCAACACTGTTCCTACACCACCCAACACTGTTCCTACACCACCCAACACTGTTCCTACACCACCCAACACTGTTCCTACACCACCCAACACTGTTTCTACACCACCCAACACTGTTCCTACACCACCCAACACTGTTCCTACACCACCCAACACTGTTCCTACACCACCTAACACTGTTCCTACACCACCCAACACTGTTCCTACACCACCCAACACTGTTCCTACACCACACTGTTCCTACACCACCCAACACTGTTCCTACACCACCCAACACTGTTCCTACACCACCCAACACTGTTCCTACACCACCCAACACTGTTCCTACACCACACTGTTCCTACACCACCCAACACTGTTCCTACACCACACTGTTCCTACACCACCCAACACTGTTCCTACACCACACTGTTCCTACACCACCCAACACTGTTCCTACACCACACTGTTCCTACACCACCCAACACTGTTCCTACACCACCCAACACTGTTCCTACACCACACTGTTCCTACACCACCCAACACTGTTCCTACACCACACTGTTCCTACACCACCCAACACTGTTCCTACACCACACTGTTCCTACACCACCCAACACTGTTCCTACACCACACTGTTCCTACACCACCCAACACTGTTCCTACACCACACTGTTCCTACACCACCCAACACTGTTTCTACACCACACTGTTCCTACACCACCCAACACTGTTCCTACACCACCCAACACTGTTCCTACACCACACTGTTCCTACACCACCCAACACTGTTCCTACACCACACTGTTCCTACACCACCCAACACTGTTCCTACACCACACTGTTCCTACACCACCCAACACTGTTCCTACACCACACTGTTCCTACACCACCCAACACTGTTCCTACACCACACTGTTCCTACACCACCCAACACTGTTCCTACACCACCCAACACTGTTCCTACACCACACTGTTCCTACACCACCCAACACTGTTCCTACACCACACTGTTCCTACACCACACTGTTCCTACACCACCCAACACTGTTCCTACACCACACTGTTCCTACACCACACTGTTCCTACACCACACTGTTCCTACACCACCCAACACTGTTCCTACACCACACTGTTCCTACACCACCCAACACTGTTCCTACACCACCCAACACTGTTCCTACACCACACTGTTCCTACACCACCCAACACTGTTCCTACACCACCCAACACTGTTCCTACACCACACTGTTCCTACACCACCCAACACTGTTCCTACACCACACTGTTCCTACACCACCCAACACTGTTCCTACACCACACTGTTCCTACACCACCCAACACTGTTCCTACACCACCCAACACTGTTCCTACACCACACTGTTCCTACACCACCCAACACTGTTCCTACACCACACTGTTCCTACACCACCCAACACTGTTTCTACACCACACTGTTCCTACACCACCCAACACTGTTCCTACACCACACTGTTCCTACACCACACTGTTCCTACACCACCCAACACTGTTCCTACACCACCCAACACTGTTTCTACACCACACTGTTCCTACACCACCCAACACTGTTTCTACACCACACTGTTCCTACACCACCCAACACTGTTCCTACACCACACTGTTCCTACACCACCCAACACTGTTCCTACACCACACTGTTCCTACACCACCCAACACTGTTTCTACACCACACTGTTCCTACACCACCCAACACTGTTTCTACACCACACTGTTCCTACACCACCCAACACTGTTCCTACACCACACTGTTCCTACACCACCCAACACTGTTCCTACACCACCCAACACTGTTCCTACACCACACTGTTCCTACACCACCCAACACTGTTCCTACACCACCCAACACTGTTCCTACACCACACTGTTCCTACACCACCCAACACTGTTCCTACACCACACTGTTCCTACACCACCCAACACTGTTCCTACACCACACTGTTCCTACACCACCCAACACTGTTCCTACACCACACTGTTCCTACACCACCCAACACTGTTCCTACACCACCCAACACTGTTCCTACACCACACTGTTCCTACACCACCCAACACTGTTTCTACACCACACTGTTCCTACACCACCCAACACTGTTTCTACACCACACTGTTCCTACACCACCCAACACTGTTCCTACACCACACTGTTCCTACACCACCCAACACTGTTCCTACACCACACTGTTCCTACACCACCCAACACTGTTCCTACACCACACTGTTCCTACACCACCCAACACTGTTCCTACACCACCCAACACTGTTCCTACACCACACTGTTCCTACACCACCCAACACTGTTCCTACACCACCCAACACTGTTCCTACACCACCCAACACTGTTTCTAGACCACCCAACACTGTTCCTACACCACCCAACACTGTTCCTACACCACACTGTTCCTACACCACCCAACACTGTTCCTACACCACCCAACACTGTTCCTACACCACACTGTTCCTACACCACCCAACACTGTTCCTACACCACCCAACACTGTTCCTACACCACCCAACACTGTTCCTACACCACCCAACACTGTTCCTACACCACCCAACACTGTTCCTACACCACCCAACACTGTTCCTACACCACCCAACACTGTTCCTACACCACCCAACACTGTTCCTACACCACACTGTTCCTACACCACCCAACACTGTTCCTACACCACCCAACACTGTTCCTACACCACCCAACACTGTTCCTACACCACACTGTTCCTACACCACCCAACACTGTTCCTACACCACCCAACACTGTTCCTACACCACACTGTTCCTACACCACCCAACACTGTTCCTACACCACACTGTTCCTACACCACCCAACACTGTTTCTACACCACACTGTTCCTACACCACCCAACACTGTTCCTACACCACACTGTTCCTACACCACCCAACACTGTTCCTACACCACCCAACACTGTTCCTACACCACACTGTTCCTACACCACCCAACACTGTTTCTACTGTACACCACCCAACACTGTTCCTACACCACCCAACACTGTTCCTACACCACCCAACACTGTTCCTACACCACCAAGCATTCCTGGAGGGGAAAGTAAGTCCTTAATGTTGACCTTGTATTGGTAAATGTCACATTTATGTAGCGCTTTATTCCAAGGCGCTTTACAATGGTTTTGCATTACATTCACACACACACACACACACACATACATACACACACACACACACACACACACACACACACACACACACACACACACACACACACACACACACACACACACACACACACACACATACAGCGATGGCAGAGGAAACCATAGGCCTGGGGCCAATTCTGATATCTTCACAAATTGGTACCACCCAAGGTGACCGTACATTTTTTACATTTTTGACTTCCTACATGTCTCTAGTTTACATTTTGGTATGATAACCCTTTCTGAGACCCAGCTTAATTGATGTTATCACCCGCTAGAGTCGGACTCCCATCGACTTTCTATACAGGAGGAAAATACCCAGAAAACATTTTTATCTGGGTATTTAAGTAGGATGTGAGGGGTCTAACTAGGGGTTTGTCATGATGCTGAATCCATTGCAAGCATTTGTTTTGCGCAAAAAAAACATTCCTTGGGCTACAAATGGCCCCAGAAAACAATGGTTTAGTGATGAAAAGTGATGAGTCATCACTTTTCATCAGTTTCATCAGTTTTGTGGGTGTTTTCTGGGGCCATGTTTTCTGGGTATTTTCCTCCTGCTCATCAGGAGCAGTTAGCGGTTCAGAGTCTTGATTGATTGATTGAAGACTTTATTAGAAGTTTGCATAGGAAAAAGTACAGTTTCATGACGGTACAGTTCACTGGTACAATGTCTACTAAAAGGAGATCCATGAAAAGACTAAGCTTATTTCCACAGGAAACCATTGAAGTATCTCATATAACATTGAATGACAGACAAATAGAACACAGTACTCTGCAGTAGATATAGTCAGGAAAAAACATACAGTAGGTAAATACAAAGAGGGGTCAGGGGAGGGTAGGGCTGAGCTAGGTTTGTTTTTACCAGTTGCGAACAGCTGCTGCCTGTAAGTGGGTTTTCAGTGCGATTTTAAAGGATGCTAGTGATCCACACTCCTTTAAGGCCTTCGGTAGGGCGTTCCACATTTTGTAAGTATAGCAGAAGAACGAGTTTGACCCTTTCTTTTAGGTGACTGGGTTGAACGTGATCTGTGGCGCTGCCTCTGGTGTTGTAATTATGGACATCCTTAACCTTTATAAAGTATTTTGCCAGGTACATGGTTATCTTAGTGGTGTAGTGTATCTTGTACACCAGGCCCATTGCAAGTTGCTGTACTCTGTCATCTACTCTGAGCCACCCCACTCTTAACTGGTGAGTAGCGGTGAGGTGAGTCTGATTGGGAAGGTTAAGCAGGACCCTAATTAGTTTGTTTTGGGCTGTTTGAAGCTTAGTTTTCAGGGCTTGTGGGGCGTCCCGATACCATACGTGGACTCCGTAGTCAAAGAGGGGCTGGACTATTGCACCAGCTATGGTCTTCAGGGTGTTGAAATTGACCATCAGGGCCATCCTGTAGGAAACAAGTTTGTTGGTTGATTTTATTTACTACTTTAGAAGTCAGGCAGGATACCGTTCACCTCCACCACCTGTTCCCTCCCCACCAGGTAAGACTGCATCCAACTCACTGCTGCGCTGTCAAGACCGATAGCTTTTAGTTTCTCAATCAGAATAGAGTGATTAACGGTGTCAAATGCCTTCTGGAGGTCCAATAGAGAAGGTCAAATAGAGAAGGCATGTGTCAGTGGAGTGGGATTTTCTGAAACCAGATTGGAACTCGTAAATCAGATTATTCTCATAGAGATATTTTGCAATCTGTTCGTAGACTATTTTTTCCATGACTTGGGATATGGAGCTAAGAATGGAAACAGGGCGGTAGTTTCCAGGGTCTAGTTTGCTACCTTTTTTATGCAGGGGCGTTACTTTAGCTAGTTTGAAGTCCTGGGGGACATGACCCTGTTCGATTGAAAGGTTAATTAAATGGGTAATGATGATTGGAGCCATGGGGGCGGCTGAGTCTCTAAGAAATCTAGCAGGAATTTTATCAAGGCCGGTGGCCTTGTGTTGAGGTAGGGCGCTCAATTTTTTAAACACTTCATCAGTTGTCACTGTGGTAAGTTTAAAACTTGCTCAAGGACCCTTCCACACCAACTCTGGGGGAGCCCGGGATCCAACTGGGAAACCTACGGGAACCCTCTGTGTTCGATGGAACTACATACCGTAACCGTACCATCAAGAGTGTTTATGTATGATCTATTACTGGTAGTCACATGACCACTGTTCCATACTAGAAAAGATCTGTTTTTATAATGCTGGTACACTGACCCAGGTTGAAATGAGACCCTGATTAGATCACATGACTCACTGCTATTGGTCCCAGGAGTTAAGAACATCCGGTTTAGTAGATACATAAATAACTAGAAGCAGTGCTCTTCCGAGCACAGGTCTCCACCAGGCCACACAAATCGGCCTGTTATAGCGCCACCACGAGGCTGATTTAAAAAATGTGGGGCAGAGGTTCTGAATTAGCATCCAGGGAGTGTGTGTGCTCAGTTTGGCAGCGATCGGGCCAACGGCGCCGGAGATTAGCTGGTAACAACCAGGCCACACAAATCGGCCTGTTATAGCGCCACCATGAGGCTGATTTGAAAAATGTGGGGCAGAGGTTCTAGATTGGCATCCAGGGAGTGTGTGTGCTCAGTTTGGCAGCGATCGGGCCAACGGTGACTGAGATTAGCTGTTCACAAACTGCGAGGACGCACGGACGGACGCACGGACGCACGCACGGACGCACGGACGGACGGACGGACGGACGGACGGACGGACGGAGGGGAAAACATACTCTCCCTCAGCCTTCGGCTGGTGGAGACAAATATATACGGGTGTAAATATAGTGCTGTGTTATTAAATATTAACCCAGCAGTAATGGACCATGACGTCAGGTCTATTGACGTCCACTTATTGTCCTTGGACAAAAGCAGTAGTATTTATGGCAGCTTCAGCCAAGGGCAGCAGCAGAGTGTTGTTATCCTTATTGTTGTCTTCCTTGGATTCTTTTCACTCTGCTCTGCTCAGAGTGTCAGAGACAGACAGTAGGCAGACAGACTGAGAATTGTGTCTTCATAGCTAGCAGCAGGTACATGTGTATATCTGACTGGTTATAGTCTAGATCGGTGGTTCTCAACCTGTGGGTCCCCAAATTATTTTGGGCGGCCCCCAGATGATTAACTTAATGTGCAACCTTGTTTTCTCTCTCAACAGTAAACAAACCAACATAAAGTTTAAGTGTATAGAGGGTATCTGCACATTTCTAAAGAGACAATTTAAGGACTTTTTAATACCTCTAAAATGACAAATTAAACATGGGCCAAATTGTCAGAGGCAGAGATCGTGAAAATAGCAGATCTACATGCTCACAATGCCTCGCAACATGATGCGTTGTGAGCATGTAGATCTGCTATTTTCACAATAGAACCATGTTATACCAAATGTAATGTAGCACTGCAATATTGGATCAAAAAGAAAAAAAAAATACAAAGGATTTTTTTTTTCAACTTCGACTTTCTCTGGTGAGAGTCGACTTGTGTAATGAAGTTGTAATGAAGTTGACTTGTCGACTTTTTGTTAATACCCTAATACAGATCCATGTAAAATAATTAGAATATTGTGTAAAAGTTCATTTTCTTGAAACGTTCATATATTTCTTGAAACTTTCATTCAGTGAATTATTCCAAACCTTTTTTTTTTTGGTTAAAATTTAAAATCTTCACGGCATACAGCTCATGAATATCAAAAGTGCACATTTCAAAATTACAATATTACAACGAGACCATTCAAAACAAGGATTTATAATAGAGAAATGTCAACCTTCTGAAGTCAGAGTTGTTTGTCATTCCTAAACCCACCAGGATTGAGTTAAGACCCGCCTCGCGGAAGCACCCATCTCAATAATCTTAGGCCTAAGTGAAGTGAAAGTGCGTATGAACGTTAGTGCTGCTCGCTCAAGTGCAAAGCAATACTGTACCTACGCCCTACCGATCCATTACAATATAATACACGCAGCATAATACGCCCAAAGCCATATCCAAACTATAACAATTTAACTGATTAACTTTTGAGCACAGTAGTGACAAATTAATAGCTCTCTCAGTACGTTTTTCTCTTTAGCAAAGTTACAAAATGTTACCTTACTAGCCCTTACCCGTTCAAAGATATGAGCTCCGAAATGATGTGCAGTGTGTGGGTTATGGGGTGTGCACTGTGCACACAGTATATGAGGGATGGAAAGTAACTTTAACTGGTGCTTGCATGATAATATGTAGGAGCATCAATGTAAGAAATACCCGTTTCGTTTAATGGCTACAGAGATACTGTGTAACGATCTGCATGATTTTTGGACAAAATCTGTAACAGGGCCAGACAACCGACCCCCAGCCCGCCTGCACGCGCGCGCGCACACACACACACACACACACACACACACACACACACACACACACACACACACACACACACACACACACACACACACACACACACACACACACACACACACACACACACACACACACACAGCTGGTTAAACATGTTGCCTCATGCTAGATGCAGAATAGACATGCCTCAAGCTAGATGCAGAATAGATATAGATACACCATAAAAATGCTAATATACAGCATATGATTTGTGAAAGTGACAAACGGGCTTCACAGTTATGTCAGGTGTGTTCATATGCTAATGGTGATGCGATTTCAGATCAATTGCTCCAGCCACTGAGGAGAAACGCTGTGACAGACACTCAGACAGACAGACACTCAGACAGACAGACAGACAGACAGACAGACAGACAGACAGACACTCACTCAGACAGACATTCTGAAAATTATATGTTTGATTTAAGCACAGTAGCCTACAAAGTAAGTTTCAATTATTATTATTATTTTTTTAGCACAGTTTATTTTGAGCACTGTAGTGACAAATGAATAGCTATGCATTGTGCAAACACAGGCTTTTCTCAGTAGCCTACAAGTTGTAAGATTGTCTTCATGCCTTTACTACAGTAGGTCTGACTTTATCCACCCTGTCTGGCAAGGATTTCAGCCACTCCTGGAAGTTCTCGCGTTTCCGTGAGGCGGGTCTTAACTCAAGCCTGGTGGGTTTAGGAAACAGGCGTTGAGAACCACTGCCTTACAGCATCGGCAGAAATGCTCTTCCTGCTCAAAACTCTGACCACATTTTGGTTGCAAAATAAGTCCTAACTATCATGTACCTTTGACTGTTTAGTGCATTTCTTAGCAAAGTTAGGCCACAGCAGTGTGTTTATTTAACCCATTTAGGGCCTAGAATTATTGAATGCTTTAACCAGTGAAAAATAGCAGACATACAAGCTCACAGAGCGGCACCGAGTGCCGCGCTGTGAGCTTGTAGATCTGCTATTTTTGAAAAAGTCGTGAAAATATGTGCAAATCTTTGAATATATGTATTTTCAAAGCGAACGTTTGTAACTCAAATTTTGCTTCTGGGTGGTCCCTGGAACTAGATATTTTGAAATGGGGGTCCGTGGCCAAATAAATATCATTTTGGGGGTCCTTCACATGAAAAGGTTTGAGCACCACTGACATAGTAGTCTCTCAAGAACAGACTAACTGAGCTCCGGTTAAGTGAAAAGGACCTTTCCTTTGACGATGGCTGGCCAGATTGCTGACATAGAAACACAGGTTTTTCCCAAAAATCTTAGAAGGATTCAAAAGACACTTATAGAATCGGGTCAAAATTCTAATTTTCACGATTAAAAAAAAATAGCAGATATACAAGCTCGCAGTGCGGCACTCGCTGTTTTTTTTAATATTTAAAGCATAAAATATTGCGTCATAATGTGTTCAGGCCTAAATGGGTTAACTCTATGAGGACTTGATTCCTAAATGTGAGCGACGCACAGCGAAGGGTTTTGTTACATTTCTCATTGATCTATCTGGGACACGGCCTTATTTGGACGTGTATGAAATGACACAGGAAGTATTATATTATATACACATAACAACACAAAGAACACAGGAAGTGAGAACTCTCTCTGTGTGTGTGTGTGTGTGTGTGTGTGTGTGTGTGTGTGTGTGTGTGTGTGTGTGTGTGTGTGTGTGTGTGTGTGTGTGTGTGTGTGTGTGTGTGTGTGTGTGTGTGGTTTGGGGGGGGGGGGGGGGGGGGGTGGGGGTGCTTTGCCATTTTCCTATAACATAAGATTTAAAGTAAGCCTGGGCGATATTAGTAAAACCTTGGATATTTGATAACGTTGTCGAATACCTCGATATAGTAAAATCAATTGCATTATATAGTTTTTTTAGTATCATTTTAAACTTGAAGTACAAAGTTATTTTCAGTCAGTTCTAACCAAAATGGCTATTATCTCAACGTTTTACTCGCAACATAATCACTAAAATATCATTACTGTCAGGCAGAAACCTCGTATCTCTAAGTTTCAAATGTGTACGTCTTTTGGTAAAGTAAAGCCCTGCTTCATCATACAAGACTGTCGCACAAAACTAGTGAAAACAGACGATCTACAAGCACATACGAGGCGTTGTGTGCTTGTAGATCTGCTGTTTTCACCACTTTAGTACATTTTACAGATGATAAATACAAAACGAACGGATTTGGACATACAAGGTTTCCACCCAACAACGACGATATGCTATAAATATAAGGTGCTGGGAGTGAAAATTATAATGTAGGGGTGCCTCGGATTAAAAAAATATTTATGGGGTGACCTGAGACGAAAAGGTTTGGGAACCCCTGCTCTAGTCATGCACTGGGATCAATTATTTTATTTGCTGAGCTGCATGCATTTTAAACCCTCTGTAATTGGTAAAACGGACCTTGCAATAACGTACTTTGATCATAGACTGTAGAATAATATGGACGATGCGAAGCCATTGGTTTCTATGCAGGGCAAATGGCCCTTTCTACCCCTTGGAATGGGTGTCGCCATCATAGAATTGTAAAGGCACCAGAGATGCTATTGGCTGCCAACGGTCACGTGCAACCGCAGGGATACATGGGAGAATGTGGTCGAAGCCTCCCGAAATACAGCACACCAAGAAGAACACAGCCGGCTGGTATTAGTTTAGTTGGCCACGCCCCCCCCCCCCCCCCCCCCCAATTGCCTTTCAATGGTGATTGAAAGGCAATTTTTAACTAGCGATAGGAACCATGAAAATGTTAATTAAGGTTAGAAAACGAAAGGGGGAAATGAATGGGAGTTCCGTATTGGAGTCATTTTAAATCGGCAGAACTATGCCCCTGACTTTGAAACATGCTTTTTTTAACTCTATCAAATCTCTTTTTCAAAAGAACTGCCGATCTACAAGCGACACGTCGTGTTCTGAGCTTTGGTCACAATAATCGTGACCTGAAATCTTCCCATGGTCCCATCCCTACACCATTCTGCTCCCCACCCCTGACTGGACAGGGGCAGAGCAATGGTTTTTAGAGCAGCGTCAGAGCTTGGCCCTCCCCGCCTGCAAACACCATTAATTATGTCTGTTGGCTCGGCCCGGCCAAATCCCTGGTCCCTGCTGTGGTGCGTAGGAACAACCTGGACCAGGGACGTGCTGGGCCCCTGATTCAGCCCGGGAAAAAGAGTTGTAGAGGCCCTCATTGTGCGCTATAGAGAGAGATCTCTCTATAGCGCTGCTGCTGCTACTCAAAGATTTGCCATTTCAGATCTTGACAAGTGACAAGCCAGTGGGCCAATTACTGTACATGAGTTATATTTTGTCGTTGTCGGGTGGAAACCTTGTATGTCCAAAACCGTTTGTTTTGTATTTATCATTTTAAAAATGATTTAAACTAGTGAAAACAGCCGATCTACAAGCACACAACGCCTCGCACCGCTTGTAGATCTGCTGTTTTCACTACTTTTGTTCAACGGCCTTGTATGATGAAGCAGCGCTTTGCTTTGCGAAAAAATCTATACATTTGAAACTTGGAGATACGAGGTTTCTGCCCGACAGTGACGATGTACTTTGTTGGCCGCCCAGCCCCCAAAATGGAACAAAGGCCGACATTTTATTTTTAATTTCTTTCCTAACGGCCGGCCTGGACCGGCCGGGAATGAACCGGCCGTTCGGGAGTTGTCCCGCTTTTCCCAATGGCCAGCACGTCCCTGACCTGGACAGCCCTGGTCCTCCTTTGGGGTTGGTTTGAATAAAAGCCTGTGTACTGAATTCTGCGTAGACTTGAGAACCTTTCAGAAGTCATCTCTTAGACTTAAAGTACGGTAGTATTAGTAGTAGTATAGTCAACTTTTTCTAAAATAAAAATAATCTTTCGAAAATATTTTATAAAAAAGATTAACCTTCATATAGTGTTTCTTTTCAAAAATGACCACAAAAAGCGTAAAATAATGATAAAATAATCATTTTGTCCATTGTCAGGCTGACTTTGTTTACATTCCTCTTCTATTCTTTTATATGGATTGATAAGGGATGTAAACAAAGTCGGTCTGACAATGGCCAAAATGATTATTTTATCATTATTTTACGCTTTTTGTGGTCATTTTTGAATAGAAACACACATATATAGCTTTTTCATAAAATATTTTCAAAACATTATTTTTATTTTAGCGTCAGTTTTTCAAGAAAAAGTTGACTATAGCATATTTTAAAAAGACGCAATATTCAAAGATTTACAAAAAATGACAAAATACTTTAAAAAAAATAGCAGATCTACAAGCTCGCAGCGTGGCACTCGGTGCCGCGCTGTGAGCTTGTCGATCTGCTATTTTTCAATAGCTATAAATTATACAATAATTCCATGGGTTTAATGTGTTTGGTTTGAATAAAAGCCTGTGTACTGTATTCTGCGTAGACTTGAGAACCTTTCAGAAGTCCTCTCTCAGACTTACATGTGTAAAGAGATTGGAGTGAAGTCAAGTCACTGTGAATACGGATCAACTGCACATAAAGCCATCTCTAATTGCACTCAGCCTTGATTAGTTTTGCCCTCTTTTCGACGTACAATAAAGAGGCGTCACTTCTCTCCTACTCATCTGCAGCAGTGCTTTGTGCTGTTAGGTGTTTGTTGTTTAGCTGTAGAGGCTTCAGCCTTCATCTTCTGTGGCTTTGAATGAGCCTCTCATCTGAGCCTCTCATCTCATCAAGACATATCCACGAGTTTCCAACGCCCCATAGTGCATTGCGCAGACGTCTGTACCGAGCTTCCGGCGCCGATTTACAAGCTCACAACGGTTGCATCTGCGACACGACGTGAGCTTGTATGTCTGCTGTTAAACCCGGAAGTTTGGTCCCGATGGTCTCCAGTAAACTCACGCGGAAACTTGTGGATATTTCTTCACAATCCCTGTGTGAGAAATTTGTTTGTTTTTACGTTACTATCAAACCCTCCACCGGCAGGCAGGCAGGCAGGCAGGCAGGTAGGCAGTCAGTCAGTCAGTCACTCGCTCGGTCACGTCACGTCACACTTTCATATCTCCGCCACCGTTGCCCCTATCCATGCTAACTTTGCACACACACTCCTTGGCTGCCAAACTACACCCTCATTTCTCACATGCCCCTCTTCTAGTGCCACCATGAGGCCGATTCTTGCAAAACACATTTTTGGACACTGCTCCGACAGATTTTGGCCTAAAATCACGCAAAGCGGTACACAGTATCTCTACAGTCATGTCATCAACATGGATCTGTCCCATTTCCCACAGTCCCTCCTGATTGGCTACCATTGCCTTCTAAAGTTTGTGTATGCGACCTGGCGGTCGCTTAACTCCCGATTAGGGAGTCTTACTGGTGATTTGCAGTTACTTTAG
The DNA here is from genome assembly GCF_963921795.1 of Nannobrachium achirus. Classification (NCBI taxonomy): domain Eukaryota; kingdom Metazoa; phylum Chordata; class Actinopteri; order Myctophiformes; family Myctophidae; genus Nannobrachium; species Nannobrachium achirus. The sequence goes on from NC_137828.1 coordinate 4,538,869, forward strand.
TGTTGAATTGAGTTGTTGAAGTAGAGAGGATTTAGTAGGTTGGACTTTTGTAAAAAAAAAACTAAATTACGAGTTGAAAGAGCTGCTATTCACGTCTGCACTTTTCTGAAGATGCTTCTTACAATAGAGTCCTTACTGATGTTTTAAATGTTTTTTAATGTTTTATGTTTTTAGTTTTCTTTTTTGCTTTATTTTAACCATGTGTACTTTTTCTGTTAACTCTTTGAGTGCCACCCTAGTCACCACTAGAGGGCGCCCAGTGGCCATAGAAAATCCCATAGAGATATGCTGGTATATGCAGAAGCCCTGCAGCCATGACTTGCCTGAACACTTTCCTTTGTGCATGTACAGGAAGAGGATGAAGTTAGCTTGAAGTTAGCTATTGGCTACCAAGCATTTTAGAAGCCTTATTTTCGTCAACTTAGCCATGATTAAACCTTGCACACCTCATGCATGGGAAAAAAACAGAGAAGAATGAGCTCTAAAAAATCCAATGCAATCCTGGATTGCATTGGAGTGGATTTGTGCAGTTTGTTCACAGCTTTCAAACAAAAAAATCCGATTGGAAATCCGTTCAGGCATTCTTGAGATAATCGCCATTATGTTTTACATGTTATGTAAACAAACATGGCTGCCCTGTATGTTAGATGGGGTTGTATGGGGGTGGAACATGCAAAATCGCGATTGAAATCATGTTCACTAGATTTGATGGGGTCCAAAAAAAAAAAAAAAAAAAATCAAAAAAAAAATTTTCAAAAAAAAAAAGATTTTTTTTTTTTTTTTTTTTTTTAAAGCCGAACTAGTTCGGGATCGGCACTCTGCGATACGCTAATAAAGCCGAACTAGTTCGGGATTGGCACTCAATGAGTTAAGCACTTCATTTGTGCCCTGTAAAACGCTTTGAGCTGCATTTCATGTCATGAAAGGTGCGATACAGATAAAGTTTATTATTATTATCTCTCGTCTCTATAGCAGGGGTTTTCAAAGTGGGTGACGGGGCACCCTGGGGTGCCGTGACGGCAGTCCAGGGGTGCCGCGAGATAATTTGATAATATTTGGAATTTATTTGGACACAAAACAGATTTAGTATAATTTTAAACTTGAAGTTTAAAATTACAAAGTTATTTTCAGTCAGTTCTAACCAAAATGGCTGTTATCTCAACGTTTTCCTCGCAACATAATCATTAAAATATCGTCACTGTCGGGCAGAAACCTCGTATCTCCAAGTTTCAAATGTGTACGTCTTTTGGTAAAGCAAAACCCTGCTTCATCATACAAGACTGTCGCACAAAACTAGTGAAAACAGCCGATCTACAAGCACCTGTGCTTGTAGATCTGCTGTTTTCACTAGTTTAGTACATTTTATAGATGATAAATACAAAACAAACGGTTTTGGACATACAAGGTTTCCACCCGACAACAACGATATGCTATACATATAAGGTGCTGGGAGTGAAAATGATAATGAAGGGGTGCCTCGGATTAAAACAATATTCATGGGGTGCCCTGAGACAAAAAGGTTTGGGAACCCCTGTTCTATACATCTTAGCCTTTAACTACAGTAGCATGTTCTCTCCTAGTCTAGCAGCCTGTGATCTTGGATTGGTTTTTAACGTCCCGTGACTCCTGGGTTCTATTAGATTGGGTTGTGTTTGTGTGATTAACATGCTTCTCTCCGTGTTGTTATTTGGGACACAAAGACCTTCTCTCAGACTGCAGAGCTGCCTGAGTCATTAAAGGACCACTTCACCTCTGGGACAACCAGATCTTATTTTATTGTTGTTTGGGACACGATCAACAGATTTTTTTGTGTTCAATCTGTGTTTTTAGATATTTTAGTATTTCAGCATGCTACAAAGCATCATATGATCATAGTATGCTACAAAGCATCATATTATGATCATAGCATGCTACAAAGCATCATATTATGATCATAGCATGCTACAAAGCATCATATTATGATCATAGCATGCTACAAAGCATCATATTATGATCATAGCATGCTACAAAGCATCATATTATGATCATAGCATGCTACAAAGCATCATATTATGATCATAGCATGCTACAAAGCATCATATTATGATCATAGCATGCTACAAAGCATCACACAAAGCATTTACTGTGTGAGGAGATGGTAGTTTGATGTCCATTTACATTGTAGTGCAGGGTTCCCCAATAGGCGGCCCGTGGGCCATTTGCGGCCCGCGGGGGGCTACTGTCTGGCCCCCACCAACCCCAGTAATAAATGGTGGTATAAGAGCAGCAACAACACTATATCGTCGTTGCCGGGTGGAAAACTGTCGCTGGAGTAGTGGGAACGCCACCGTCGCCCCCTGCAATGTTGTTGCGGCTTGGTACCCTAGATATAATTCGGCCCTTGGGGAAAACTAATTGGGGAACCCTGATGTACTGTATGTGTGGAGAGGTGGAAGGGCAGAGTTGCTAGAGGTTTTCTGGTACAGACACAGGAAGTTGCTAAACGTGAAAATGTACCACATGTCATAATGACAGCTGTGGAAGGGGAAGCATCCTCTTGGTGGTTGAACTCATTGAGAAGTGACCTTTTTGTCCTCACGTGAGGACTGCTGATGTGTGGTGGACCGTGCACTTCTCTGTCACTGGAAATGCTTTGCTTAAAGCAGAAATAAGCAGTTTTCTGCTGATATAAGCAGTAATCATGCAATTGCTTATTTTAAAAATGTATTTTAATTTTATTTTATTCAGGTGGCTAACAATGCTTCCTACTGACAGAGCTTCTTACAGATAAAATAATAGTTTTGGAGGCAGACTGCGGCTCCTAGAAGCGCCACAGAGACTAGATTTTTTTAGGGAGCATTGTTAGCCGCCTGGATATAATAAAATAAAAAATAAAAATAAGCAATTGCATGATTCCTGCTTATGTCAGCAGAAAACTGCTTATTTTTGCTTTAAAAGGATTTAGGGATGTTAACAATTAATCCAAAATCGATTAATTGCCAGCTGAAACTTGTTGATGCTCGTTAATGTTATATAAATCAAGGCAATTATTTCATTTTTAGTTTCGGACAAGAATTTTCCATTTGGTCCTAAAAAAACACTGCTCATCAATTGATCATTGAATGAATCGATATTTTGCATCCCTAAACGGGATCCTTTTCATAGACGTTGGATTTGAACCCTCAACCTCTGACCCTCTGGTGGCGTGCAGGGACTTGGCCACCCGTGCGCCGCCTTCAGCTTTCTTTTTTCATTCTTTTTTATTTTATTTTTGAAGCGGTGAAAGCCGCTTCCAAGGAGTGGCTTTGTCTGTCCCGTACATGTTTTTTTGAGGATTCCCATAGATTCTCAAGGAGTGAGAATGTCTGTCCCGTACATGTCCCGTACATGTCCCGTGCATGCAGAATTGAGGATTGGTCAAGCTTCACATGACAATTTGGCCCTCCAGACAAAATCATTCAGAATTCAGAATTCATAACAATATAGAACTAAAGCACATAGAAAGTATAGATCTAGGACACCGAATGTATAGATCTAGAACACAGATTTCATAGCTCTAGAACGCATAGAATAAAAATTCACCGCTTCCCTTCGAACCGAGGTTTGATTTTTATTGCATATTTCAAATTCTCAATGCATGGACTCTTGTTCCATGCTGGAAACACAATCATCCGTAAATCACTTCGGGGCACCGAGTGCTGTAGTGCTGTAGATCTGCTAAATTTGAAAAATATAGTTTTTTTTCTCAAATTCTCAAATCTTTGAATATATCTTTTTAAAAGTGAACATTCATACTGATCATCCTCTGCAGGGACGTGCTGGCTATTGGGGAAAGCGGGACAACTCCAGGCTGGCCATTAGGGAAAAAAAATTAATAACATGTCGGCCTTCGTTCCATTTTGGGGGCTGGGCGGCTAATAAAGTAAATCGTCACTGTCGGGCAGAAACCTCGTATCTCCAAGTTTCAAAATTGTATTTTTTTTTTCACAAAGCAAAGCCCTGCTTCATCATACAAGGCCGTTGCACAAAAGTAGTGAAAACAGCAGATCTACAAGCACACAACGCCTCGCGGTGCGAGGCGTTGTGTGCTTGTAGATCGGCTGTTTTCACTAGTTTAAATGACAAATACAAAACAAACGGTTTTGGACATACAAGGTTTCCACCCGACAACGACGAAATATAACTCATGTAATTGGCCCACTGGCTTGTCACTTGTCATGATCTGAAATCGTAAATCTTTGAGTAGCAGCAGCGCTATAGAGAGATATCTCTCTCTATAGCGCGAAATGAGGGCCTCTACAACTCTTTTTCCCAGGCTGAATCAGGGGCCCAACATGTCCCTGATCCTCTGTATGGCTTTGACCTCTTGCCATCGGGCATAGATACAGAACCTTGACGTGGCACAAGGTACGGTTTAGCAGGAGTTTTGTCCCCTCAGCCATCGCTGCATTAAACAATCTGCTAAACAAGCGCCCCCGTCGCTAAAATGGTTTTTCTGTGAATAGTGGGGACTTGATGATCTGTCTTGTGATGTTTTGTGTTACATGGTTTTGTGTTGTTTTTTGTGTTGAACAGACTTGTGAAGACAAATTGCCCTTCGGGGACAATAAAGATTATTATTAACATTTGTAACTCAAATATGTGCTTCTGGGGGGGGAGGAGGGGGGGGGGGGTGGGAACAACATATTTTGAGATGGGGGGTCCGCGGCCAAACACATGTAATTTTGGGGGGTCCTCGACATGAAAAAGTTTAAGAACCACTGATTTTAGAAGAAGAATTTGGAAGACAAAAGCAACTCTACAAGCTCGCAGCACATCACTCGGTGCCGCGCTGTGAGCTTGTATATCTGCATGTTTTAACCCATTTAGGCCTAGAATTATTGAATGCTTTAACCAGTGAAAAATAGCAGATATACAAGCTCACAGCGCGGCACCGAGTGCCGCGCTGCGAGCTTGTAGATCTGCTATTTTTGAAAAAGTCGTGAAAATGTGTGCAAAAAAGAGGTGATCTAGTCTACTTACCAGCGAGTGAAAATGCCTGGGTTACAATGGAGGTGGACGGGGCTGAAGAGCAGCAGGAATAGGGCTGTCGATTATGACATTTTACATGACGATTAATTGTCACTCAAATAATTGGCGATTAACGATTTAATTGTGTTTTTGTCATTGATAATTACATTTCTGTTTGGCTTTTAGGCTTTGAAGTTGCACATGGCAGATATGACACAACACCTAAATATACAAAGAAATGACTGACATATTTGACAACTTACTACCGTACTTAAAAAAATAACTTTGATAGTGGAAATAGCCGATCTACAAGCTCACAACGTGTCGCGATGCGACGCGTTGTGAGCTTGTAGATCTGCTATTTCCGCTATTTCGGACATTTTTCAACATTCACGATTATGACAAAATAATTGCGATAATGTCAAATAATCACGATTAGACGATTATGTAATAATTGTGACAGCCCTATGCAGGAATATCACCAGACTCAAGTACGCTAAATGGTGACGTCACGTCCGCTTTCCACGCTTACAATGGGAGTCAGGGGGCGTCACAAGGGGTAGGAAAGTTGGACTGAGTTACCAGGGCCCAAGGTGGTGGAGGGGCCTTAATTATTTTATACTTTAACTAATGAAAAATAGCAGATATACAAGCTCACAGCGCGGCACCGAGTGCCGCGCTGCAAGCTTGTAGATCTGCTATTTTTGAAAAGTCGTGGAAAATGTGTGCAAATCTTTGAATATATGTATTTTGTAACTAAAATTTTGCTTCTGGGGGGGTCCCTGGAACTAAATATTTGGAGATGGGGGTCCGTGGCCAAATACATACCATTTTGGGGGTCCTTCACATGAACAGTTTTGATCTCCACTGACATCGAAATATAGTTTTTTCAAAAAAATAAAGCTTAGACAAATTTGAATTATTCATGATTTTTCAAAAAATAGCAGATCTACAAGCTCGCAGCGCGGCACTCGGTGCCGCGCTGTGAGCTTGTATATCTGCTATTTTTCAATAGTCAAAGCACAGGGGCCCCACAGTGAATCCTTGTACCCAGGGCCCAGAATGTGGTGCGACACCCCTGATGGGAGTGGACGTTAAGTGTCAGAACTCTCTCTATCAATGGCTCTGGTTCAGTGATCACCTGCCTGGACAGAGAATAAAAAGCCTCGCCAGTCACTGGGAATGAATAATTTACCAGGGCATCATGTGATGAGAGCCAGCTGTGTGTGTGTGTGTGTGTGTGTGTGTGTGTGTGTGTGTGTGTGTGTGTGTGTGTGTGTGTGTGTGTGTGTGTGTGTGTGTGTGTGTGTGTGTGTGTGTGTGTGTGTGTGTGTGTGTGTGTGTGTGTGTGTGTGTGTGTGTGTGTGTGTGTGTGTGTGTGTGTGTGTGTGTGTGTGTGTGTGTGTGTGTGTGCGCGTGGCTGCGTGCGTGCGTGCGTGCGTACAGTGTGTGCGCGTGTGCGCGTGTGTGTGATTTGCACTGTACTTGAGTTCTTTTTCCATCCACGGATAACTCTCTTCAACAAAAAATAGCAGATCTACAAGCTCACAACGTGCTTGTAGATCGACTATTTTTGCCCCCAGAATAGGGATTCTTCTGGGGTTCAAGACAAGTCGTTAAATATCAAATATAAAGTTATTTTTCTTTGACTCAGGGCACTCGTTTTCATCCACTGCAACCCTCAATTAAGGTCTTTGCACACTGCTGCGTTTTTCGGACCGAATATTGGGGTGAATTTAACTCAGTTACTGCCAAATTAAATATGCCTTCTAATGGCATTATTGCCATAAAATCTCCATAGACTCCCATGTAATTTATAGCGCACAGATCATGCACGCCCATGCACAGATCATGCACCATGTTTGTGCAGGCTGTTCACAGCTTTCAAACAAAAAAAAAAGATTGGAAATCCGTTCAGGCATTCTTGAGATAATAGCCATTATGTTTTACATTATGTAAGCAAAGATGGCTGCCCTGTATGAAAGATGGGGTTGTATGGGGGGTGGAACATGCAAAATCGCGATTGAAATCATGTTTACTAGATTTAATGGGGTAAAAAAAAAAAAAAAAAAAAAATGTTATTTTTCTAAGTAAAAGTCGCCTCGCACCGCAAGGCGTTGTGTGCTTGTAGATCTGCTGTTTTCACTACTTTTGTGCAACGGCCTTGTATGATAAAGCAGGCCTTTTAAAGAATGTACACATTTGAAACTTGGAGATACGAGGTTTCTGCCCGACAGTGACGATTTACTTTGTTGGCCGCCCAGCCCCAAAAAATGGAACGAAGGCCGACATTTTATTTGTATTTTTTTCCTAATGGCCGGCCTGGACCGGCCGGGAATGAACCGGCCGTTCGGGAGTGCATTAGGCTGAAATGATCTCTCAGCTTTGACGTCCTGGAAGTCCGGCCAGGCCGACCCTAAAATGTTAATAGTGCTTCCTTTTTGCTTCCAGGACAGACCAGTCAGCATGTTCAGTGCATGTGCAATGCATTCTGGGACAGCAGTATATTATGTCTACGCAGCACACACGCACACACACACACACACACACACACACACACACACACACACACACACACACACACACACACACGCAAAAAAAAACAAGAGATAGCTCCAATGACTATCAATACCTCTATCCCTGTAGAGTGTCTACATAAGCCCCTTTTCCACTGACATGGCCCAACACCACACCACTCCACACCGCCCACTTGTGCCAGGTTTTCCACTACAAGGACCTGGGTAGAGTGGTGTAAAAGTGGTACTAAACGTGGTACTAAAAAGTATCCACTCCAGAGTAGGTCTGAGCTAGGCCAAACAGGGCCAAACACTTCATAATGACTGATCACTCACTGACTTTTCATATTAGACCACCAGGATATAGTTGTAATACATGATAATAGATTATATTGTGTTATAGCCACTATTATAATCTATTATTGTGTATTATAATTATCATAGTAATATATTAATACTTTAATGTGTATTATATTCACAGTTATAATCCATTATAGTGTATTATAATTTAGGATAGCTGTAATACAAATTTATATTGTATTATAATCACAGTTAACTCATTCTATTTTCAAAAGCCCTGGGTGCCAATGACGTCTTTGACGTCTTTTGTGTTTTTTGTATAGATTTTTTTTTCCTTTTTTTTTTTTTTTTTAAATTAAAAAAAAAATCAAAAAATCGTGGCACAGCTACCTTGGAGCCATTTTCGCATTTGGCACAGAAAAGGGCCAATTTAAAAGGGTCAATTTGTTTCTTACCGATAGGGGTACTGGAACATGTAGATATTTTCTTGTGGTGTAGTGGCATGTAGTGTGGTGCTAAAGCTGCAGTCAAAAAGGGGCTAAAGAAAGATTAGGTTGGGAAGTGTCCTCCTTGAGCAAGACTCTGAACCCCTAACTGCTCCTGGTGAGCAGGTTTGGTGCCTTGCATGGTTTCCTAGGGCAAAATGTGTAGGAGCAGTGTCCAGAAATGTGTTTTAAGAAATCGGCCTGAAGGTGGCGTTAAATGGGACAGATCCACGTTGATGACATGAGTGTAGAAATACTGTGTACCGATTTGTGTGATTTTAAGGCAAAATTTGTAGGAGCTGCGTCCAAAAAATGTGTTTTGCAAGAATCGGCCTCATGGTGGCGCTAGAAGAGGGTCATGTGTGAATTGATTGGGTGGAGGTTGTGGTTTGGCAGGCAAGGAGTGTGTGTGGAAAATGTGGCATGGATTGGGTCCACGGTTGCAGAGACATGAGCAGGGCAAAAGTGTGACGTGTGACAGACAGACAGCTGGTCGAGGTTTTGATAGTAAATGCGACCTGACGGTCACAACTATTACCCACATTGTATAGTAGTATATAAAATGCACTGCTTATAACTCATCTAACCTCATGCTAACCTGTGTCTGTGATAACACAGCCTCTCTGTCAGCATGCAGGGTATTTCAGGAACAGTGCTTGATGGAGAGTGAAGTCTTAATTGGATCCAATGTTCAACTATAGAAGGATCCTGGAGGTTATTCCAGGAATTCACACTCAACGGCTCCTAATGACTCACTGGCCATGATGCCATGGAGTATATTTAGCTTGTGTGTGTGTGTGTGTGTGTGTGTGTGTGTGTGTGTGTGTGTGTGTGTGTGTGTGTGTGTGTGTGTGTGTGTGTGTGTGTGTGTGTGTGTGTGTGTGTGTGTGTGTGTGTGTGTGTGTGTGTGTGTGTGTGTGTGTGTGTGTGTGTGTGTGTGTGTGTGTGTGTGTGTGTCACTGTAGCTAGTGGGCTGTGTGTGTTGGTGCCAGTGGGCACAGTGCCAGTGTGTGACTCACCCTCCTGTCCTGTGTGTTCCAGGTACAAGCGGGTGTTCTCGGTGGGCACCCATGGCATCACCACCTACAACCCCACCACCCTGGAGGTCACCAACCAGGTGAGTGTGGCACCCTAACCCTAACCCTAACCCTACAACCCCACCACCCTGGAGGTCACCAACCAGGTGAGTGTGGCACCCTAACCCTAACCCTAACCCTACAACCCCACCACCCTGGAGGTCACCAACCAGGTGAGTGTGGCACCCTAACCCTAACCCTAACCCTACAACCCCACCACCCTGGAGGTCACCAACCAGGTGAGTGTGGCACCCTAACCCTAACCCTAACCCTACAACCCCACCACCCTGGAGGTCACCAACCAGGTGAGTGTGGCACCCTAACCCTAACCCTAACCCTACAACCCCACCACCCTGGAGGTCACCAACCAGGTGAGTGTGGCACCCTAACCCTAACCCTAACCCTACAACCCCACCACCCTGGAGGTCACCAACCAGGTGAGTGTGGCACCCTAACCCTAACCCTACAACCCCACCACCCTGGAGGTCACCAACCAGGTGAGTGTGGCACCCTAACCCTAACCCTAACCCTACAACCCCACCACCCTGGAGGTCACCAACCAGGTGAGTGTGGCACCCTAACCCTAACCCTAACCCTACAACCCCACCACCCTGGAGGTCACCAACCAGGTGAGTGTGGCACCCTAACCCTAACCCTAACCCTACAACCCCACCACCCTGGAGGTCACCAACCAGGTGAGTGTGGCACCCTAACCCTAACCCTAACCCTACAACCCCACCACCCTGGAGGTCACCAACCAGGTGAGTGTGGCACCCTAACCCTAACCCTACAACCCCACCACCCTGGAGGTCACCAACCAGGTGAGTGTGGCACCCTAACCCTAACCCTAACCCTACAACCCCACCACCCTGGAGGTCACCAACCAGGTGAGTGTGGCACCCTAACCCTAACCCTAACCCTACAACCCCACCACCCTGGAGGTCACCAACCAGGTGAGTGTGGCACCCTAACCCTAACCCTAACCCTACAACCCCACCACCCTGGAGGTCACCAACCAGGTGAGTGTGGCACCCTAACCCTAACCCTAACCCTACAACCCCACCACCCTGGAGGTCACCAACCAGGTGAGTGTGGCACCCTAACCCTAACCCTAACCCTACAACCCCACCACCCTGGAGGTCACCAACCAGGTGAGTGTGGCACCCTAACCCTAACCCTACAACCCCACCACCCTGGAGGTCACCAACCAGGTGAGTGTGGCACCCTAACCCTAACCCTAACCCTACAACCCCACCACCCTGGAGGTCACCAACCAGGTGAGTGTGGCACCCTAACCCTAACCCTAACCCTACAACCCCACCACCCTGGAGGTCACCAACCAGGTGAGTGTGGCACCCTAACCCTAACCCTAACCCTACAACCCCACCACCCTGGAGGTCACCAACCAGGTGAGTGTGGCACCGTGATTCAGTCCTCTGACTGATGTTTACACAGAGTATCAGTGGTCATATAGAGGGTGTATGGATGTGACATCATCATCATACCCGGAAGTTATGCGGGAACACTATAGAGCATCGCAGCGGAAGTGGTTTACTGGTGCCACTTAAAACTCGTCATTCATTTTCCCCATAGACCTTTACAAAAATATTTATAACAATTATGTTAAGCCTAGAACCAAGCTATCCAGGATGGCAGTGAATCATGACCATACAACCTTTGTTTCTATGAAAAGAACATTTTGAAAATCGCTAAACAAACGGTAGTTATTAAATGTAGTATATCAAATAATGTAATATTAAAATATGTTTTCACATAGGATCAAAGGTTTTATGGTATTACAAAGGCAGAAAAAAAGGGTGGGGGGGCATGGGGGCTTAGTCTATTTACAAGTCACGGGTAGCAGCCGCCTGAAGGTGACTTTTCATACCGATTTTGAAGGAGGCTAGGGATTTGCTCTCCTTTAAAGGACAACTCCGCCCTAAATCACTTCTAGGCTCATTTTCCTACTTATATTGTTCCAAAATTACCGTCCATGGGGTCTATTAGGCAGAAATACCCCTGTTGTCCGGTTTCCCCAAAAGAATGCAGCAGCTGTCACAGCATAGAGTGGAGCCTATAAGCCTATCACTTTTACACTATTTATTGTGTTGAAAAGTGATTTTCTTTTTCATGAATGTGTTACTAGATGTCATTACAAACACATCCATGCCTTGGTTGTCTCACACAATCCACCACAATCTCATAAATAATGTTTTGGGATGAGCATTCGGCACAAGTGCCAATCAAAGTGACTGCACTAGCCAATCACAGGGCATCTTTTCCGGGACTTGGAAAAACACATAAAAGCCTAACATCTATTTAGTAGAGTGTGATGGCTTGTGTGGGACAGCGATGACATGGATGTGTTTGTAATGGCAACTAGTACCAGATTCATGAAAAATAAAAACACGTTTGACCACAACAAATAGTGTAAAAGCGATAGGCGTATAGGCTCCACTCTATGCTATGAGAGCTGCTGGGTTCTGCTGGGGAAACTGGACAACAGGGGCATTTCTGCCTAATAGACCCCATGGACAGTCTTTTTGGATCAACATAAGTAGGAAAATGAGCCTAGAAGTGATTTAGGGCGGAGTTGTCCTTTAAGGCTTGTGGAAGGGCGTTCCACATGTTGGTGGTATAGCAGGAGAACGAGTTAGAGCCTTGTTTAGTGTTAAATCTACGTTGAACATGATTAGTGGAGCTGCCTCTGGTGTTGTGATCGTGAACATCCTTGACCTTTAGGAAGTTATTTTGTCAGGTACGTTGGACGGGTGGAAACCTTTTATGTCCAAAACCGTTCGTTTTGTATTTATCATCTATAAAATGTACTAAACTAGTGAAAACAGCAGATCTACAAGCACACAACGCTTGTAGATCGGCTGTTTTCAATAGTTTTGTGCGACAGTTTTGTATGATGAAGCAGGGCTTTGCTTTACCAAAAGACGTACACATTTGAAACTTGGAGATACGAGGTTTCTGCCCGACAGTGACGATATTTTACTGATTATGTTGTGAGGACAACGTTGAGATAATAGCCATTTTGGTAAGAACTGACTGAAAATAACTTTGTACTTCAATTTTAAAATGATACTAAATATTTTTTTAAGTGTCCAAATGAATTCCAAATATTATCAAATGATCTCGCGGCACCCCTGGACTGCCGTCACGGCACCCCAGGGTGCCCCGTCACCCACTTTGAAAAACCCCTGGTGTATCTTATACACCAGGCCCATTGCAAGATGCTGACGATATGTTTTGCAGGGAAATGTAATGTTGTGTCCAGTGGATCCTACATTAGTTCTGATGACATCAAACCCCAACCACCAGCCTCCTTTACAAAGAGCTCTGCTCATGACCTGTTGCCATGCCAACCATTGTAAAGCTGTTTGCAGCGCAGCATCCTTGTGCTAAAATGTGAAATATTCTTTCTATTTTACTCTGAAGAACTGAAGAAGGACGGAGCTGTCAGCTGACAGGGAGACATAATGTTATGGAAGGAACCTCATTTCAATAACAAGACAAACTAATGGAGGTTTTCCCCTTCAGTTTGTAAATCCATTAACTACGGTAGCAACGTGAGAGAACTGACAAGATTATTATTGTGTGAATCTATTATCTGCTCCTTATAGCAGTGGCTTCATCTGCAGTGGATGTAAAATATATATCCAAAAAACAACTGTTTGAAGTACAGTCCTCTTTTATTAAGATATTTATTACTCCACTGAGAATAGTGCCAAAGGTGAAGAGAGAGAAGTTCTGTTTAAATTGTGTTTATCTGAACATGAAAACAGACAGATTTATTCCATCATCATTACATAGTTTCATATTCCATCCTCTCTTTTAGAGTTGTTCCTATACCCATACCTACTCTTACTGTACTATTTACATTATTTAAAATGTATACCGGTAGTTGGATATTAACTTGTATTAATAGAATTTGTATCTATTCCAAAATCAGTGTTTCGCAAACCTTTTCATTTTTTATTTTATCAAGGTCCCCCATAACTCTCAAAGTGTGGGTCGCCCCCAAAATGACTCATTTTCTATTGATTACTCACGCCATGGAGACTTGAGTTCAACAATATTTTTGAGTTTTTGTCGCATTCCTAAGACAATAATTTGATAACAATAATTGTACCCCATTGATTCCGGATGGGGACCCCAGTTTGAGAACCGCTGTCCTAGTTTTTATTTATTTTTTATTTTTTTTAAGATTTGTTTTTGGGCTTTTGTGCCCTTATTGGATCGTACAGTAGACTGACAGGAAATGGGGGGAGAGATGGGGAGAGACATGCGGCAAAGGTCGTCCGGATCGGGAATCGAACCGGCGACGCCGCCAGGCATCAATGCCTATATGTTATGCGCTTAGACCAGTAGGCCACCGTGCGCCCCCCCTAGTTAGTTTTTTAAATGAAACTGGTATCTGTATCCTCCGATGTGCAAGTTGTGGGTATGTGAGTCAGCATCGGTACATTTCTGCTCTCTTTATTCTCTGAAACAGCATTTCGTTCCTTGTGTCCTTGTGGTACCAGTGGCCCTATGGAGACATAGGATATGTGTAACTTAAAGGGATATTTCACTTTCAAAAAAACTTTTTGTCATTTTATCGTCTAATCAGGCTTTTGGGAACACCCAGGACAGTTTTTGAATGTCTTCATTCAGTATTTAGATATTCATTTCCTCCCATTTCTCCCTTCCAGAAACCTTCCTATAGGGTGTGCCAATTGTAGTCCTAGAGCGGTCAAACACCGCTGACACAGGTGCTCTGATTGGAGTAGTTGCGACCGTAGGTCGCATTTACTACCAAAACCTCCACAGGCTGTCCGTGAGTGAGTCAGTCCGTCAGTCACACGTCACACGTCACACTCTTGCCCTGCTCATATCTCCGTAACCGTTGCCCCGATCCATGCCAAATTTTGCACACACACTCCTTACCTGCCAAACTACAACCTCCAAGGACCCCTGGAGCTCCAGGGACCGCCAGGTCCCTGGGGGACCCCCAGATGTAAAAAATGACCAAATGTGCTAAACTGACCAAATGACCACCCCAACGGGGCTGCTCACGGGGAATTCCCGGGGACCACCGACTCCTGGTGCTCCAGAACGGATGCAAAAGTGGTGCCGCCCCCAGTGGAGGACCCCCTACACTGCAGCTCACATAAAATGCCGTAACTCCGGCTAGGAGCGACCGGGACAGCCGGGGCCGGTACCTATTCGTCCGCCTTGGCGGCGCGGAGACCCCACCCCTCATTTCTCACATGGCCCTCTTCTAGCGCCACCATGAGGCCGATTCTTGCAAAACACATTTTTGGACACTGCTCCTAAAATGTTTGCCCTAAAATCACGCAAATCGGTACACAGTATGTCTACACTAATCCCATCAACATGAATCTCTCCCATATAGCGCCACCTCCAGGCCGATTTTTAAAAACACATTTTTGGACACTGCTCCTACAGATTTTGCCCTAAAATCACGAAAATCACTACACAGTATGTCTACACTCATGTCATCAACATGGATCAGGAAGATTTTGGAAAAACAAATTTTTGCCCTATTTGTGGAGATAAGTGACCTACGGTCGCTTATCTCCCGATTAGGGAGTCTTACTGGTAGTATTAGTTCTATGCCAATCAAACAATTGAAACACCTGTGTTTGACCCAAAATATGGCCGCTATGGACTACAATTGCGTCACCGTTGGCACAAACTATACAAACCCATTATAACTTCAAACTCCATTTTAACCACGACAGATTCAAATGAAACACCTGTCCTTTTTTCTGGTGACTCCTGACACCCTCCGAAAACGTGAGCCGGCCGTGTTTTTTTTGCTAACATTTTTCATTGATTTCTATTAAAGGTGATACACCATGCATTTAAAAAGTATTTATGTCATATTGTTTATGTCCCAAAAACGTTTTTCAAAAGGTTTGAGATTAAATTACCACTCCTGAATAGAGAGCCTCTCATTTTTTAATGGCTCTCAGAGCATTTTCAGCTGCAGTACCACCTTTGGCCTGAACTGCGCCACAAATGTTTTTTTTTCTTCAAAAACGGCCGTTGATGACGTCATCGGCGGCAGCAAATCTGGACAGCCTGTTTTGAGAACCCGTGGGATGCTTTTAACCTCCGCCTTCCCAAAACCAGAGAAAGACACAATGGTCAGAAATGGGACTTTGTGAGGATAGAAGGTGCTAGTGGGACCCCAAAAAAAGGTTTTAAAATAGGAAAAGTGACATTTCATGGTGTATCACCTTTAATTGTTTGGGGAAATGAAAAACAAAATATTGAAAAAAAAAAAAACACCAGTGGTCCTATGGGGACATCATGTCATTCTTTCTGTGTCTCCTTGTCCTACCAGTGGCCCTATGGGGACATAGTTTAACTCGTTGTCTTTTGTCTCCTTGTCCTACCAGTGGCCCTATGGGGACATAGTTTAACTCTGTGTCTCCTTGTCCTACCAGTGGCCCTATGGGGACATAGTTTAACTCTTTGTCTCCTTGTCCTACCAGTGGCCCTATGGGGACATAGTTTAACTCTTTGTCTCCTTGTCCTACCAGTGGCCCTATGGGGACATCTGCGGCATCGGCCCGGTGGGCAAAGGTCAGGGCACAGAGTTCAACCTCACATTCCGCAAGGGCAGCGGCAAGAAGTCGGAAACGCTCAAGTTCTCCACGGAACACCGGACAGAGCTGCTCACAGAGGCGCTGGTGAGTAGATGGTTGACCACCACACTGAGGCGCTGGTGAGTAGATGGTTGAGAACCTAGAACAGGCTTCCCACGGTCATGCAATTCCTGGAAATATTTTGAAATTAGAAAAATATTTTTTCCAGTACTGGAAAAGTTTTGGAATTTATCAAGGATCCTGGAAGGCCCTGGAAAAAAATAGCTATGCATTGTCTTTGGTTATTGATTTTGTTAATACCTCTGAAATGACAAATTAAACATTGGCCAAATTGTCAAATATTAGAGGCAGAAATTGTGAAAATAGCAGATCTACATGCTCACAACGCCTCGCAGGGGTCCCTTCAAATATGATTATTTCGGGGGTCACGGCCTGAAAAGGTTGAGAACCACTGGCATACACTACCTTTCTTTGGGCATTGTGCATAGGAGTAAGCGACTTGTCATTGAGCTGAATTATTGTTATATAGTCCTGGAAATCAGGTTAAATATTCTGGAAAGGTTTTGGAAAGGTTTTGGAAATTAATTGGAAAAGATGTGTGGGAACCCTGCTAGAAGAACCTACCACATCCCATAATACCCATACAGTATAGTATTTGTATTGTTCCCCATGTCTTTTCAGTAGACTCAGTAACACGTAGTAAAGGTCGTCAGGATCGGGAGTCAAACCCGCGACACGCTGTCCCCCAGCCGGACTATCAATCACACTGGCCATCCGGGCCACTATTGTCCAAAAACACCTCCATAGTTATTCCTTAAATTAAATCCCTACTTTTTCATACCACAGCGTAGTGTTGTCAAAAATATCGATTTCGAATATAGTATCGATTTCCAATATGACTTTTCCATAGAATCGATAATATCGATACTCAGTTTTTACCTCTCTCGTTGGTTTACAGTACACCAAAGTTACTTTTATGTGTATACTTTCTACTTTAGCTTATTCCTAGTTGTTTTAAAGGCCTATTTGTACTTAGAATGTGAAAACATCAAAGGCATGCCTTTAAAAAGTGCACTACCATCTACCTCAAGAAGTTCTGCATTTTTCTTTAAATAAAAATAAAGAATTTTGCACTAAAATTGCTGTGGTTGCGTGGCATCGAAAATGGTATCGAGTATCGTAATTTCTCAAAATATCATATCAAAGTTAGAAATCCAGTATCGTGACAAGCCTACCACAGCGTCAGCGCCAAAAAAAATCTACAAGCTCAAAACACGGCACGAAGAAAGTCACATTTTGATCTTGTAGATCTGCTATTTTTTTTATTTGAAACATAGATGATGTCCTTGAACGTGCTGCATTGAGTGACTTCCGTTAGGCGTTACCGCTCAATTAACAGAGTTTACAGCTCTGGGAGTTCTGCAGAGTTGACATAAACTGCAGTGAAATTGGCATCATGTGAAGATCAGGGACTGCAGTGCTTGCAGTTTGCAGGGCCTTGGGAGGCAGCTGTCTGCATTTTGTTTCACGTTAGATTTTGAACTTCCTTAACCATTATTTTATACTTTAACTAGTAGTCCAGGCGTTTCGGGCAGTATTTTGATTTAATCGTGCACTTTATGAAAGAAGCATGAAATTTGGCACACAGTTAGAACATGCTATATGGAAATCTTTTGGCTATAGGGGCATCGCAGATTTGTCTTGGGAAACTTGTGGGAGCCAATTAAAGTTGGGCTCTCATAGACTTTACTATAGAGTAAAATAATACAAAAAATACATATGCTTTAAGTAGCATGTGAGGGGTCAAACTAGGTGTTTTTCGGGATTCTGAATCCAATGCAAACATTTTTTTTGCAGTAAAAACATTCCTTGTTCCATATGGCCTGTTCTAACTGTGTGCCAAATTTCATGCTTCTTTCATAAAGTGTTTGTAGACTGTGTTTTTTTCACTGACGAAAACTAAAGACTAATGCCTCATTCACACTACGAAAAGCCAAGCTAATGGTTTGCTTGGTAATACAATGTATTCTCTATGCAAACCAGCTTTAAAAATGTCCAAGCTGGAAAAAAAGCTTGGAAATGTTTAACGCTGGTTTGCATAGAGAATACATTGAATTACCAAGCAAACCATTAGCTTGGCTTTTCGTAGTGTGAATGCAGCATAAGACTCAATATATTGACAATTTCGTCAACAAAATAAAAACTAGACTAAAACGTTGGGGAGGGACTAGTGGAGAAGAGTCATTTTATGTTTGGTTGCTCTCAGGTGTTGCGTGCTGAAAATAGCAGATAAACAAGCTCACAACGCGTCGCGTTGTGAGCTTGTAGATCGGCTATTTTCAGCATGCAACCAAGTGTAAAATCAGTCATTACGATGCCATCAAGGCCTGCCAAAATACATTTTAGTTGACTAAATCAACTGTAGATTTAGTCGCCTAAAATCCTATGATATTTAGTCAACTAAAATTTTACTAAAACTAAAACTGTTCAGGTGACTAAATTATGACTAAAACTAAAAGACATTTTATTCAAAAGACTATGACTGAAACTAAATCAACATTTGCTCAAAAACAACACTGGGCTGCTGTTACCATTAGAGGAAGCGCACTACTCCACAGGCCTGTTTAGTTCCAGTGTGCTCATATTCCATAATGAACAGGGGCTAATACTGATATTTTCACAAATTGGTACCACCCAAGGTGACCGTAAAATGTTTGGATTTTCTTCTTCGTACATGTCTCTAGTTTATATTTTGGTATGATCTGAGCCAATCTGGTAGCTTAATGGATGTTATCACCCGCTAGAGTCGGTGTCCCGTTACCTTTGCATTACAGGGAAAAAAAGGTACAAATTTATCTGCTTTAAGTAGCATATGAGGGGTCAAACTAGGGTTTTTTCATGATTCTGAATCCATTGCAAGCATCTGTTTTGCACAAAAAAAAACAAAAAAACATTCCTTAGGCTAAAAACGACTATGGTTTAGTGATGAAAAGTGATGAGTCATCACTTTTCATCACTTTTCACACTTTTGAGGGGGACGTTTTTAGCCCAAGGTGAGTTATCATTACCAAAATATAAACTAGAGACATGTACGAAGAAGAACATCCAAACATTTTACTGTCACCTTGGGTGGTACCAAAACAAATTATTAGCCCCTGTACTAATAATGAACTTTGTTGTAATCTCTTCACTCTACTGTTGTTAGTCATGCACATGGTTAATCTCTGCCTCTTCTCTCCTCTCTACTCTCTCCACAGAGATTCAGAACAGACTTCTCAGAGGGAAAGATAACTGGAAGGGTGAGTGAAATGTTTCTGAATAGTCTGGTTGCCACCAATTACATTTTTACCCCCATTGATTCTGAATGGGGACCCAAATACATGGCCCCACTTTTCACTGTTTTGCCCAATCGATGTTAAAGTCTACACACATTCTCACTGGAGCACAGCCTCTGCCTCAGTCTTTTCACAACAGCCTGTTATAGCGCCACCAGGAGGCAGAGTTTTTATATATTTTTTATATTACTCCTACAGATTTTGTCCAAACATCACGCAAATCGATACATGTGATCATGTGATCAAGATGGATCTGTCCGATTCTTCATATTCCATCCTGATTGGCTAAGAATGTTTGCAGGAATGTCCCGTTTTGAATGAGTTGCCTCAAATCATGAACGCTTCCCATTGCCATGGAACTTTTGCGCACACTTTTCTCGACGTTATGGTGTTTAACTTCAACATTATCTAGATCGTTATCTAGATCAAAATGTAACGTACTGTACAACAAATACCCAGGATTGCAGGGTCCATGAGTGGAGAGTCTTATGTGTTAAAACTGCGTGGGGTTCAGGGGAAAACCTCTGCCTTAAGTCTCTCCGTTTCAATATGCGTGCGCGCGTCAAATGGATAAAAACAAAGCTTCTAGGGATGGGGCGATATGAAAATGTCATCAAGATTTTTGTGACCAAAGAAATTGTGATGTAGGATTCTATCGCAATAATCAAAATATCCCCAACATCCATTGTCCTGGGGCGGAACATTTGGCGACACGTTGTTAGTTTGTCGATCGGCTATTTTTTTGGCAAAGAGATTTGGTAGAGAGTGGGGGAAAAAAAGACAGTAAAAAGTAAATGTTATTTCCGGATATAAAGTAATGTTATTTCCGGATATCGGCACATAAAAGGTGAATTGATCTCAGTGCATGACGGAGGATGATTTCACGATAAATGTAAATCTCCACGATACGATTATCGTGAGTGGTTTTTTTATCACGATAAACGATTCATAATGATTATCGTCCCATCCCTGTGTCCCCCCCTCCTCCCCCTCAGCGCTACAACTGTTACAAGCACCACTGGAGCGACACGCGGAAGCCGGTAGGCCTGGAGGTGACGCCGGGCGGCATCGACCAGATCGACCCCCACACCAACAGGGTGGTCTGCTCCTACGACTACCGCTGCATCGAGGGCTTCGCCGAGGTCTCCGACTACCAGGGAGGCTTCTGTATCCTCTATGGAGGCTTTAGTAGGCTGGTATGTTCCTTATGCATCCTTCAGTAGGCTGGTATGTTCCTTATGCATCCTCTATAGAGGCTTCAGTAGGCTGGTATGTTCCTTATGCATCCTCTATGGAGGCTTCAGTAGGCTGGTATGTTCCTTATGCATCCTCTATGGAGGCTTCAGTAGGCTGGTATGTTCCTTATGCATCCTCTATGGAGGCTTCAGTAGGCTGGTATGTTCCTTATGCATCCTCTATAGAGAATTCAGTAGGCTGGTATGTTCCTTATGCATCCTCTATAGAGGCTTCAGTAGGCTGGTATGTTCCTTATGCATCCTCTATGGAGGCTTCAGTAGGCTGGTATGTTCCTTATGCATCCTCTATAGAGGCTTCAGTAGGCTGGTATGTTCCTTATGCATCCTCTATAGAGGCTTCAGTAGGCTGGTATGTTCCTTATGCATCCTCTATGGAGGCTTCAGTAGGCTGGTATGTTCCTTATGCATCCTCTATAGAGAATTCAGTAGGCTGGTATGTTCCTTATGCATCCTCTATAGAGGCTTCAGTAGGCTGGTATGTTCCTTATGCATCCTCTTTGGAGGCTTCAGTAGGCTGGTATGTTCCTTATGCATCCTCTATGGAGGCTTCAGTAGGCTGGTATGTTCCTTATGCATCCTCTATGGAGGCTTCAGTAGGCTGGTATGTTCCTTATGCATCCTCTATAGAGGCTTCAGTAGGCTGGTATGTTCCTTATGCATCCTCTATGGAGGCTTCAGTAGGCTGGTATGTTCCTTATGCATCCTCTATAGAGGCTTCAGTAGGCTGGTATGTTCCTTATGCATCCTCTATAGAGGCTTCAGTAGGCTGGTATGTTCCTTATGCATCCTCTATGGAGGCTTCAGTAGGCTGGTATGTTCCTTATGCATCCTCTATGGAGGCTTCAGTAGGCTGGTATGTTCCTTATGCATCCTCTATGGAGGCTTCAGTAGGCTGGTATGTTCCTTATGCATCCTCTATAGAGGCTTCAGTAGGCTGGTATGTTCCTTATGCATCCTCTATGGAGGCTTCAGTAGGCTGGTATGTTCCTTATGCATCCTCTATGGAGGCTTCAGTAGGCTGGTATGTTCCTTATGCATCCTCTATGGAGGCTTCAGTAGGCTGGTATGTTCCTTATGCATCCTCTATAGAGGCTTCAGTAGGCTGGTATGTTCTTTATGCATCCTCTATCGAGGCTTCAGTAGGCTGGTATGTTCCTTATGCATCCTCTATGGAGGCTTCAGTAGGCTGGTATGTTCCTTATGCATCCTCTATGGAGGCTTCAGTAGGCTGGTATGTTCCTTATGCTTCCTCTATAGAGGCTTCAGTAGGCTGGTATGTTCCTTATGCATCCTCTATAGAGGCTTCAGTAGGCTGGTATGTTCCTTATGCATCCTCTATGGAGGCTTCAGTAGGCTGGTATGTTCCTTATGCATCCTCTATAGAGGCTTCAGTAGGCTGGTATGTTCCTTATGCATCCTCTATGGAGGCTTCAGTAGGCTGGTATGTTCCTTATGCATCCTCTATGGAGGCTTCAGTAGGCTGGTATGTTCCTTATGCATCCTCTATGGAGGCTTCAGTAGGCTGGTATGTAGTCATTCTTTTGGGGGGTCCTCAGACGATTAACTTAACTCAATTAGTGCCGCCGACATGAAAGGGTTAATTGTTCAGTGTGCCGGTCGCTTTCTCCGTCTGCAGCCAGTCTCTTATTTTGAAGGCCGGAAGTAAATTTAGCTCACAATTCCTACTTGACGATTTTTACGATTCACCCGGAAGTAGTTCTGGTCCGAAACGTAAACAATGATGGAAGATGGATGCCTTCATGCTTGTGCTATTTTAGCGAGAATCCAATGCCATCCTTGACATCAAAAGTGTTTTTTGGAGAAAATGGACTGTAAAGATGAGAAAGACCGTTGGTTTCTATGGGATGGGATCACTATTGTGTGCACGTGGATGCGCGATGATGATGAAAAAAAAAAAAAAAAAAAACGTTTTCATTACTAATTGGACTGAGTGTGCATTCTTCAGTGCTCTCTCATCACCAGCTCAGAGCATAAACAGATGTTACATTATACTGTAGAGATGCAAGGTAGCTTTCTGTTCTGCAGGTGTTGTGATAATAACTGCTTACCCATTTAGACTTGGTACGTGTGAACAACTTTATGCTTTAACTATTAAAAAAATAGCAGATCTACAAGCTTGTAGATCTGCTATTTTTGAAAAAGTTCTGAAAATGTCAAAATGCAAATCTTTGAATATATCTTTTTAAAAGCGAACATTTGTAACTCAAATATTTGCTACTGGGGGTCCCTGGAACAACATATTTTGAGTTGGGGGTCCGTGGCCGAATAAATATCATTTTGTTGGTCCTTGACATGAAAAAAAGTTGATTTGAGAGGAAAGATTTAGAAGACAAAAAGATTCAAAGACTTGCACACACATTTTGATGTTTTTAAAAAAAATAGCAGATCTACAAGCTCGCAGCGTGGCACTCAGTGCTGCGCTGTGAGCTTGTAGATCTGCTATTTTTTGATAGCTAAAGCATAAAAAATAATGGTTTAAGTACAGTAATAATGTGTAACAATGTGTCCCAGGTGTTAATTAATAACCTAACCTCTCTCTCTCTCTCTCCCCCTCTCTCTCTCTCCCTCTCAGCATCTGTTTGCGTCGGAGCACCGCGAGGAGATTGTGCGCAGCGCCATCGAGCACGCGGGGAACTTCATCGGCATCATGCTGCGCCTCCGCAAGGAGGCGCTGACCTTCGAGGGCTTCGCCACGGAGCGGCTGGGGAAGTACAGCTCTGACGAGAGCATCACCTCGCTGGCCGAGTTCACCGTGCAGAAGATCACCAGGAGACACTCGGTAAAGCTTCATACATACCAGCGAATTAGCGAAAGCGACGTGAATAAGCGAACCAAAAAGGCGAAGAATTCGCCATTCGCCCTTTTCCATACACACCAAAAAGCGACGCGAATATGCGTATAATATTCGCTTAATTCGCCTAAAAACGAGGGGGCGATATCTGTCTGCATAGCCACAGGAGAAAGGAGAAGAAAGGAGAGAGAGGAGAGGAGATAGGAGAACGGAGACAGGGAAACAAATAAAACAATGGAAACTACATCCTCAAGTGATGATGAGACCTGGCTGTGGTTGTTAGCCTATTAAATAAGAAAAGGAACAGAAGAGACAAGTGATAACACGCGTTCTCCGTTCCCCCTCCCCTCAGCTCCGGCCGGGGGCAGAGTAGACAGGGTCGGTCAGTGTTTTATCATAGCCGGGTCGGAATGGCCGCATCACCCTCGGAATACGGGGCTGTCAATCATTATGTGTATTCCCCGAGAGGACCCAAGAGGACCCGTACTGTGTGTGTACTTTCTGCTTTTTTATGCAAACTGTAAAGCAATCAATCAATGTGTGTGTGCGCGCTGGCGTGCGCTATAAGGAACAAACTACTGGAGTTCTGTTTAACGTGTGTGCTGTGTTTAGGCTGGCCTGACCTAGGATCATGGTCTGTTAGCCGTGAGGCAGCGAGATGAATGGCTGTGTAACAGAGAGATGATAATGTTGGTCTGGGATCAGTTTAAACAGCAGGGGGAAAAGATCTTGGCGCGTGCGTAGACCTAATGCATGCGTGATGCGTAGCCTGCTGCCAGGATGATGAGAAAGCAGCCGCGACCGCGTACAAGTTAAACCATGACTTACCTCTCTGTAGTTAGAAAATAGCATAAAAGTATTCCTTTTAATATCTGGCTTTTGTTTCGATCTTAATATTATAGATTCCTTGGTAGCCTTCTTCTGCCTGTCAATCTGTTAACAGCGCACGCTGCATTTACTTGAGTAGAGTTACTACATTTACTTGAGTAGCCTGTACTTGTAGGTATTTGTAGGCCTACTTGAGTCGAATTTCCAGTACTTTCCTTCTAATCCACTAATTTCAGATCCTATAGGCTATTTAATACCCAGCGATTTATTTTAAAACATTAGTCTTTTTGCAGATATAAAGTAGCCTACAATAACAAACACATAAACCATGCTTTTACCAGTAAGACATTCCAAGCAGCCACGCAGACGAGACACGGAAAAGGAGAAAGACACTGTTCCCCTCGGCCTCAATGTAACGTGAAGGTCCCTCCACCATTCTCTCTCTCTCTCTCTTGAAATAGGGTAGAGTGAGCTTACTTTGATACAGAGAGAGAGAGAAGAATTCGCCTTTGAACGTTCGCTAAATTCGACACAAGGGCGAATAAAAAACAGACGCCTTTTCGCTATTTCGAAATTCGCGTTTGGTGTGGATGCTTCCATTGACTTTATAAGGTTTTTAAAAAAAGGCGAATTATACGCTAATTCGCTATTCGCCAATTCGCCCTCAGTGTGTACGGACCTTAAGACTCTAAGCCACCGTCAGGTCACATGTATGATCGGCTACTTTTGACTATTTTCCCATATTCTTTTCCCCGGCGGCGCAGGGGGCCGCGGGGGGCCCCTGGAGGTGGCTGGGCCCCCGGGGACCCCCTGGGTGCCAGCCCCGTCTCTCCCAGTCGCTTGGGGGCCGAGTTACAGCCTTTTTAGCGGGCTGCGGTGGTCCTCCGCTAGCACGGCTGTCTCCGCGCCGCCGAGGCGGACGCGTGGGTACCGGCCCCGGCTCTCCAAGTCGCTCCTAGCCCAAGTTGCGGCATTTTATGTGCGCTGCAGTGGCGGGGGTCCTCCACTAGGGGGCACGAGCACTTTTGCATCCGTTCTGGAGCACCAGGAGTCGGTGGTCCACAGGAATTCCCTGTGAGCAGCCCCGTTGGGGTGGTCATTTGGTCATTTTTGCACTTTTTGGTGGTGGCGCCAGGGGGTCCCTGGGGGTCCCTGGAGCTCCAGGGATCCCTGGAGGTTTTGGATTAGCAGGCAAGGAGTGTGTGTGCAAAGTTTTGGATGGATAGGGGCAACGGTGGCGGAGATATGAGTAGGGCAAAAGTGTGACGTGACGTGACGTGACAGACTGACAGACGGACAGCCGGTGGAGGTTTTGTTAGTAACTGCGACCTGATGGTCGCAATCACCTCTCTGGCAGAG
This sequence comes from Nannobrachium achirus, assembly GCF_963921795.1. Lineage (NCBI taxonomy): Eukaryota > Metazoa > Chordata > Actinopteri > Myctophiformes > Myctophidae > Nannobrachium > Nannobrachium achirus. The sequence continues at coordinate 4,564,451 of NC_137828.1, forward strand.
TTCTCCGTGCAGAAGATCACCAGGTGATGGTCACGGTCAGAGAACCTTCTTTAGCTCACCAACGGCTTTTCAAAGTCTGATGTCAAGCACTGGTTCCCCAACAGTGGGTTGGGACCCATTTGTGGGTCAAGGGCCAAGTTTTAGGGGTCACGATTTTATTTTCCTTTCAAATCTGGTTGGTTTTGCACATACTAGACTAGACTAAAACAATTTCAGAAGACTAAATGCCAATGGCGTCTTATTCAAAAGACTAAAGGGAAAAACTAAAACGGACGATTTCATTTTTTAAAGAAAACAATGATTCTCTATGACCTCATGTACACCGGCTCCGATTTGTGCGTCTTGTCGCAAGAACTCATTGACTCCTTTTATGACTCCTTTTCGGATCCGCAGTGTGGATTTCGCACAGCCTTGCACACCAAATCCAATGCTTTCCTGTGTGCAAACTAAAGCCCTTTAGACTAAATCAAAATTTGCTGAAAGAATGAACACGGCCCTCATCCAGTGAATTAATGCTGGTGTTGTTTACAGTTCAGGCATTTAGCAGACGCTTTTAATCCAAAGCGATTTACAATAAGCAGATAATACATCACTATAATAAACAAGATAATATGTCAGAATATCAACAAAAATATAGCATAATGCATATGAATATCAATCTAAAAAACAATATAATCGGTAAAGAAAAGGATTCTAAAAAACCTACAAAAAATGCTAACTAGCTTCTTGTATGATCATTGAGTGTTTCATTAGTGCTAAGGGTTTAGGTGGAGTCTGAAAAGGTGAGTCTTCAGTCCATGGCGAAAGCTAGCGAGTGAGTCCGTTGTTCTAAGTGCGACAGGGAGTTTATTCCACAGCTTGGGGGCCAGGAGGACAAACTGTCTCGGACGAGTGGATTTTTGCCCTGGGGTTTTTAGCAAGGGTTCTGTCAGCATCCCTGTGTTGGCTGATCTAAGTGAACGAGTGGGGGTGTAGGGGTTGATCAGGTTTTGGAGGTATGGAGGAGCCATACCTTTGGCTGCTTTGAAGGTCAGCATCAGTGTCTTTTATTCAGTATTCAGTGTTGTGGTCTCTTGTCCCTCTCAGGAACCGGTGAAACGCATCCTGTGCCTCACAGAGACCTGTCTGGTGGAGAGAGACCCCGCCTCCTACAACATCGTCACCCTCAAGCCCTTTGGAGAGGTGGGTGATGACACTGGAACCATATACAGATCCTTCTTGAAAAATTAGAATATTGTGTAAAAAGCATTGCAGATGCCATTGCACCCCAAATCATGACCGACTTCGGAAACTTCCCACTGGACTTCAAACAACTCTGACTTCAGAAGGCTGACATTTCTCTATTATAAATCCTTGTTTTGAGTCTCCTGTAATATCTGAAATATGGACTTTTGATATTCATGAGCTGTGTGCCATAAAACATTTATATTTAACAAAACAAAAGGTTTGGAATAATTCACTGAATGTCCAATGGATCTAGAATACATGAAAGTGTCAAGAAATATATGAAAGTTTCAAGAAAGTTTACTTTTACACAATATTCAAATTCTTCGAGAAGGATCTGTGCATACTGTATGTCAGAGGTCTTCAACGTTTTCAGCCCAAGGACCCCTTAGTTGAGAGAGAGATGAAGCAGGGACCCCCACAACCTGTTCATAGATTCCTTATGTTTTCATTGTTTGACAGCACAATCATCAGTGTATTTTGGATTCATGTCAATGTGTGTTTTCAGATATTCAACCACTTGAACCATCAATACTTAACTCATATAGTGCCAATCCCGAGAAGACTCGTGAAAAGTACTCAGAGTACCCGGAGTGCCAATCCCGAGTATACTCGTGAAATGTAATATATTTCTGTAACGGCGGATACATTACCGAGTACAATGGCCAGAGGTCCGGAGATGAAATCCGTCGCTGATTTCGCATCATCACGGCTCCACGAGCACAAAATAGTCCCATCCATAACATTGAGGTGGACGGGGGATCTCATCTTTAATGTCCATTATCTCAAAGCTACACTTTAGAAGCGAAGATGGAGGCAGATGCTATCTTATAAAGCACATGGATAAAAGCTCCGAGCCGATCCGCCATGACACCACGTAAACAACGATCGGTTCCGGCGCAGGACACAATGACGTCAGACCGGAAGTGTTTACGTTGTGGACTTCTGGCCTTCAAAATAAGATAACGGGAGTGAATGGGAGCCTGAAGGTGGCATCGTGGACTTTATAATCTGTTAATTTCAGGAGCACTAAATGAGTTAACAAACTTGACCTTTCACTCTGTACTTAGTCTGCCCTTTTTTTCTATTTCCACACAACTCCTCTAAGGTATATTAATGACATATTTCAATACTGAACATGGGTGGTCTTCCCCTTTAAGTTAATCATCTGAGGACCCCCCAAAAATAATTCGGGGACCCCCCCGACCCACAGGTTGAGAACCACTGTCTTATAACATGGTCACCCTGAAGCCCTGTGGAGAGGTGGGTGATGATGATGAGTGTTCACTGACACTGTCTCCTCCTCTCTGCATAATTCATGTTGGAGGCCGGGGTGTTTGTGCCTGGCTGGCTGAGCACCGCTGGCTGCTGTGAACGAAGACTGTGTTGATGGCTGGATTCACCCTTTGTCAGCCTTCTGATGTGTGTGTCTGTGGGCAGGCCTGTCCCAATTATGACATTTCACATGGCGATCATTTGTCACTCAAATAATCGCGATTAACGATTTAATTGTGTTTTTGTCGTTGACAATTACATTTCTGTTTGGCTTTTAGGCTTTGAAGTTGCACATGGTAGATATGACACATAGGGCCTTATTATGATCCAGGTCTTATGCCTTATGCCTTAACTTCTTTACCTTTTTTTCACTATTTTGAAAACATTTTTAAATACTTCAAATGCTGATCTACATCTGCACGTTGTGAACTTGCAGATCAGCTATTTGAAATATAAAAAAAAAACAAAAACAAAATAGTAAAAAAAGGCAAAAAAGTTAAGGCATAAGACCTGGATCATAATAGGGCCCATTATCTAAATATACAAAGAAAAAATTGGATAGTGGAAATAGCTGATCTACAAGCTCACAACGCAATGCGACGCGTTGTCAGCTTGTTGAAGGTCGGCTATTTCCACTTTTTTTATGTTTGAAATAAATGCAACATTTTCAACATGTAAGCGGTTATGATAATTATGACAATAATAATTGTGATTATGTCATATAATTGCGATGAGACGATTATGTATCAATTGTGACAGGTCTAACTGAGGGATGGTGTGGGTAAAGGGTCTCTTTCTTTTCTCACTTCTCGTTCTTTTGATAATGATAATGATCTATATTTTTATAGCACTTTTCAGACATAAAACTGCTACTCAAAGTTCTTTACACAAAATAGAACGATCATAAAAGATAAAAAAATAAAAAAATAAGATAAAAACAAGTACATAAAAAAAGAACACTCAAATGTGCAGGATAAAAGAAAAGAAACAAACCTCATTGAATATCTGTCAGATGAATCATTGTGATGGACACGGGGAAATAAATAAATAGGTTCTAAGATTATGTTGAAACACATCATCTAGTAGTGATTCAGCAGTTGTTAAATGGACTGTCAGGGAGTTCCAGATTGTGAGGGCATTCAAACTAAAAGCTGTCTCCACATCTCTATCATTTAACATTTGGAACTTCTAGACGTTGGAGCAGACAGACCTACTAGGTTCATGGCTTTCTGTCATATCTGACAAGTATTTAGGTGCATAATGCCATTAAGCGATTTATAAACAAATGAAATAATCTTAAAATCTATTCAGAAAGTAACAGCTAGCCAAAGCAGAGTCCTTAGGACCGCTGTGATGTTTGTCTCCTCTTCTTGCAGGTGTTTGCTCTGATCTGTGACGTAGACAACCCCCAGGTGTTCACCGTAGAATTCATCAGAGGACAGATCAGGAAGTTCTCCTCCACGGAAAGGTACAGTACACGCACACGCACACAGACTAGGGATGGAAATCGGACTCGGCCAATATAAAAAATAGATATCAAACCGGCCGAATCGGTGACCGGCAGGTCACTGACATAAATACCAGTTTTATGCCAATTGTGTCTATGGCACTGCACAGCATGATGCTCTGGTCCTGTGACTAAAGTAAACATTAGCAAGTAGCAGCCAGTCTACTTAGTGGCAGCCTACAGAATACAGATGGTGCTGATTACCTTTGCAATGTAAGGATATATTCCATAATCCTGTGTCAATGTTGTCTTCAAAAAGAAGGGGGAACAAAAGCATGCGTCACCTGCTTTCCGACGGTCATATTAGACTGGATATTGTCTGTGATTTTGGATATTGTACTATTGTGATTGATTTGGCATAAGTGTTCTTCTAGCTTATTGGTACTCACATTGAAGTATGTCTTGTAGGCCTACTTGGCCTGAAAAAAAAGGTATTGGAGCAACCCTATTTTCTAGTTCTTAGGTAAAGAAATCGGTTTCGGAAAAATCGGTTATGGCAGGTCAGACCTTCATAAAACCGGTGGATTGGTATGGGCCAAGGATTTTGCAGTCGGTCCATCTCTAACACGTGTTATTCTGTTCATTGTGTTGCAGTGTACCGAGCCTGATTCAATTTGGGGTTGGATAGATACCAGCACCTTATTTAGACCCATGTTGTTTAATGCGTCTGTGCGTTGCTATAGGGGCGAGTCTCGCTCAAGTGTTGCTGAGATTCTTCAGAGAAACGTGTGTGAATCGGTGCTTATCAGCGTTGAAATGAAGCTTCTTTTCCTCACGTCCCATGTCCCGCGTTTGGATATGAACACTGGGGGGCGGGAGAGCACTCAGGTACAGAGCATCGCAGTTGAAGCCCCACCCCGTCCTCACTCCGGTGTCGGAAGCGTTTTCCACCATTCATTTCTTCCATAGACATTTCATAAAGTATTTATTTAAACGTTTTTAAGCCTCGGACAAAGCCACCTCGGCTGGTGAGGAATCATGACAGTATATATATTATTTTAATGCAACGATTAATTAGGAAGCAGAATAAAAGGGCAGGGTACAAGACTGTGTACATCATTATTTAAAAAGAAATGCGGAAACTACACTCCCAGAATGCATTGCGAATGACATATATCTCTTAAATCACGCTCAGTTTAGTTATCCAGGCCAGCATATGGCCTGACATGTAGTGATTTTCATCTCTGTGGACGCTCTTAACGTCATCTTTAACATAGTGCATCATATCGCTCACACTCGCTCACGGATTTCTGCTGAAGTGCAATAATCCGCCAGGAAGACAGGGGGCAGTAAGCTACTTCCGCGGTAACTGCAAGATACATGAAAGAAGAAGAAGCTAGACCAATCACAGACGTCGATTTCACGAGATGTACATGTTTAGCAGTATGGGTAATGCAGTTCTTCTCGTGCGATCTTGATTAAAACGTGTCTTTACTAAAACTAGAGTGATTGCATACATACTCGGGGGTTCTACAGGAGCATATTGAACCATTTTACAACCACCAGTGGTAAGTGTTCATTGAATTGCTACGACTTTGTGGCTGCTAATGAAAAACCCTATGGTGAAAATGAATGGGATTTTAACTTCCGACACCTCACTGCGATGCTCTATTGGATATCGGTACCAGTGCTCTCCGTATCTGTACGTATCCAAACGCTCCCTAATGAGAAGTTAAGAAAAGAAGCTAAATTTCAAAAAAAAAATGTAACGAGGTCCCGAAAGGGGCTTTGTATTTTCTTAATTTTTATCCCACGGTTTTGCAACCCATTTTCTCACCCAGTGCCAACTACCTAACCTGTAGTCCTGGTTTGCGCTCTCCCCCTGCCGCGCCAGGGGAATTGGGGAGCACCCGGCTGGCTAGGGGGAGGTAGTATAGAAACCAGGACTACTGCATGTTTTTGTGAGGGTATCAACCCAGGACCTTCTAGCTGTGAGGCGTAGCGCTAACCACTGCGCCACCGTGCCCCTAACTTTATCTTTGTGTGTGCGTGTGCGTGTGCGTGTGCGCGCACGCGCACGTGCGTGTGTGTGTGTGTGTGTGTGTGTGTGTGTGTGTGCGTGTGTGTGTGTGTCTCCAGGGACTCCCTGCTAGCCAGCCTCCTGGACGGCGTGCGTGCCTCGGGGAACAGAGACGTGTGCGTGAAGATGGCGCCCACGCAGCGCGGCCAGAGGTGGGGTCTACTGAGCATGCCCGTGGACGAGGAGGTGGAGTCTCTGCACATCAAGTTCCTGGCAGCTCCGCCCAGTGAGTCACATGACCAGCGTGTGGTTTAACCATAGACTGTAAAAACATATGGACGGTGGGGAAAGCATTAGTTTCTTATCTATGCTGAGAAAATGAACATGACGGTGCCATGGCAATCTGGTGATGTTAACCTGGTGAAAAATAATATGCCTAAACCTAACCCTAACCTCTGTAAAACTATGCCTAAACCTAACCCTAACCCTAACCTCAGTAAAACTATGCCTAAACCTAACCCTAACCTCTGTAAAACTATGCCTAACCCTAACCTCTGTAAAACTATGCCTAAACCTAACCCTAGCCTCAGTAAAACTATGCCTAAACCTAACCCTAACCTCTGTAAAACTATGCCTAAACCTAACCCTAACCTCAGTAAAACTATGCCTAAACCTAACCCTAACCTCTGTAAAACTATGCCTAAACCTAACCCTAGCCTCAGTAAAACTATGCCTAAACCTAACCCTAACCTCAGTAAAACTATGCCTAAACCCAACCCTAACCCTAACCTCAGTAAAGCTATGCCTAAAGCTAACCCTAACCCTAACCTCAGTAAAACTATGCCTAAACCTAACCCTAACCTCAGTAAAACTATACATAAACCTAACCCTAAAACCTAACCCTAACCAAATTAGGACTAATGAGATGTAGGACTTATTGGGCAGTCCCCCTATCACAACGATTCCAATTCAGATTCAAACTATTTGATGAGACTATTTCAATGTCTCATCAAATAGTTTTTCATGGATTTTAGACATACTGTATTATTCACACATTTAATGGTGTCTGGTTCTAAACACGGCTTCTAAATCCTGACTTAAGTTTTCTTCAAATATTTATTAGAAATAAAATGCTATATACTGTACATAACAACAAGAACCCCAAAAGGGCTTCCCGGATTGAAAGGTACAACATAAAAGGGGTTTGTGTCCTAAATACAACAGTTTTACTGCCAGATGTTATTATTTATTTATTGGGTTTTGTGCCAGCAAAAGCAGCTTACCTTTGCAAGGTTATAGACAAAGATTTTTTTTTTCTCATTACATAGTGCACTTTGGTCATACTAGCAGTAGAGGGCAGCTTCATGCAAGAATTAATGTGAAATGGCCGCGGTCGGCTGCCATCCGTCCAGGCCACTAAATCGCTACAGAGCAATAGACCCAGAGAAAATAACAAGGACGTGTTTTGTTACTCCATTGATGCTAACGTCCAGTGGGTTTTTGAGAGCACTTTTACGGGAGATGTGTTAACGGTACACACCCGCGCGACCCCTCATCAGTTTACAGACATCAAAACAAGGTACAAAAGAACGAGCCAAAGAACGTACAATTGGCATCGCGCCGCCGGGAAAAATGGGGCGAACGGGAACGTCCAAAGCAGTAAAAGAGTTAATAACATCTAAACATCAAATGTTGTACTTTTAGGCAAAATGATTTACATTGGTTTGTTTGTGCTTTTCTCCTCTTCTCTCTCTCCTCAGATGGTAACTTTATTAGTAATTATATTTTCTCCTCTCTCTCTCCTCTCCTCTCCTCTCCTCTCCTCTCCTCTCCTCTCCTCTCCTCTCCTCTCCTCTCCTCTCCTCTGCTCTCTCTCTCCTCAGATGGTAACTTTGCAGACGCAGTGTTCCGGTTCAACGCTAACATTTCCTACAGCGGCGTTCTGCACGCCGTCACGCAAGACGTAAGAGTGACCCGCCGTGCCCTGTAACCTTTTATATGTTGGTGTGTTAGTGCAGAAGGACATGATTGTACGTCCATCAGTGGGAGGTATCGGAAGGTGTTTAACACTTATGTTGCAGTGATTTTTTCTCTTCAATGTCCCGCGATGTCATGGTCTCCATAGACCTCCATGTAATTTATAGTGCAATACCTAGATGATGCACCACGTGGGTGCCCACTGTTCACAGCTTTCAAACAAAAAAATCCGCTTGGAAATCCGTTCAGGCATTCATGATTTATCAGCCATTATGTTTTCTTCAGATGTAAACAAACATGGCTGCCATGTTTGAAAGAATGGGTTGGTATGGGGGTTAAACATGCAATTTCGCGATCGCGATCATGCCTAACACATTTCTGGAGGTCCAAAAAACATTTTTGAAAAAAAAAAATGAAAAAAAAAAAAAAAAAAAAACTCAGGGAAACTCGGGGTTGGCACCAGATGTGTTAAAGCTTGCTTCTGCAGTGGGGTTACACTTACAGTTCCAGTAGGTCATATTGTTAGATCTTTCTACAGTAATTATGCTACAGTTAAAGTTACAGTAGGTCATATTGTTAGATGTTGCCCCTGCAATGCTACAGTTACCACATTATTGTTAGATGTTGCAGTGATCTAAACCTCAACCTTCTGGCTCTGTGATGCTCTCTCTGTCCACTAGGTTTAGACTAGCCCCGTATAGAACCTCACCCGTCGATGCATACTGTTGTGCTCCCAGATGAGGTCCTATAAAGGTACTAGCAGGTAGCAGTGGTAGAACGCCTCCACGGTGAGGTAGAAAACACTTTTCCAGAAATTGTATCCAAAAAGTAAAGGTAGTTCCAGGCTCCCAGACTATGGCTTCCTATCCCAGGGTACATAAAACATGCACCAGGGCATGAAACAACCGCCTAAATCAGGGGTGCCCAAAAGGTAGATGGTGATCTACCAGTAGATCACCAAGAGTAGACCACATGACATGCCTCTAAAATATATAATTAAAATATAAAAATATGTCAATATGACATCAAGAAGGGCCTGTCAGCTCCCTTCATGGCTTCTAAAGAAGGCAAACCTCCAATGCAATACTTTGTTCAAGAGTCAGTAGCATTACAAAGAACCCCAAAACCTACCACTCCCATACAGAATGGGATGAAGACATTTCCCCCAGTATTTCCCATTTATTTCCCCCTTACAGTAAGTGTGTTTGTCTAAAACGTAACGCCAGTGCTGCTATTCCAAAGCCTCCCTCAGGCCCTCAGCTAAAACATTTTGGATGGGTAGATCATGTTAACTCATTGAATGCCCTTTTCAAGATGGCCGCCAAGTACCAGGATGCCACGTTCTTAAATTTCTAGTGCACGGATCAATTTTTTGTGCACGGATCGTGCACGCCCATGCACCATATATGCACCATATGTGTAGTACTTTTTAACAGCTTTCAAACAAAAAAATCCGCTTGGAAATCCGTTCAGGCATTCACGAGATAGAAGCCTTCAAAGTCAGACAAAACAAACACTGCCACCTTCCTAAATTTCTAGTGCACGGATCAATTTTTAGTGCACGGATCGTGCACGCCCATGCCTAGATCATGCACCATATGTGTAGTACTTTTTAACAGCTTTCAAACGAAAAAATACGCTTGGAAATCCGTTCAGGCATTCATGAGATACAAGCCTTCAAAGTCAGACAAAACAGCCATTTTTTACATTTTGAAAGATGTGTTTGTTATGGGGCAAAAAATGCAATTTCGCAATTGCGATCATGCCTAATACATTTGAGGCATTTTTAGAATTTTTTTTATAAAAAAAAAAAAAAAAAATTTTTTTTTTTCAAAATGGCTTCCAACTCGGGAAACTCTGGCTGTGGCAGCCTGGGACTACTGTAATAACTCGGGAAACTCGGGCCTTGGCAGTCAATGAGTTAAGCTAGTCATTTTAAAAGTAGATCTCACGTCAAAAATGTGTGGGCACCCCTGGCCTAAATAGTTAGTTTTGTAATGTTTTCCCATTCAACCGGAACTCCCCCGGGGACTGCCCCATAGGTCCAACTCCCGTTGGGTCGAACAGCGTCGGCAGGTTAGATAATCACCCGCGTCACGGTTACTGAGGTTTAGGGTTAGGGTTAGGGTTAGGCATAGTTTTACTGAGGTTAGGATTTGGGTTAGAGTTTGGTGGTCGATCCAAAGGGTCTTCGACCTAATGACATGTTACCACTCCCCCGGCAGCAGATGCCAGTGCTGTAGTCTCGTGTAGCCAGAGAACATTCTGGCCACGCGAGACTACGCCGGGGCTTTTCCGGGGAAAACATTACAAAACTGACGATTTAAGCGGTTGTTTCATGCCCTGGTGCATGTTTTATTTACCCTGGGAAAGAAGACCACAGTCAGGGAGCGTGGAACTGCTTTTACCTTTTGGATACAATTTGGGGAAAAGTGTTTTCTACCTAGACGTGGAGGCGTTCTACCCCAGCCCTGGCATACCTTTATAGGACCTCATCTCGGAGCACAACAGTATGCAGCGACGGGTGACATTCTATATGGGGCTAGAGTTAGACCATTTAGCCATGCCATGCATCAAGCCCCTTTCCGTGCTGTATTTAGATGGATATGTGCTTGACATGTACAGATAGATATGTTCCAGACATGAACAGATTGCTCCATTTAGATTGATTGTTGACCAGCATCCACTATAAACCAACCAGGGGTGTTGTTGGCTGGATTATTCATGAAGCTTTCCCAGAAGAGAAAGATCCCATGATTGGCCGCTAGTTGCGCTGTTTTCTCCCCCCGCGAGGTACCACAAAGATTTTTTCTCCACTGGACCCCATTCATTTCCCTCTTTGATTTTCGAACCTTAAAAAACATCGTCATAAATACTTTATGGTTCCTGTCGCTAGTGAAAAACTGCCTTTCAATCACCGTGGACAACTAAACTGATACCAGCCGGCTGCGTTCTTCTTCGTGTGCTGTATTTTGGGAGGCTCAACACCACATTCTCCCATGTATCCCTGCGGTTCCACGTGACCGTTGGCAGCCAATAGCATTCCTTATGATTCCTGGGGTACCATTCAAAAAATGATGGCGACACCCATACAAGGGACAAAAAAAAACGTCATTTTCACTGCATAGAAACCAATGGCTTCGCTTCGTCCATATTTTTTTTTACAGTCTATGAAACCAACCACTGCTCTCATCTTGCGCTTTGCCATGTGCAAAATGTTACATAATCTTCAATTATAAATTGTAAATCTATACGTGTGTGAGTCAGACTATTGCTTTCTCCTGTCAGGGTTATGAGAACCACTGGTCTGTATGTCTATGAGTACCGGTAGATGCCCAAGAAAGCCTTTGGCTTGTTTCAATTGATCCTTTACATTGCCAAAGCACATTGCAATGCAAATAATCGATTGTAGGGAAACTATGTATTTTTGCCTCGTATTTAGCAATTTTAAGAGAGAAAATTAAAAAGAGGGGTTTAATTACTTTTACATTCCATATAGCTACTCTTGGTCTATGGATAAATGTGTGTAATCTCTGTGTTCATGTCAAGGTGCAGGTTTGTCCATATGTGTTGAAATATAATGTCCATGTATTTGCTAGAGAATCACAGTGTTTACTTATTTATATCCATAATAATAGATTTTTCCCTTAAAAACATTTACTATGACACATTTCACATAGTTACTATATTGATAGTCATTGAATCATATCGTATCGCCATGAATGAACCAATGTCGTCCATGTATCGTATCGTCAACCATGCATCAGGATGCGTATCGTATCGTTGTTCAAATGCATCGTTACACCCCTACTTGGTACAGTGGACAGGCGTTTAGGAAGTGTAGCTCATCTCTCTCTCTCTCTCAGGGTCTGTTCTCAGAGAACAAGGAGAAGCTGATCAACAACGCCATCCTGGCTCTGCTGTCCCAGGAGGCGGAGCTTGCGGGGCCCAACGCCGAGCTGGAGAGCCAGTTCCAGGCGGTCCGGCGCCTGGTGGCGTCCAAGGCAGGCTTCCAGGCCTTCACACAGCTGCCCAAGTGAGTGGGGAACCCAAACCGACCCGCTCTGCCACGCATGGAATATGTGTGATTATACAGTAGCACTAGAGCAGGGGTCTTCAACGTTTTCAGTCCAAGGACCCTCTCTCTAGGGGTCTGGGAATGCCGGTTGAAAATGGTTAAATCTGTCTGATGGGTCCAGGGACGGACTGGGACTAAAATTCAGCCCTGGCATCTTGACTAGACCAGCCCCCACAACCAGCGCGCGCGCAGATACTCTACCGACTCGTCGGGTCGAGGGCAGCACATATAAATACACAATTAAGCTTTTAATACCACAACTTTTACACCACCAACAAGCGGAGTATGAACATGATTAGTGCCAAAATGTGTCAGAACTTTGGCAAGTTAGCTAATGAATGGAAAATAAGCATATTGATCTGAGAATTGGACAAACAAGTTGTATTGCATTGTTCAATATGCAGTAGGCTATAGGCTACTGTATATTATATACTAGAGCATGACACAGACACCAAACTGAGACTGCACGCAGAACTCTGCAAATCTATACTCCGCACCCAACGGAAAACAACAAACAATGCTTGCAGGGCAGAATTACGACGATACCCACTCATTATAAAAGTAAAAAAGAGAGCACTTAAATTCTATAATCACCTAAAATAAAGCAACCAGACACTCTCCATAACATAGCCCTCACCATAGTGAAACTGTACCTTTTCCTATGCAAACTTCAAATAGTCTTCAATCAATCAATCAGGAATAGATAGCACCTTAACTCTACAGCCGCACTGAGGCGCTCCAACACAAGTGCATCAGTTATTTTAGTTGTGCATACTAGCCTAGTATCCACCAAATGTTTCCTCAGCTCCCCTCAAGTGCAACCAGTCATTATACAGACAGCAATGTTAGCTTAGCTTAGCTAATGTGAATATTTTTTGTTTACAGTGAGAAAACACTACAAACATAATGTAATGTCCTCTTCAAAGCATAAAACACAGAATGCAGTGAGGCCTCAGTGTAAGAGGGAGATTGACACTAGAAACACAGCTGTTAACACAAAGCAATCTGTTGGACATTGAGTTTGATATGTCCATTCTAAACAACTGTTGCAGTGGGCCGCTAGGCTAGGGGGCCGCCCAGTGGCAAAAAAACATTTTTTTTTTGCCACTGGGCGGCCCCCTAGCCTAGCGGCCCACCTGGCATTTGCCCGGTATGCCAGATGGCCAGTCCGCCCCTGGATGGGTCTTACAAATATTTAACCAATGAAGAGTATTAACAAGAGATTGAGATTGAGACTAATGTAACGCAGATTTTCTAAATTCCATTTCCTGAAAAAGTAACGTATAAGGTTTCCACTTTCCACCAGACAGCGACGATACACAATAACTAGTGCTAATCTCTACAAGCAGTGCAGAGAAAATACAAGAAAATATTATTCAATATTTCAATATTTCCTGGTGTTAGTTATATCAAAGTCTACAGCAGGGGTCTTCAACAGGGGGTCCAGCACACCTGGGGGGTCCTCAGAGTTATCTTTGAGGACAGATCTTTCATTTAGTGATAGAACATTTTTTTGTTTCTCCTTTTTTTTTATATGGACCACTTAAACCCTCCATATTCTGAGAACTTCAGCTAAAAATAGCAGATCTCAAGCTATTTTCGGCAAAGAGCTTTGGTGTAGAGGGGGAAAAAGAGCAGACTAAGTACAGAGTGAAAGGTCAAGTTTATTAAAGTGATAGTTCACCTATCTTTGACATGAAGCTGTGTAAAATACTTGCCATTAAAATAGTGGTTACAAATGTATTAATTCATTACCAGAGTCCCGTGGTCAGAGTTCTGGTCAGTTTTAGATGAATATCAAGTAGTTCCGGTGATTTGGCAGGGGCTCATGGCCCAATCATTAAAAATAGATGAATCCACAAAACTAGCGTCATCTGTATTGTTGACCTATTTTTCTACCAAATAGACCAACTTTTGTTCAACTTTGACCCCTCTGTCACATGGTACTATTTTTTGTGTCCAGTATCACTACGCCGCTGCAACGTATTTCCCCAAAACAAGGTGCTTTGCAGTCAGCTGATCAGAACGAAACCTCGCTCTATATGGTAGAAATAGGCCAACAATACAAATGGCGCTAGTTTTGTGGATTAATCTATTTTCAATGATTGGGCCATGCCAAATGGCCCCCACCCCATTGGAACTACTTAATATTCATCTAAAACTGACCAGAACTCTGACCACGGGACTCTGGTAATCAATTAATACATTTTTAACCACTGTTTTAATGGCAAGTATTTCACACAGCTTTATGTCAAAAATAGGTGAACTATCACTAAGTATTGACGGTTCAAGTGGTTAAATATCTGAAAACACACATTGACATGAATCCAAAATACACTGATGATTGTGCTGTCAAACAATGAAACTATATGGAATCTATGAACAGGTTGTGGGGGTCCCTGCTTCATCCCTCTCTCAACTAAGGGGTCCTTGGCCTGAAAACGTTGAAGACCTCTGGTCTAGAGTATATCCATGTTTTGTGTATTACTATAGCCCCTTTTTCACTGACATGGCCCAACACCACACCACACCGCCCACTTGTGCCAGGTTTTCCACTACAAGGACCTGGGTAGAGTGGTGTGAAAGTGGTACTAAACAGGGTACTAAAAAGTATCCAATCTAGAGTAGGTCTGAGCTAGGCCAAACAGGGCCAGACACTTCATAATGACTGATCACTCACTGACTTTTCATTTAGACCACCAGGATATAGTTGTAATACATGATAATAGATTCTATTGTGTTATAATCACAGTTATAATCTCTTATAGTGTATTTTAATTATCATAGTAATACATTACTACTTTATATTGTATTATAATCACAGTTATAATCCATTATAGTGTATTATAATTAAAGGAGTAGTTCACCACTTTTCAACCCGTCTTCATATAATAGGTCCTCACTAATGTTCATAATAAAATAGCACAATTTTTTTCTATTCAGTCTGGGTCTCATAGGAGAGCTGTCAAATCCTTCTACCGGTGACATCATCGTTTGACAAAAAAAAAAATATATATATATTGTTGAAAAAAAATATTTAGATTTTCATTATCACGAGAACAATGGCTTCCACTTTAACATTGCAACTTTTTCAGGAATAGGAATAGGAATTTTATCATGAACATTAGTGAGGACCTATTATATGAAGATAGGTTGAAAAGTGGTGGAGTACCCCTTTAAGGATAGTTGTAATACATTTTAACAATTTATATTGTATTATAATCACATTTAAAAGTGTCAGTTTGTCTCTTACACAGTGTTGATTTTGTCGACTAAAACTATGACAACGTTTTCTTTGTCGACTGCGTTTTTTCACTGACAAAAACTAAATAAAAACTAAGCCGTGATGACTAAAACTAAGACTAAATATATTGACAATTTCGTCAACAAAATAAAAACCTGACTAAAACTTAAGGGAGGGACTTGTGGAGAAGAGTCATTTTATGTTTGGTTGCTCTCAGGTGTTGCGTGCTGAAAATAGCAGATCTACAAGCTCACAACGTGTCGCGCTGCGGCGCGCTGTGAGCTTGTAGATCGGCTGTTTTCAGCACACAACCAAGTGTAAAATCAGTCATTACGATGCCATCAAGGCCTGCCAAGATACATTTCAGTTGACTAAATCAACTCATAGATTTAGTCGCCTAAAAACATATGATATTTAGTCGACTAAAACTAGACTAAAACTAAAACTTTTCAGGTGACAAAATTATGACTAAAACTAAATGACATTTTAGTCAAAAGACTACGACTAAAACTAAATCAAAATGTGCTGTCAAAAACAACATTGCTCTTACTCAGGGGTCTTCAACAGGGGGTCCGCGACCCCTAGGGGGTCCGCGGAGGTACTACAGGGGGTCCGTGAAATTATTGCTTAAAAAAAAAAAAAAAAATCTAAAGATGTTTTTTTTTTTTTTTTTTTTTCACATTTATGTTAAAAAATAAATCATGATTCTATCCATTTTGAATAGCTTGAATACATGATTACTATGCAATTGACAGATTGTTGATATTATTGACATTGGTTCTCAGTTAATAAGTAGTAGGTCTATGTTTAGAAATGGTAGTGGTACGGCCCACCCTGCTCGCTGTAACTTGTTTAAAATAAAAAATATGTCGTAGCCCCGACCCCCCCACCCTACGAGGTGGTAGGGGGTCCCTGCTCCATCTCCCCATCAGTTTGGGGGTCCCCGGCCTGAAAACGTTGAAGACCCCTGCGGGCCTGGTACTTTTGTTGTAATGGAAAATGTCGATATTTGTATGTGGTGTGGTGTGGAGTGCTGTGGTGTCGTGTAGTGTGCAGTCGAAAAGGGGCTTATTCTTATGATCCCATTCACGTCCTGGTTGTGTGTGTGTGTGTGTGTGTGTTCTAGTCGGGGGACTTAAGGATATCTCACGCTAATCAGTCTAAAAGCGCGAAATTTTGCACAGATGTAGCTCAGGGCATGCTCTAATGATTTAGCTAAGGCGCCCGAGTCGGCGACCTTCGGGGTCGCCACAGCGGCCAAATCAAGTTGGGCTCCCATTGACTTTCTATACAGGAGGAAAATACCCAGAAAAACATATTTTTTCTGGGTATTTAAGGAGGATCTGAGGGGTCTAACTAGGGGTTTGTCATCATGCTGAATCCATTGCAACCATTTGTTTTGCACAAAAAACATTCCTTGTAAAGTCAATGGGAGCCCAACTCGATTTGGCCGCTGTGGCGACCCCGAAGGTCGCCGACTCGGGCACCCTAGCTAAATCATTAGAGCATACCCTGGGCTACATCTGTGCAAAATTTCGCGCTTTTAGACTAATTAGCGCGAGATTACCATGTCATCTCCCTTAGGCCCCCGACTATTCTTTGTGTGGAGCTCTGGTGGTTTTATGGTCTGGTTAACTCTCTGGTCTACTCTGTTATTCCAAGGTCTGCCCACGGCCCTGGGGTCACAGACGGAACGTAAATATGAACCATTGCATCCTCCTAGCCCACCCTGTGTGTGTGTGTGTGTGTGCGTGTGTGTGTGTGCGTCCGTGCGTGCGTCCGTGTGTGCGTCCGTGCGTGTGCGCGCGTGTGTGTCTGTGTCTCTCTTTGTTTGAACATCCCACAACCCTTCCACACCTGGCTGATCTGTCTGTCTGTCTGTGATCTGTCTGTCTGTCTGTCTTGTCAGTCTGTCTGCGTGTCTGTCTGTCTGTCTGGCAACTGCCCTCCCTTTCCCCTATCTTCATTCTTTGATGTGATGCTGACAGACAGACAGACAGACAGATCAGAAGAGGTCTGTGCTCACATCCACTAGGGGGCGCAACAGTTAATCAAACTGATCAATTTAAAGCAGCACTATGTCACTTTTTAATTCAGTGGGTGTGGGCCATGCATGCAAGTGCCTAAATGTGCTTTTTAGACACAAAAAGCCGGCAATGTCATTATTACTAACACTACCCTCCCCCATAAGTCACATCTGCCCGTGAAAGATCGCGGCGCATCTTGGGAATGGGCTTATTGTGTCTAAAAATACATATTTAGCCACTTGCACGCATGCCCCCACCCACTGAAAACAATGTAATTATAATCACTAAAACGATAGAAAGAAGTGAATGAAAATGTTTTAACACTCATATTTTCTTATCTCTAATTACAATCTAAAATATGAACCCTTGTTGTAAAACAACCAAAGTTGTCCAAGTTCACATTTTGAGCAATATCAATCGTCCTTCCATAAATGTATAGAGCCAGGGGGGTCCCTGCTAGGGACTTGACTGTATTAATATTTATACGGGAGACAGTGAGTTTCTACTTGGCATTATTTTGCCAAGGCAGGCACCAAGGCAGAACTTCCAGTCAAAGTGACAACTGGCCATGGACATTCTTGCAGAGATTCTTGGCTAATGAAGTCAAAGACGTTTGGTTGCCTTGTTATTTACCCCAAACTCTATAGTGCTGCTTTAATCAATTTATAAAACATAAAATATAAATTATTGAATCGCTTTTGGAGGACAAAATGGAACATTTGCATTATAATTAAAAATGTCATCGAATAGCGAAATAGCAGATTTACAAGCTCACAGCCGCATCGCTTTAAGATTTTTTCCTTTTTTTTTTTTTTGCGTCAATGCATTGATATGTAATGTTTTTCTCTTAACAAATTGTCAAAACAAAATGTTGCTTCTCGATTGTTTGATTAATCGATAAAATTGAAGCGCTAATAAAATAATCAACGGTTGCTGCCCTCTCTCTCCTTTCCTACTCTTTAACATGTCTCTCATATATTCTGGTCTCCATGCCTTAAGTTATTCCTTATCCTAAACTTCTTTGCCTTTTTTTTTTTACTATTTAGAAAAACTTGTAGATCAGCTATACCTCAAATAGCCGATCTACATCGACACGATGTGAGCTTGTAGATCAACTATTGAACTATTTCAAAATGTTTTTTCAAAATAGTACAAAATGGAAAAAGGTTTAGGGAGAAGGGGTAAGGCATGGACGAAAATGGAGTATTTGGAATCGTACATGAGTTCTTGGCAAACCCCGCCCACGAAAGCGTCTGATTGGCTGAACCGGAGCTAGGGAGCGCTCCTTTGTGTTCGCTTGGACCGCGCGGTGGTGCGGAAAGTCACGCGGAAGAAGATTTACTATTCTGTCCCCCAGTGTACATTATGTGACTCGGACGCACCTCCGTCATGGTCAATGGAAACAAGTGCTCCCGCCCAGAACTCATGTACGATTCCAAATCAAGCATCACTGAGATGTGTGAGAGGACTTGTATTTACTGTATTAATATTCCTCTTCTGAACCTGTGTGCTTAAGAATGAACTTCATCACTAAAAGCACCTTTGCATTCCCTCCCATTTTCACAAGTTATGAAAAAAAACAAAAACACATTTGGTTGTTTATCATTTGATGTGCTGTTTGAAATGAGACTCTCATTTAGAGAGATATATAGAGTGCTGTGGAAGTGGGCTATGGACAATAATAACTTCTATGTCTGAAATGCTCTGAATTATATTTGTATACTTTTGTAATTACATTCAAATATGAGGCCAGCCAATGCCTTGGAATTGTTTAGTGCCTCTGCTCTAGCCTTCTCATTATTGTTATTATATATTAATCGATATAAGTAATGCTTGGTCAACTGTGTGTGTGTGTGTGTGTGTGTGTGTGTGTGTGTGTGTGTGTGTGTGTGCGTGTGCGCGTGTGCGTGCGTGCGTGCGTGCGTGCGTGCGTGCGTGCGTGCGTGTGTGTGTGTGTGTGTTGCAGGTTCAGAGAGAAGCTTGGAGTGAAGACGGTCAAAGCTTTAAAGAGGAACCACAACGGAGTGACGCACGCGGCTGTGGACATGCTCTGTGCTCTGATGTGTGTAAGTGTCTCCTAGTCTCTGACTGATGTGTGTAAAGGTGTCTCCACACCAAACAGCCTACAGGAGACTCCTTCTGACTCTACACAGACTGCAAAGAACTGCAAAAAACTAAGCATTTTTTTTTATTTGTTTTGCCGACACCAACTGTAGTTACTGTATGGCAGTGGTGCCAGGTCTGCTCGTTATAAGCAACGTTGATCCTGCTTTCCTATGATGTTGCTAGTTGTGGGTTGCTTTTGTTTGTTTCTGAAGTGTAGTTGCTTATTTGGCCTTGCTTTCAACATTCTTTTAGAAAATAACTAATGTAATGGAGCTCAATAGGTGAAACTGGTCACTGCTTTTGGTCTTATTTTGATAGACCTTGTCGCTTATTTCACTCACAGAATCTGGCAACCGGAGGCACTCTGTGTTCTCCGTGCAGAGGAAAAAAATCACACCCGTGTGAACTGAGCGGTGGTTGTGTGTGTGTGTGTGTGTGTGTGTGCGCGTGTGTGTGTGCGTGTGTGTGTGTGAGAGAGAGATGCTCAGACTAGACTCAAGAGCACCCTCTCTGGTCACTGAGTGGTAGTTCAGGCTACATACACACATACATACATACATACATACATACACAGATACACGGATACATACACGGATACACACACGGCCATGCTATGGAGCGGTCTACCACCGCTCAAAAACAACAACATGGGCAGCTGCAGCACTATTACTAGCCTACTACTAGCTTTGCTTTGGATCAGATTGGAATATGAATTGAGAGTTGAGATTGAGAATATGGTATTTAGTTAAAATGTGCGACAGGAAAATGTCTCATTTAGGCTTTGTTTTCTGCAGCAAACTAATGTCCACTATACAGGAGTATCAAGACGCCTCAATTCTACCGACCGATTGCAAAAGACTGAGCAGGTTCAGTTTTCGATCGACGGGTTCCGACAGCCCTACCGACGGCAAGCACCTCTTGCAGACAAGTTGCCGAATGCTCCCGGTCGGCAGCAGACACTTTCCACCGCCGATTCGTGGCCGAATCGGTGCGATTAAAACCTTCCTTAACACATCGGACGGCCACGTGGTTGACGCCCACGTGGTTGCTGGTGCCCATGGCAACGCGTCATTTTACCTACCGGCGAGACTACTGGCGAGAAAAGTAATCCGAGTAAATGTAATAGCGAAAATCTTTTCTTTCAGTCAAGACCGTTTTTTATCATTTCTAAGCCACAGTGTTTGTGTTATGGCACGTAGAAGAGGCTGCCGTTTTGAGAAAAAAATGAAAAAAGGAAGAGAATCCGGAGAAAACAGCATTTTTGTGCAGCCGCTAAACAGGAAGTCAACGAGACACACAGCACGTCCGGGTGACGTAATTGCGCGCTGCATGTTGGGAAATGGAGTTTGTTTCATCACCGCGGTAGCCAATTGCAGTAGCTACAGTACAGTATAGTTTACTGTACAACGCGTCAAACGCGTTGTGGGCCTCCAACGACATCAAAGAAATTGACTTGTAGACACCACGTGGGCATCCGATGTGTTAAGGCTCGAGCCCCTGCCCTTTTATCCATCTGTAAAAAGTGTCCTCTCCAGACCATGAATGCAGTTTTTACTATGGTGAAGGAAATACAAATGTCCCCTCTTTCCATGCCATACCTGAAGGCAGCATTCAAGAGAATTGCCTTGTCCAAACTCTCCTGAACTTGAACGCAGCATCTTATGTTGAAAGAATTGCCCTCTCTGTGTAGGAAGCCATGCCGTTACGCCACATCTCAGGTATTCACTTGATTATGCTTAGTTCAGTGTGATATCACGCAAAAGAGCCGACCTCCAAGCTCACAACGCGTCGTGCTGTAAAAAAATATATAATGAAATCATTGCAGGCTACAATAAAACCAACGCGGGCAGACAGGGAAAACGACTTTAAATCACACATCGACACTCATTCCGTTAATTTCAACAGTATTGTTTTTAGACGGCGGCTGTTTTGCTTGTTTGGTTGTGTTCGTTTGTTTACCTCTCCTGAACTAACCTCGCCCACCAGGCTTTCTGGGGGAAAGCCTAGTGTTCGTTCACAACAGGCCGTTTGGTTTCCACCTAAAGCGCAGAAACCACTAGAAGAAGCAATGTCGCTTTGATTTGTTTCCCTCCGTTTGTTTCCCCAATCCCTATTAAAATGCTCCAGTAGCCTGGTGTAGTCTTGCCAGTCGCTAAAAGACTGGCAAGACTAAAAGATGCAAATACCAGAATAATTTTCCAAAAGCAAAACTACTCTGCATCAAGGAGTTTATTAGGTAGGCCCTAAAAGTATGTCCTTGAGCGCAGGGGAATTATTTTGGGTTAAAACTGAATCCGGTTTGGTAGTTCTGGCAAATTGTAGTCCTTTGAGAACTACAACATGACGTGTTGTGGTTTCCGCTCCAGACCGGTCACAACCCCGAAAAGTGAAGTGATCCCAGACTACTCCTGAACTCTCCCTCTCTCCTCCAGCCGATGCATGACGACTACGACCTGAGGCAGGACCCTAACCCTAACCCTGTATCTCTCTCTCTCTCTCCTTCTCCAGCCGATGCATGACGACTACGACCTGAGGCAGGAGCAGCTCAACAAAGCCTCTCTGCTCTCCTCCAAGAAGTTCCTGGAGAACCTCCTGGAGAAGTTCATCAGCAACGTGGTTGGTATCCCTGAGATAATGAAGAAGTTACCAGCACTCAAGGAATCTCCTTTGTAAAAAGCTTTTATTTACCTCACTGGACAGTGGAAAACGGACGCGTTTCAACCCTGTAGGTCTTCGTCCACGAAGACCTACAGGGTCGAAACGCGCCCGTGCTTATTAACTCATGGGATGCCCACGAGGTGTCTACACGCCAATCTCTTTGATGTATCTGGAGGCCCACGACGCGTTGACGTGTTTACTGTAATTACAGTATTAACTTTATATCTCACCGTTAGGTCGGGGCTACGCCTGGATGTAGCCCATTAGCCGCTAGTCGCTTCGAGTCGACGCTGAGAGCATCGCGCGGCTGTTTTTCTCCGTATACTCCAATGCATTTCCCCATCTTTAACGCCCTTTATCTCTGATGTTTGTTTTATGGCTAAAACTGTGGCGGGGTGCGGCAAAATGTCAAAATTTTGATCGGCAATGAACAGTTATGATCAACACTGGTCTATACAGTAAGTTACACAATAACATCCTGTCTGCGCTCATGTGACCAAGTGACGTCATGACGCATGCATTGACGCAGCAGGGCCGTATTCAATAGAATGGTGGTGGGCCTGGGCAGCGAGAGGGGATAAATGGGGCAATCCAGGGGCACCCGATGTGTTAAGGCTTTTGACAAAAAAGTCTGTTTTCTTTTCTAATTATAAAGCGTCCTTGGGTTTTTGAAAGGCATTATAAATGAAAGTTATTATTGATATAATTATTACATTTTTTGCGACTGTCAGGTCGCAGTTACTTTCAAAACCTCCTCCGGCTGTCCCGCCGTCAGTCAGTCAGTCCCTCCGTCAGTCCGTCACGTCACGTCACACTTTTGGCCCTACTCTTATCTCCGGCACCGTTGCTCCTATCCATGCCAAACTTTGCACACACACTCCTTGGCTGCCAAACCACAACCTCCGCCCCCGATTTCTCACATGCTCCTCTTCTAGCGCCACCATGAGGTTGCTTTTTGCAGACAACATACATGCGATTAGGGAGTCTTACTTATATTTGGTCGCATCATTCAGTAGCGTTTCATTTAACCTATTTAGGCCTAGAATTATTGAATGCTTTAACCAGTGAAAAATAGCAGATATACAAGCTCACAGCGCGGCACCGAGTGCCGCGCTGCGAGCTTGTAGATCTGCTATTTTTGAAAAGGTCGTGAAAATATGTGCAAATCTTTGAATATATGTATTTTCAAAGCGAACGTTTGTAACTCAAATTTTGCTTCTGGGTGGTCCCTGGAACTAAATATTTTGAGATGGGGGTCCGTGGCCAAATAAATATAATTTTGGGGGTCCTTCACACGAAAAGGTTTGAGCACCACTGATATAGTAGTCTCTCAAGAACAGACTAACTGAGCTCCAGTTGAAGTGAAAAGGACGTTTTCTTTGACGATGGCTGGCCAAATTGCTGACATAGTTTTTCCAAAAACCTTAGAAGGATTCAAAAGACACTTATAGAATTGGGTCAAAATTCAAATTTTCACGATTTTTCAAAAATAGCAGATATACAAGCTCGCAGCGCGGCACTCGTTGCCGCGCTGTGAGCTTGTATATCTGCTATTTTTTTATATTTAAAGCATAAAATATTGCGTCATATTGTGTTCAGGCCTAAATGGGTTAAAACTCTCTCTCTCTCTCTTTCTCTCCCCCCCCCCCCCCCACAGGACCATGGAACGGGTGCTCTGGTCATCAGCTCCTTGCTGGACTTCCTGACCTTTGCCCTGTGCGCTCCGTACAGCGAGACTACGGAGGGGCAGCAGTTTGACATGCTGCTGGAGATGGTGGCGTCTAACGGACGCACGCTGTTCAAGCTGTTCCAGGTCAGTCTCAATCTGATGAGCAGGGTTAGGGTTAGGGTCAGGGTCAGGGTTAGGGTCAGGGTCAGGGTTAGGGTCCGTACGGTGAGACCATGGAGGGGCAGCAGTTTGACATGCTGCTGGAGATGGTGGCGTCTAACGGACGCACGCTGTTCAAGCATCCAGGTCAGTCTCCAGGGACGTGCTGGCCGCTGGGAAAAGCGGGCCAACTCCCGAACGGTCGGTTCATTCCCAGCCGGTCCAGGCCGGCCATTAAGGAAAAAAAGTAGTGAAAACAGCAGATCTGCACCATGTACAGTAATTGGCCCACTGGCTTGTCACTTGTCATGATCTGAAATGGCAAATCTTTGAGTAGCAGCAGAGCTATAGAGAGAGATCTCTCTCTATAGCGCGCAATGAGGGCCTCTACAACTCTTTTTCCCGGGCTGAATCAGGGGCCCAGCACGTCCCTGTCAGTCTCGATCTTATAGTCAGAGAAACATAATAAAATCTGCAAACTAAATCGTTACCAAGAAATGTCTTCACCAATGTGTTTCTAAAGGTGTGCAATAATATGTACTAAAAGGTTGACATTCAACTCCCGGGGGAAACTTCATAAAAAAACGGATGAAAGTTTGTGTCCCATTAACTTTACTATACCGGAAAAAAAACACAGAAAATAAATCTGCTTTAAGTAGCATGTGAGGGGTCAAACTAGGGGTTTTTCATGATGCTGAATATTGCAAGCATTTGTTTTGCACAAAAAAACATTCTGTGGGCTACAAATGACCCCCACAAAATGGTGAAAAGTGATGACTCGTCACTAAACCATCGTTTTGTGGGGGTTTTTTTTAGCCCAAGGAATGTTTTTTGTGCAAAACAAATGCTTGCAATGGATTCAGCATAATGAAAACCCCCTAGTTTGACCCCTCACATGCTACTTAAAGCAGATGTATTTTTTACCGAAAGCTGCTCGAGGTGTCCGTCTGTCCGTCCGTCCGTCCGTCCGTCCGTCACACACGTCACACGTCACACTTTTGCCCTGCTCATATCTCCGCAACCGTTGCCCCGATCCATGCCAGATTTTGCACACACACTCCTTACCTGCCAAACTACAACCTCCAAGGACCCCCGGAGCTCCAGGGACCCCCAGCTCCCTCGGGGACCCCCAAGTGTAAAAAATGAGCACATGTGCAAAAATTACCAAATGACCACCCCAACGGGGCTGCTCACGGGGCATTCCCGGGGACCACCCACTCCTGGTGCTCCAGAACGGATGCAAAAGTGGTGGCGCCCCCAGTGGAGGACCCCCTGCCACTGCAGCTCACATAAAATGCCGTAACTCGGGCTAGGAGCGACCGGGAGAGCCGGGGCCGGTACCTATTCGTCCGCCTTGGCGGCGCGGAGACCCCACCCCTCATTTCTCACATGGCCCTCTAGCGCCACCATGAGGCCGATTCAGATTTTGCCCTAAAATCACGAAAATCACTACACAGTATGTCTACACTCATGTCATCAACATGGATCAGGAAGATTTTGGAAAAACACATTTTTGCTCTATTTGTGGAGATAAGTGACCTACGGTCGCTTATCTCCCGATTAGGGAGTCTTACTGGTATTATTTTACTGTATAGAAAGTCAATGGGACCCCAACCCTTTTCTAAATAAATGTAGTGGCTAACGTGCTTTTTGGGAAAAGTAGGTCCAGAGGAAACTTTATGCAAAATGTGGTACTTGTATCACAAACCGAACGATTCTTCCAGAAAATAGTATTAATTTCCCGCACTATAATGACCACGTGGATCAGAGATGTGTAGAATCATTGCGGAGGCTTTTTGTCCTGAGTTATTTTCAACGTCCCTCCTTGGCCGAGCATAAAACTGATGAATGGAAGCCACACTGACCTTTAGAAACGGGAGATGATCTGAGCTGACAGTTGATGTGTGAGTATGTATGTGTTGGGGCATTAACGACAAGTCAACTCAGTCGACTTCATTACACAAGTCGACTCCCACCAGAGAAAGTCGAAAGTCGAAGTTGAAGAAAAAAAAAAGTTCTATTGTGAAAATAGCAGATCTACATGCTCACAACGCCTCGCGTTCTGCTTCTATATATTTGACAATTTGGACAATGTTTAATTTGTCATTTTAGAGGTATTAAAAGGTCCTTAAATTGGCACTTTAGAAATGTGCAGATACCCTCTATACACTTAAACTTTATGTTGGTTTGTTTACTGTTGAGAGAGAAAACAATGTTGCACATTAAGTTAATCATCTGGGGACCGAGTCGACTTGCAAAAATCACAAGTTGTTAATGCCCTGTTATGTGTTGTTGTTTCTCCCTCCAGCATCCTTCCATGGCCATAGTGAAAGGAGCAGGCCTGGTGATGAAGGCAATCATTGAGGTAAGAGTTTGGTACAAACAGTAACAAACACCATACCATAAACCTCTAGAAGAGAATACCAGCAGTCACACAACTGTCTTTTAACCATGAAGACATGGAACACGTTATTATTACGCTGATCATTATTTAATGCTTTAACTATTTAAAAAAAATGCAGATCTACAAGCTTGCAGTGAGCTTGCGAGCACAGAGTGCTGTGCTGCAAGCTTGTAGATCTGCTAAGTCAAGAATATTTTTGACCTGGTTCTGTCTTCTAGACTAAAACACATGTTCATAGAAACATGAGTTTTTGAAAAACACATGTTTCTATGATCAGTGGTTATCAATCCTTTTCATGTGAAGGACCCCTAGAATTATTTGTATGTGGCCCGCTGACCCCCCGTCTCAAAATGTTTACTTTAACACATGGGCTGCTCAGGTTTATAACATTTCTAGCTGTTGCTGCTGCCACCATTCACTCACTCTTTATTTTGAAGAGCCTCGGAAGCTTTGTGCGTGTGCACCATAGAGTTATAATAAGAATAGAGAGGACACCAGATATCCCCGCCCGTCCACTTGCATTGAGTTGCTCACCCAGCGCATGAGGCGTTTTCACCCCTCCTTCCGGCTAGTAAAACCGTGATGTAGTGGGTCTACTGTGACGCATTTTTCGTCATAATTTGTGTTCATGGACGCGCTTCATGAACGAGCACTTCCGGTATGAACGCACGTCAATACAAAGAAGCCTAGACGCGCGTTCATGTGAGTAGACCCAACTGCAGTACCTCAAAACGGCCAACATGTCCTTTTGGTTTCAGGGCGCCCCCAGGGTTCTGGGGGCTTGGTGTGCACGTGGGTGTCCACTGACGATTGAGGAAGATAATCCCTTTATTTACAAAAGCTCGCAAAAATAAAATCCAAACCGCGGCCGACCATCGTGGTAAAGTGTCGCTGTGAAAACAATCAGATCTCTGCTTCCCTGGCATTCTTTTTACCTCATTCAGAGATAAAGCCCTTTTTATGTTTCAGAGTAGAATGGAACACAATGCAACCAGCGCATGCCTTTTTTTCCTCTCTCTCTCTCTCTCTCTCTCTGCTACGGGGTGACGTATGGACTCGGGTCATTCAGAGGGCAGGCAGCTGCACGTACAGTTAACCCTTCGTTGTCTCGTCTCTCGAGGCTCCTTGGGTGTTAAAAAAGATATATTCGCAAAAAAAGATTTGCAAAAAAACCCCAAAAAAACATGATTTTTCAAAAATAGCAGATCAGTGAGCTTGTATGATCTTGTACATCTGCTTGTGTATCAGCCTCGTATCGCACAACACTGATGAATGGCCCATTCCCACTGGGCCAGATAAGAGATAAACAAATCTCTTTCTCCAGATATGTTTCCATTCAAAGTGGATGGTAGATACAGATAAAAAAAATATCTACCACAGATAAAAGTATATGTGGCAAATATCTGTGGTAGATATTTTTTTTATCTGTATCTACCTTCCACTTTGAATGGAAAAAATATCTGGAGAAAGAGATTTTTTTTATCTCTTATCTGGCCCAGTAGGAATGGGCCTTATGACTGGACACCCGGTACCCCATAGACATAGAAAGGTAGACGCCTCCTTCGACTCTGATGCATGTGCATCGAGGGACTAAGGGAATCACGTGTGCATTGCTTCCACGTGCGTCACACATAGGGAAGTTGCTAGGCCAATCAGAGGTAGGTGGGGGCGGGTCTTTACGTACGCAGCCTGTAAGAACAGCTGAGCCGCGTAACATCGGAACTGGATCTGTTTTGAATTGAATTGTAGTCCTTGGATAAGTCCCGGAAAAGACACGCTTTGATTGACCAGTAGTCACTTTGACTGACAGCGTTCCCTTAGTTTTTTCCAGGAAGTCCGGACTAGAACTTTTGCACATCGCTCCAATGAACTGCAGAGGAGAACGAGGCATCTAGCTCTTTATATCTGTGTGTGCTCTCTCTCTCTCTCCAGGAAGGAGACAAGGAGATCGCCACTAAGATGCAGGAGCTGGCTCTCAGTGAAGGAGCTCTACCCAGACATCTACACACCTCCATGTTCACTATCAGTGCTGACCAGAGGATGCTCACCAACAGGTCTCTGTCTCATGCACGCACACACACACACACACACACACACACACACACACACACACACACACACACACACACACACACACACACACACACACACACACACACACACACACACACACACCATTATTGACCCAACAGTTTTGAAGATATGGCTTATAGAATGATGCCATGCTGAAATACTACTTTTGAGATATTCAAGTTCTAAATACATTTCTAACCTGCAAATGACCTGACGATCTCTCACATTAATTAAAAAAAGTCTTATTTACATGCAGAGTTAAGCTCTGGCGTTTAAGTGAAATGTAGCCTGAAATTTATGAAATGCTTTAGTGGCTTTATCACATTTTAGTGAGAAAAAAAAAAAAAGTATTTTCAGTCCCTGTCTAAAGCTGTACTTTCCGAGATGACTGGCTCTCAGTGAGATTGGGACACCTTTGTTGTAAAGGACAATGATAACGGCTAAATATAAAATACAATACCAGTTGGTATTATTGAAGAGGAAAAGTAATCGACAGATTATTTTATAGTTTATTTTTTGCACTTGCTTACATAAGAACGGTGCACTGACTACTGTACAGGCTTCCCACGGTCATGAAATTCCTGGAAATATTTTGGAATTAGAAAAATATTTTTCCAGTACTGGAAAAGTTTTGGAATTGATCAAGGGTCCGGGAAGGTCCTGGAAAAAATAGCTATGCATTGTCTTTGGTTATTGATTTTTTTAATACCTCTGAAATGACTAATTAACCCATTTAGACCTAATATAAGTCCGCCTGGAAAAAAGCCTTAAAAACCTATGGCCGATTGGAAAAATACCCCTAAAACCTGAGATTTTATGGAAAACTTCACAGAGGTGTCAACGTCTACTAAAACATTTATTTCTCAGCCTCTGTAGCAGCTAGAAACAAAATTTCAAAACTGTTTGATAGCTTACACCTTTGGCTTTCATGGGAAATTATTTGTCATGGTCCAGACCTTTATCATTTTTTAAAAAGAAATCTGCAAACTCAAAAATTGTAATAAATCTTATAAAACGTCTAATAAATAATATATTTCTCAGCCTATGTAGCTCATAGAAACATAATTAGCAAATATTTGAGACCTTACACCATAGGCCTTACACCATAGGCCACCACTTTGACAAGAAACAACAAGCACCAAAACGTTCTTATTGAATATATTCAATTCTAGTTGTTAGCTCCATATAACGGTAAATCTGGCGAGCGACATTTGTCATTATTATTATATGTGCGTGCGTGTGTGTGTGTGCGCCTGTGTATGTGAATGAATGAACCATATCATCATAATCATTTTATAAGTGTTATTACCTCCAGATAGCTGCAAATCTGTTGTTCTGGAGTTTGGGGTTGACTAGCTGTTCGGCTAACGTGTTGGTCTCGTCTCAAAGTGCATCCGTGAAAAGTAATCCAGTCTTCATGAAATCCATGAAACACTTCTTCATCATCGTCGTCGTTTTCAAACATATCACGTAACAATAACAATGCCAATTCCAGCGGGTCCGGTTTGCCTTCGCTCAACGCGTCTTTCATTTCGCCGCTATGAGAAGCTGTTCTTGTGCGCACTGGGATTCTCCGACAAATAAAGTTATGCAAAGCCAAAAAAAAAATCCCAGAATGCTTTGCTTTGCTTTGGGAAGCATACGTCATCGCCTCCTGATGCATTTCATTGGCCACGAGACCAGAAGAGGGTAAAAACTACAGGAAACGCAGGAAACGCATTTTGCGTTCCCGGCCTGAAAGGTAAAAACGCATTTTGCGTTCCCGGTCTAAATGGGTTAAACATTGGCCAAATTGTCAAATATTAAGGCAGAAATTGTGAAAATAGCAGATCTACATGCTCACAGCATTGTGAGCAATGAGCATGTAGATCGGCTATTTTCACAATTAAAAGCCGTGTTATACAAAATTCCTCTGCTCTTAGTGCTCGTCAGGGTGGTGGGGGGGTCCCCAGTTAAAATATGATTATTTCGGGGGTCACGGCCTGAAAAGGTTGAGAACCACTGGCATACACTACCTGTATTTGGGCATTGCGCATAGGAGTCAGTGACTAGTTATTGAGCTGAATTATTGTTATATAGTCCTGGAAATTGGGTTAAATATTCTGGAAAGGTTTTGGAAAAGTTTTGGAAATTAATTGGTAAAAAAATGTGTGGGAACCCTGACTGTAAAGCCCTTTGCACACAGGCGCGTTTAACCGCACGGATAAAACGGACAATATATTTTTTGAAAAGAAAACAATGATTCTCTATGACCTCATGCACACCAGCTCCGAATTAGCCGTGCGACGAGTGGCTGCCGCCGTGCGTTTTTTTCTCGATCGAACCCAGTTCGATTCGTGCGTCTTGTCGCATGCGGTAAAAAACTCATCACTCCTTTTATGACTCCTTTTTGGATCCGCAGCGCCGATTCCGCACAGCCTTGCACACCAAATCCAATGCGTTTTATTCATGCCGCAAACGAAAAAAAACGCAACTGTCCTGTGTGCAAAGGGCTTAAAGGTCTCTGCACACTGCTGCGTTTTTCGGGCCGAATATCGGAGTGATTTTCGGAGCCTCACGTTATGTCAATCACGTTTGCACACCGCCGCCGGTTTCGTATTTATTTTCGGACCAGGGTTGATTTTATCCGATTTTCGCAGTGTCGCCACGGAGTGCCTTGCTCTCTCTCTCTCTTTCCTCTCTCTCTCCCTGGACTCTGGATTTCGGATTTCCAAAACGCAACGAAAACACGCAGTGCAGTGTGCAACCACCTTTAGTCCAACGATGACTGCAGAGTGTCTCAAACTGACCAGGTGTTGTTTGTTTGTCTCTCTCCTCTTCCAGACAGCTGAGTCGTCACCTGGTGGGTCTGTGGACGGCAGAGAACCCTACGGCCATGAACCTGCTGAAGAGAATCCTGGTGAGAGTCACTGTTAGCTACGTTTTTAACCCATTTAGTGCTCCAGACATGAACGGGTTAAAATGTCCAGCGTGCCTCTCGCAGGCTCCATCCGCGGCCATTCTCTTATTTTGAAGGCCAGAAGTCCATTGCGTAAACATTTCCGGTTTGACGTCATGACGTCATTCAACGGAAGCGATCGTCACCCCATGCCGTCGCTGTAATGGCCGATCGTTGCCTTTGTTATTATGTTATTGTAGCGAGAATCTAATGCCATCCTTGGCTTTAAAAGTGTTGTTTGGAGAAAATGGACATTAAAGATGAGATCCACAGTCGGCCTCCATGTTATGGGATTACTATTTTGTGCACGTGGATCCATGATGATGATGAATCGGCGAGTCCAATCGTGCCAGGACTTTCCAACGGGCCGTAGGGTAAGAGTGCCAGCGTTACTCTATATACAGTATTTTACGCGAGTATACTCGGGATCGGCACTCTAAATACTTGAGTATTTTTCACGAGTATACTCGGGATCAGCGTTAAATGAGTTAATTATAGGTTTAGCTTGGTGTGGGTCGGCAACCTTTTTTGACATGAAGTGCAATGTTTTCATTGTCTTGATAGTCAGTGTGTCACTTTTCACGTTTCACTTTTCCTATTTTAAAACCTTTTTTGGGGGTCCCACTAGCACCTTCTATCCTCACAAAGTCCCATTTCTGACCATTGTGTCTTTCTCTGGTTTTATTTTTTCAAAGTTTCTTTTTTTCTTTTTTTTTCTTTTTTTTACATTTTTTTTTTTTTTTTTTTGGGGGGGAGTGGTAATTTAGCCTCAAACCTTTTGAAAAACGTTTTTGGGACATAAACAATATGACATAAATACTTTTTTAATGCATGGTGTATCACCTTTAAGTTTAATTATCACGCCACCACCAGTTTTATTTTTTCATTCAGCTTTAGAACTATGTTAGTTGACATCAGGACTCAATAACCTCACCTTTATCTCCCAGACTCGGAGCTATCAGCTACCAAAAGTGGCCGATCTACAAGCTCACAGCAGCTCGCATCCGCGTCTCCGCGCAGCGTTGTGAACTTGCCGATCGGCCACCTTCCAGAGGACGCTGAATAGATAGATAGATAGATAGATACCTTTATTATCCCAAGGGGGAATCTTGCAGGATGAGTGTGAACTGTCTGTGCAGCGATCGAGTCACAGCCACGCGTCTCGGTTCGGTCTGAAAAAATCAACCCGATCAACTCATGCGACCGTCGCTAATTCAAATGACACCTGCAAATGGAAACGGGCTGAATTCGATTTGTCTTAATGCGAATTTCTGATAATTCGCTTCCTATTTTTGAATAAGCTTATGGAAACATGGCGTGTGTCTCCAGCCTACAGGCCTACTAGCCTACCTGGACAGTCCAGACCTCTCTCTCTCTCCTCAGTGTAACATAGTGTCTCTCTCCCCTCCAGCCCACAGGCCTACTAGCCTACCTGGACAGCCCAGACCTCTCTCTCTCTCTCTCTCCTCAGTGTAACATAGTGTCTCTCTCCCTCCAGCCTACTAGCCTACCTGTAGGGTTAAGTGACGGTCTCTCTCCCCTGCAGCCTACAGGCCTACTAGCCTACCTGCTGGGTTAAGTGACGGTCTCTCTCCCCTCCAGCCCACAGGCCTACTAGCCTACCTGCTGGGTTAAGTGACGGTCTCTCTCCCCTCCAGCCCACAGGCCTACTAGTCTACCTGTAGGGTTAAGTGACGGTCTCTCTCCCCTGCAGCCTACAGGCCTACTAGCCTACCTGTAGGGTTAAGTGACGGTCTCTCTCCCCTCCAGCCTACCTGTAGGGTTAAGTGACGGTCTCTCTCCCCTCCAGCCTACCTGTAGGGTTAAGTGACGGTCTCTCTCCCCTCCAGCCTACCTGTAGGGTTAAGTGACGGTCTCTCTCCCCTCCAGCCCACAGGCCTACTAGCCTACCTGTAGGGTTAAGTGACGGTCTCTCTCCCCTCCAGCCCACAGGCCTACTAGCCTACCTGTAGGGTTAAGTGACGGTCTCTCTCCCCTCCAGCCCACAGGCCTACTAGCCTACCTGTAGGGTTAAGTGACGGTCTCTCTCCCCTCCAGCCTACAGGCCTACTAGCCTACCTGTAGGGTTAAGTGACGGTCTCTCTCCCCTCCAGCCCACAGGCCTACTAGCCTACCTGTAGGGTTAAGTGACGGTCTCTCTCCTTCCAGCCTACAGGCCTCCTAGCCTACCTGTAGGGTTAAGTGACGGTCTCTCTCCCCTCCAGCCCACAGGCCTACTAGCCTACCTGTAGGGTTAAGTGACGGTCTCTCTCCCCTCCAGCCCACAGGCCTACTAGCCTACCTGTAGGGTTAAGTGACAGTCTCTCTCCCCTCCAGCCCACAGGCCTACTAGCCTACCTGTAGGGTTAAGTGACGGTCTCTCTCCCCTCCAGCCCACAGGCCTACTAGCCTACCTGTAGGGTTAAGTGACGGTCTCTCTCCCCTCCAGCCCACAGGCCTACTAGCCTACCTGTAGGGTTAAGTGACGGTCTCTCTCCCCTCCAGCCCACAGGCCTACTAGCCTACCTGTAGGGTTAAGTGACGGTCTCTCTCCCCTCCAGCCTACAGACCTACTAGCCTACCTGGACAGCCCAGACCTCTCTCTCTCTCCTCAGTGTAACATAGTGTCTCTCTCCCCTCCAGCCTACAGACCTACTAGTCTACCTGGACAGCCCAGACCTCTCTCTCTCTCCTCAGTGTAACATAGTGTCTCTCTCCCCTCCAGCCTACAGGCCTACTAGCCTACCTGGACAGTCCAGACCTCTCTCTCTCTCCTCAGTGTAACATAGTGTCTCTCTCCCCTCCAGCCTACAGGCCTACTAGCCTACCTGGACAGTCCAGACCTCTCTCTCTCTCCTCAGTGTAACATAGTGTCTCTCTCCCCTCCAGCCTACAGGCCTACTAGCCTACCTGGACAGTCCAGACCTCTCTCTCTCTCCTCAGTGTAACATAGTGTCTCTCTCCCCTCCAGCCTACAGGCCTACTAGCCTACCTGGACAGTCCAGACCTCTCTCTCTCTCCTCAGTGTAACATAGTGTCTCTCTCCCCTCCAGCCTACAGGCCTCCTAGCCTACCTGTAGGGTTAAGTGACGGTCTCTCTCCCCTCCAGCCCACAGGCCTACTAGCCTACCTGTAGGGTTAAGTGACGGTCTCTCTCCCCTCCAGCCTACAGGCCTACTAGCCTACCTGTAGGGTTAAGTGACGGTCTCTCTCCCCTCCAGCCCACAGGCCTACTAGCCTACCTGGACAGCCCAGACCCGGTCCCAGAGAGAGATGTGGACAGGATGCACATCCGGGACAACTTGAAGATCGCCACGGTAACCACACTAACACCACTGTTACCACGGTAACCACACTAACACATTACATCACATCCTGTTTAGCCATCCTTCTATATGTTCATCTACTCGACTGGATTCAGGGTCGTGAAGATAACAGTTCTAGCTGAGCGTCCCAGACTTCTCTTCCCTGGCTCACATTAGCCCATCATACTAGGGCATTCACGAATAGTGATTTTTAGTATTCTAATTATTCAACCTCAAAGTATTCGAATAGCCGAATATTCGACAGGACTGGCCAAACTGTCAAATATTAAGTAATCAAGAGAACATTGTGAAAATAACAAGTCGACTCAGTCGACTTCATTACACAAGTCGACTCCCACCAGAGAAAGTCGAAGTTGAAAAAAGAAGAAAAGAAAAACTTTCTATTGTAAAAATAGCAGATCTACATGCTCACAACGCCTCGCAAAACGCGAGGCGTTGTGAGCATGTAGATCGGCTATTTTCACAACTTCTGCCTCATATATTTGACAATTTGGACAATGTTTAATTTGTCATTTTAGAGGTATTAAAAAGTCCTTAAATTGTCACTTTAGAAATGTGCAGATACCCCTCTATACACTTAAACTTTATGTTGGTTTGTTTACTGTTGAGTGAGAAAACAATGTTGCACTTTAAGTTAATCATCTGGGGACCCCCCCCCCCCCCCAAAATAATTGGGGGGGTCGTGTGTGATGTGATGACGTCATCAAACGATAAAGTCGACTTCAACTCAACTTTTTACTGAGTCGAGTCGACTTGCAAGAATCACAAGTCGTTAACCCATTTAGGCCTTAACACATTATGACGCAATATTTTATGCTTTAAATATAAAAAAATAGCAGATATACAAGCTCACAGCGCGGCACCGAGTGCTTGTAGATCTGCTATTTTTGAAAAATCGTGAAAATTAGAATTTTGACCCGATTCTATAAGTGTCTTTTGAACCCTTCTAAGATTTTGGGAAAAAAACCTATGTTTCTATGTCGGCAATCTGGCCAGCCATCGTCAAAGAAAAGGTCCTTTTCACTTTACTGGAGCTCAGTTAGTCTGTTCTTGAGAGACTACTATGTCAGTGGTGCTCAAACCTTTTCATGTCAAGGACCCCCAAAATGATATGTATTTGGCCACGGACCCCCATTTCAAAATATCTAGTTCCAGGGACCCCCCAGAAGCAAAATTTGAGTTACAAACGTTCGCTTTGAAAATGCATATATTCAAAGATTTACACACATTTTCACGACTTTTTCAAAAATGGCAGATCTACAAGCTCGCAGCGCGGCACCGCCGCGCTGTGAGCTTGTATATCTGCTATTTCTCACTGGTTAAAGCATTCAATGCCCTATGACAGAGTTTGATGTTTTCTAACATCCTTGTTTTGTTTCCCCCTCCTCGTCTGTGCCCAGGACCAGCTGGGGCGCATCAAGGTGCCCGAGTGGCAGAGGATAGCGGGCAAAGCAGCCAAAGAGGTGGAGAAGTTTGCCAAGGAGAAGGCGGACGTGGTTCTCATGCACTGGAGGGACAAGATGGGCATCACCCAGAAAGAGGTGAGAGGGCAAATTTAGACTCTTTCAGCGGCGGGTGCTTAACGCTACGCTACCTGGCGTTGGTCAACGGGTCTGAGGCCTTAAAGGAGTAGTTCACCCCCAAAATGCCTTTTTTTCTACTCACGCCATGGAGACTTGAGTTCAATAATATTTTTGTGTTTTTGTCGCATTCCTAAGAAACAAATTTGATTATAGTCAAGTTACCCCCATTCATTCCGGATGGGGACCCAAATGCACTCGGGTCCCCATCCAGAATCAATGGGGGCAAATTTATTGTAATCAAAAATGTGTCTTAGGAATACAACAAAAAACAAAAAAATAATATTGAACTCAAGTCTCCATGGCATGAGTAATCAATAGAAAAAAAGGCATTTTGGGGGTGAACCACTCCTTTAAGCTGGATGCAGAATAGACCCAAATTCAGGGTGAAAGTGTTTCACTTAAATCTTTGCTTCTGGGGGTCCCTGGAACAAAATATGTAGAGATGGGGGTCCTTAGCCACTGATTCTACAAAATAATGTATTTTAAATCCTAAAGCCCCTGATACACGTTGCAATTATTTCATCAATATCAACCGGCAACCACCAGAGGCGTCAATTGTGTATGGCCATTGGCAGCGTCATTGGATTAATCTTTTTTGTGCCTTCACACGTGCAAGACACCAGTTATGTTGCCATACCTTATCAACAGGCATGAATTTATTTTAGGAAGTACATTTGATTTTTTTCTCCCTTTAGCCACGGTATGGCAGCTGCCATACCAAGCCATACCCAATTGACACCTCTGGTCGTTGCTGGTTGATATTGATGAAAGAATTGTGTATCATTTGTGTATCAGGGGCTTAACAGTTTTCTGAAAAAAAAAAACATATGTTGCTATCAGTGGTTCTCAAACTTTGACATGTCAAGGAACACCAAAATGATATATACAGTGTTTAGCCACAGACCCCCATCTCAAAATATTTTGTTCCAGGGACCCCCAGTAGCAAAGAGTTTGAGTTAAAAATGTTCACTGTAAATGTGGGTCTATTCTGCATCTAGCATAAGGCCTCAGAGTCATTGGTAAACACAGGGTCGCTGCGCTTATAGAGCATCACAGTGGTAGTGGTTTACTGGTGTCACTTAAAATCTCCCACTAATTTTCCCCATAGACTTTTACAAAAATATTTATAACAATTATGTTACAGGACAACTTTGTTTTTTTTACAACAAGGGTTCATATTTTAGATTGTAATTAGAGAAAAGAACAAGTGAGTTCTATTGTTTTATCAGATTTACCGTGCTAAAATGTGGGGCATGCGTACGCATGGGGGCATGCGTACAAGTGGCTAAATATGTATTTTTAGACACAATAAGCCAGCAGTTTCTTTATTGCTATTTACAGTAACACCTCTAGCCCCCATAAGTCAAATCCAACCATGAAAGGTTGCGTTGCATCTTGGGAATGGGCTTATTCTGTGTAAAATGACATATTTAGCCACTTGTACGCATGCCCCCAACCGCTGAAATAAGAATCTCTAAAACAATAGAAAGTAAATGAAATCATTTTAACACTCATCTTTTATATTCTTTAATTACAATCTAAAATATGAACCCTTGTTGTAAAAAAATAAAGTTGCCCTTTAAGCCTAGAACCAAGCCATCCAGGATGGCAGTGAATCATGACCATACAACCTTTGTTTCTATGAAAGGAAAATGTTGAAAATCACTAAACAAAGGGTAGTTATTAAATGTAGTATATCAAATAATGTAATATTAAAATGTGTTTTCACAACATAGGATCAAAGGTTGTATGGTCATGATTCATTGCAATCCTGGATGGCTTGGTTCTAGGCTTAACATAATTGTTATAAATATTTTTGTAAAGGTCTATGGGGAAAATGAATGGGAGATTTTTAAGTGGCACCAGTAAATCACTTCTGCTGCGATGCTCTACAGAGCTCAGGCAGTTATTAACTTCTTATCCTCCAGCAAGCTGCTGCTGCTGCTGCTGCCTGCCTGCTGTCTGCTGACTGTATACAATGTGTGTCTTGCTCCACCTGCTGGCGCTGAGCGTACTGCAGTCACCCTGGTGATCCCAGATAACTTGAATAGTCAGGGAATTTTAATAAAACCCTGGGAATAAATTCCTTACCAAACCATTTCTTCGCCAATGTGTTCATAAAGGTGTTTAGTAACATATCTAACAACCTTACATATATTCACCAATGTGTTGGTAAAGGTGTCTAGTAACATATCTAACAACCTTACATATATTCACCAATGTGTTGGTAAAGGTGTCTAGTAACATATCTAACAACCTTACATATATTCACCAATGTGTTGGTAAAGGTGTCTAGTAACATATCTAATAAAGATTGAAATTCAACATCCCTAGGAGAATCTTTGACAGCTAGGGTAATTCTGGGTCTCATTCACTTACACTATAGTATGAGGGAAAAAAAAGTAATCACTCCCAAAAATATGCTTTAAGTGGGATGTGAGGGGTCAAACTAGGTGTTTTTAATTATTCTGAATCCATTGCAAGCATTTGTTTGCATGAAAAACATTCCTTGGGCCAAACCCCTCACATCCCACTTAAAGCATATTTTTGGGAGTGATTCTTTCCCTTATAGTACAGTGTATAGTAAGTGAATGAGACCCAGAATTACCCTAGCTGTCAAACATTTTGCTAGGGATCTTTGTTAGATATGTTACTAGACACCTTTACCAACACATTGGTGAAGACATTGTTTGGTAAGGAATTTATTCCCAGATTTGACAGACAGGTGTTCTGATCATTTTCCCTGACTTGAACTCTCGTGGTTCCTTGGCATGGCTGTGCAGCTTCAGCTCACAGCTTCCATGCTTACTGCCATAGGGGGAAACAGCTCCCCCTGCTGTAGACATGATGTATGTCTTTTATGCTATGCATTGTTTTTGAGCTCTGAAATGATATTTCAGTCAAAGTTGTGTTTTTGAGGACCCCCACAAAAAGGGGTCCAGATCACTCAACTCAACAGAAGACTTGCTATGGTTTCTGCCTTTCCTTCCACACCCAAATCAAATATACTCAGATTGTTTCTTTCGGGTGGAAACCTTGTATGTCCAAAACCTTTCAGGAGTCTAATTGAAATACGCCAAAAGTAGCAGATCGACAAGATCAGACTCGTTTCGAGCTTGTTCGATCTGCTACATCTGCTTTGATGCTAATGTTGGACGCAGTAGTACGATCAAGTAGGGCGTTGTTAGAGGGTATGTGCATGCATAAAGTGAGTGGCAAATCGAGTGGCAAAGTGAGTTTAACGTTGTTTAACGCAATCAGATAGGACTTTTCTGTGTGGATGTATGGGCTGTCAAGGCCAGAAAGTAGTTGTTTGCCACTCAATTTAATTCAATTCAAAGGAGCTTTATTGGCATGAGAAAACATACATTTACATTGTCACTCAGTAGGCGTTCGTGCTAGAGATGGACCGATTGCAAAATTCTTGGCCGATACCGATCCACCGGTTTTATGAAGGTCTGACCTGCC
>NC_137828.1:4609126-4659126 GCF_963921795.1 Nannobrachium achirus
ACTATCACTCCATATATGGGCATAGCAATGATGGACATGTTATGATTCCATCCTTCCAGACCACATTCTTTTTTTTTTTTTCCTAAGAAAATATTTGAAGCCTAGAATTGATTGATTGATTGATTGATTGATTGATTGATTGATTGATTGAAGAATGTATTAGAAGTTTGCATTCGAAAAAAGGTACAGTTTAACAAATCACTGGTACAAGGTCAACTAACAGGAGATCCTAGAAAGCCGAGGCTTATTTCCACAGGAACCACACTTTAAGTATCTCATATAACATTGAAAGACAGACGGATAGAACATAGTACTCTATCAAGGATCATATCGATTTCAAAAGCAGAAAAAGCATAACATCAAATACAAAGGCAGAAAAAAAGGGGTGGGGGGGAGCATGGGGGCATAGCACTTTTATCCAAGGCGCTTTACATAGATTGTGCATTACATTCACCCATTCACGCGCACATTCATACGCCGGTGGCGGAGGAAACCATGCAAGGCACCAACCTGCTCACCGGGAGCAACTAGGGGTTCAGAGTCTTGCTCAAGGACTCTTCCGCATTAACTCAGGGGGAGCCCGGATACGAACTAAGAACCCTTCGGAAACCCTTCGTGCTCTAATAACGGTTTCTCTACCCCTTAGCTATGCTGCCCCTTGCTTTGATGTAAAGCCTAGAATCAAACAATCTAGTATCTTGGTGAATCATGAACATAAAACCTTTGATTCTATGAAGGTAAAATCACATAAAAACTATAATATTTAATTGTATGATATAATATATATATATAACACCCGGGATTTGAACTCCAGTCTCCCGTGTGAAAGTTCAACATCTTAACCATCAGACCAAACCATCAGGCTGAGGCAGTGAGTCATTCTGCTACCCTTTGTTTTGTGTAAAAAACAATAATTGATATAAATATTTTTTTTAGGAAATGTTGATGGGTGAAAATTAGGGGTGGGCAATATAATCTATATGGCAACACATCGCGATAGTTTATTTGCCAATACTGTATCGATACTTCAGGCCGTAGTATCGCGATACTTTTGAGGAAAATAAAATATGTTCCCATGCATAGGAACCAATGGTAGTCCAGTACTGCCACTCCGCTGCCTCTAGATGTCGCTGTACTATAGTAGCTACTTCCCCTTCCCACGGTTCAGTGAGTGAGGTCTCTCCAGAAAATGGCTGCGAACGACGAAAACAACAACATTAGAGCAGCGCCTTCAGCTTTCAAAGCTGATATATCGCAATAGTATTGTATCGCAAAGATTCGCAATATATCGTGATACTATTGCATCGTGACCCAAGTATTGTGATATGTATTGCATCGCGAGATTCTTGCCAATATCCACCCCTAGTGAAAATAAAATGATGGGGTCTGGAAAAATGGAACCAGAAAATGGCCTCCACCACTGCTATGCCCTAATAAGGCCGTGTGACATAGTAATGATGCAGATTGTCGGGTGTACTTAGCGGTATGTTTTGGTCCATTCATCCCTTCCAGAACCCCAACCAAAAACCTGTGATTCTGAGGAAGAGAAGACAGAGGATCAAGATCGAGTCCAACTGGGAGCTCTTCTACTACCGGTACCACTGATTTATAGTGCTAATGATCACAGTTATAATCCATTATAGTGTATTGTAATTAGGATTGTTGTAATACAAATGTATATTGTATTATAATCACAGTTAAAAGGGTCAATTTGTTTCTTACCAATAGGGCTACTTTTGTGTAATGGAAAATGTAGATATTTTTTATGTGGTGTAGTGTGGTGTGGTGCTAAAGCTGCAGTGGAAAAGGGGCTTATTGTGAAGTCAGGTTTCTAAACGTCGCGCCCATCTGCATGATTAAGCATTGGTTAAAATAGCTGATCTACAAGCTCACGTTGTCTTGTGGATGCGACGCGTTGTGAGCTTGCAGATCAGCTATTTTCGGCATTCACCACAGTGAAGTAGTCAGGCTTTACTTGCGTTGCAACTTGCGAGACGTAACAAGGAAGAAGAGAAGCACCCAGGCAGACCGCACCGAGGCGCGCCTCAGTCCGCTCACATATCAACTTTCACAAGGTCTTCTGCAGCTGCGGGTGTTATTTGGAGCATAATGTGAAATGTGAATGAAAAGAAAGACGCGAGGACAGAAGACCGCGGACCGAACGAGCCGACGAGCGCCGTTCATGGACGTCAGAATGAACGCGTTCGACAATAGCGTTCACCAAGCGAAAACAAAGAACGTTCAGTTCACGTTCGCCCAAAATATGAACGTGTTCGTGAACGATCGTTCATTGAACGCGTTCGGGTACAACACTGCTACTATGATAGAGGCTTTAGGGTTTAGGCTCTTCAACGCAAACTCTGATAAGGGCTTAACTCCTCCTCTCCTCTCCTCTCCTCTCCTCTCCTCTCCTCAGGTTCCAGCTGGACCACGCCCGCTCCAACCTCATCTGGAACCTGAAGACCCGTGAGGAGCTGCGTGACGCTCTGGAGGGGGAGATGAGGTCCTTCAGCGTGGACCGAGAGCTGGGCAGCGCCTCCGTCATCTCCTGGAACCACCAGGAGTTTGAGGTTTGTTCTCACACTGATATAACTCATTTACCATAATATTTAACCCTAACCCTGGAGGGGGAGATGAGGTCCTTCAGTGTGGACAGGGTTAGGGTTAATATTTAACCCTAACCCTGGAGGGGGAGATGAGGTCCTTCAGTGTGGACAGGGTTAGGGTTAATATTTAACCTTAACCCTGGAGGGGGAGATGAGGTCCTTCAGCGTGGACCGGGAGCTGGGCAGCGCCTCCGTCATCTCCTGGAACCACCAGGAGTTTGAGGTTAGCACGGCTTCATGTTCTCAGACCGATGTCTCTCGTTTGGATTCCACAGTAGTCAGCAGGCATATGCACACTGTGACCCTATGGCCTATGCTATTTACAAAGGGCCTTTAACCCTCTAAGGCCCACGGTTGTAATATTACAACGTTTGTATTTTATCCAAAAAAAGGTTTAAATCATTTTATTTTAGCTCCCCCTACCACCTAAACACCACCATTGGATTCTATTGTTTAGTATTACAATGCCATTGGCCACACTATTTGCATATAAATACCCCCCACAGGGGCTGACATTCACACCCGCCACACCCGCTGAAATTCCAGAGTTTTGACGAACAACATCTCACTTTTTCATGGAAGCTATACCTCACAAAAACATAAGTAAAATGCCTGTACTATTTTTTTTGGTGATCATTAGAATGTCTAGAACATGTACATATGTTATTATTGTGAAAAATATCCCCCATATGTAAATTAGAGCATGATTTATGATTTTTGATTTATGGCTTTAAAATCTTACAAAAACATTTTTTTGAAAAAAACATTACATTTTCCTCTTAATAGGACTCCTACAACACCATCTGATTTTTTTCAATTTTTTATTTCAAGTATTTCTTAATGCGGGCCTTAGAGGGTTAAGTATGCCTTTAAGAGTCGGCGGGCTGCAGAGGGGTATTATGGGATGTGCTTGGTGCTGTGTTTACTTCTTGTTCAGGTAGAGAGAGTGTGACCACACTTAATACTGAGAAGTGATATATTTTGTTGTTACGGATGATACTGAAGATAAAACCCTGCAGCACGGACTCCTTACTTATTTTAGTATAGAATAAAGTTAAGGATTACTCTGAAACCAAGAGGATGGAGGTTATAACACACATGCATCAAAAGGGGGCTTGAGCCCCTGCCCTTTTATCCGCCTGTAAAAAAGTGCCCTATCTAGACCATGAATGCAGTTTTTTACTATGGTGAAAGAAATGCAAATGCCCCTCCTTTCCATGCCATACCTGCCAAACCAAACTCTCCTGAACTTGAATGCAGCATCTTATGTCGAACGAATTGCCCTCTCTGTGTAGAAATCCATGCCGTTACGCCACATCTCCAGTATTCACTTGATGATGCTTAGTTTAGTGTGGTATCAAGCACAGAAAATAGACGTCTGCTATTTTAGATATTTTCACCAAAAGGCCCTTCTAGACATTTCATCCCCTGCCTCTCTAACATTCTCTGCACGTCAATGGTAGTCAGCATGTCTTTGATGTACCAATCAGTGCTTGCACTCAGGGCCCTTGACAGACGTGATTGACTCTTCCGCATTTTATAGTTTCTGCAAAACACCCAGCCAGCGCTTGGGGCCAGATGACTGAAAAACTGTAAAAACTGTAAAACTGTAAAACTGAAAAACTGTAAAACAGTTTTACACCTGAAGAAGGCCAATGTACGCCGAAACGTTGTTTTATTCCGCTGACTGTTTATAATAAATATTTGGGGAGCTTCGAGACGGTGTGCGGTCCTTCACTTCTTTTTTGCTGTACTTATTTTTTGGTCCAGCACCCGTCGTAGTCTCTTTGGATGTGCGTGTATCCACCGCCGGGATGGTTTACCAGGCAATCAATTGGCAAAAACGTTAACGATTTGGGGGATACCAGGGTGACTGTGCAATAACGTTGTGTTCAGGTCAGATATGAATGCCTCTCAGAGGAGATAAAGATGTAAAGTGTAATAACGTTGTTGCTCTCTTAGGGTTGGGACGATATGAACATTTCTTATCACGATTTGTGTGACCAAAGAAATCTCCATTCATGATATTATCACGATAATCAAAATATCCCCAACATCCATTATCCTGGCGTGGAACATTTGTCAAAAAATAGCTGATCTACAAGCTCACAACGAGTCGCAACGCGAGGCTATTTTTTTGGCAAAGAGATTTGGTAGAGATTGAGAATTGACTGCATCAAGTACGTATATTATAATTACGTTTTAGCAATAGAGGGT
This sequence comes from Nannobrachium achirus, assembly GCF_963921795.1. NCBI lineage: Eukaryota > Metazoa > Chordata > Actinopteri > Myctophiformes > Myctophidae > Nannobrachium > Nannobrachium achirus. Next base: position 4,613,950 of record NC_137828.1, read on the forward strand.
TTAAGTGGTACCGGATATGCAGCTCTGCAAATAAAAGGTGAATTGATCCCAGTGCATGACGGAGGACGATATCACGATAAATTAAATCTCCACAATCCGATTATCGTGAGTGTTTTTTATCATAATATCGCTTACCGTCCCATCCCTATGCTCTCTACAGGTCAGATATGAATGTCTCTCAGAAGAGATAAAGATCGGGGATTATTACCTCCGTCTGCTGCTGGAGGAGGACGAGAGCGACGAGTCTAGCGCCATCAAGAGATCGTAAGGAAACGTTGCACACACACACACACACACACACACACACACACACACACACACACACTCCTTGGATGGCAAATCACAACCGCCATAGTTACAGCAGGGGTGCGAGCACCCCGTACCTATACAACGTATACTATACAAGACGTCTCAATGGAACACCAGCACTCACGGACAGGTCCATTAAAGGCACTTTTTTATTTTAAGTTTCGTTGGTCAGGGTGAGCTGCAGAGCAGCAGAAACGGACGCGTTTCGGCGTAAAGCCTTCTTCAGCGTTGCATTGCTGAAGAAGGCTTTACGCCGAAACGCACCCTGACCAACCAAACTTAAAATAAAAAAGTGCCTTTAATGGACCTATCCGTGAGTGCTGGTGTTCTCTTTGAGATGTCTTGTAAAATCACAACCTCCGCCCCTGCTTTCTCACATGGCCCTCTTCTAGCGCCACCATCAGGCTCAATTTTGCAAAACATTTTTGGACACTGCTCTTACAGATTTTGCCCTAAAATCACGCAAAGTAGTACACAGTATCTCTAAAGTCATGTCATCAACATGGATCTGTCCCATTTCCCATATTCCCTCCTGATTGGCTACCATTGCCTTCTACAGTTTGTGTATGCGACCTGACGGTGGCTTATCTCCAGATTAGGGAGTCTTAAGCCCTTTGCACACAGGACAGTTGCGTTTCTTCCATTTGCTTTATGAATAAAACGCATTGGATTTGGTGTGCAATGCTGTGGGGTATCTGCGCTGCGGATCCCAAAAGGAGTCATAAAAGGAGTGATGAGTTTTTTACCGCATGCAACAAGACGCACGAATCGAACTGGTTTAGATCGAGAAAAAAACGCACGGCCGCAGCCACTCGTCGCACGGCTAATTCGGATCCGGTGTGCATGAGGTCATAGAGAATCATTGTTTTCTTTTAAAAAAATGAAATTGTCCGTTTTATCCGTGCGGATAAACGCGAAGGCCTTTACTGGTGTAATAAATTGTGACAGACCTCATTAGCTGAAGGATCAACCAGGTAGCGTCTCAGGATTCGTCCTAATGTCCTTCCTCTGTGTTTCTCTCCACCACTCTCTCTCTCTCCTGAAGGTACGAGTTCTTCAACGAGCTGTACCACCGCTTCCTGCTGACGCCCAAGGTGTCCATGAAGTGTCTGTGCCTCCAGGCGCTGGCCATCGTCTACGGGAAGTGCTGCGAGGAGATCGGACCCTTCACCGACACCAAGTACATCGTGGGCATGCTGGACCGGGTGAGTAGTAGCAGTAGTACCCGTTAGATAGCCATACCACAGGGTTACCACGGTCATGAAATTCCTGGAAATATTTTGAAATTAGAAAAATATTTTTCCAGTACTGGAAAAGTTTTGGAATTGATCAAGGGTCCTGGAAGGTCCTGGAAAAAATAGCTATGCATTGCCTTTAGTTATTGATTTTGTTAATACCTCTGAAATGACAAATTAAACATGGGCCAAAGTGTCTCATATTAGAGGCAGAAATTGTGAAAATAGCAGATCTACATGCTCACAACGCCTCGCAAAGCGAGGCGTTGCGAAAACCGTGCTATACAAAATTCCTCTACTCTTAGTGCTCGTCAGGGTGCCGGGGTCCCCAGTTAAAATATGATTATTTGCGCATAGGAGTAAGCGACTCGTTATTGAGCTGAATTATTGTTATATAGTCCTGGAAATCGGGTTAAATATTCTGGAAAAGTCTTGGAAAAGGCAAATCGAGTGGCAAAGTGAGTTTAGCTTTGTTGAACATCGTTTTTTGCATTCAGATTAGGGATGGGAAGATAAAGCGATATTATCGTATATCGTGATAAAAAAACACTCACGATAATCGTATCGTGGAGATTTAATTTATCGTGATATGGTCCTCCGTCATGCACTGGGTTCAATTCGCCTTTTATTTGCCGAGCTGCATGTCCGGTACCACTTGTCTTAAAGCTATACTGTGTAAGATGCCCAACTAGTGGTCATTAGCCCTATAGCAAACCGCGGTCGCGTCCGCGTCTTTCGGCCGTTTTTCGTACCTTCAGACCCCCGCGTCTGCCTCCACCTCGCTGAGATCTATCTTTTGAGGGGTCCCTTGTTCCTGTGCGTTCAGTAATTCCAGAGATACGGACTCCTTCACCCTGCCTGGTAGGCGAAATTACCTAGAGAAGGGATGGTACAAACGGGCGACAACAAATATGGCTGCCATAGCGACCCCACTTCAAGATGCGCTGTGATTGGCCGGCAGTTGTATAACCCTCGCTGTGATTGGCCGGTAGTGTGATGACGCAATTTTGGCGCGAGATCCGGTCCACGGCAAGGATCGCAGTTTACATATATAGAGAAGGCTTTACAGGCTGAAATTCACGGAGTGGGTGTTCTAAAACTTTAGCGATTTAACAGTTAGGACAATTTTAAGATTTGTTTTATAAAAAAAGTTACATGGTACAACTTTAAACCCTCTAGAATTGGTAAAAGATACTTATAATAATATGTACTTGATACAGTCTTTTTTTTTCACTCACTATCAAATGTCTTTGCCAAAAAATAGCCGATCTACAAGCTCACAATGCGTCGTTGTGAGCTTGTAGATCTGCTATTTTTTTGGCAAATGGTCCACCCAAGGATAATGAATATTGCGATAATATCGTAAATCGTGATTTCTTTTGTCACAATAATCGTGATATGAAATGTTCATATTGTCCCATCCCTAATTCAGATAGGACTTTTCTGTTTGGATGTATGGGCTGTCAAGGTCAGAAAGTGTTTATTTATTTATTTTTGCCACTCAGTAGGCGTTCTCGCATAACTGATGATGATGATGTCATACGCATAACCTCTATACCAGTGTGCAATATAATAACAATCTGTCATATAGGTTCTCAAATTGAGGTCCAGAGACCATCTGGGTTCTTTGTGGGGGTCCCAAATGGACCCTTACTGGGTCTGTAACTTTTGAGAGTGTACACATGGTTCCATGTATACACTCTCAAAGGACTTCCATGTATAGGACTTCAACGTGAGTCCTGGACTATTATGGCCATCTCGTTTTTAGGTGATTAGTTTATCACCTAAAAGTTGAGGTGATAGCTCTTCACCTCGGACTCTGATAAGGCTTTCAGAGTTAAGGGGGTCCTTGAAATGAAAAGGTTGGAGAACCACTGATCTAGGAATAAATTAAAAAGAAACATATTTATAATTGTTAATGTGTAGCTACAAGTTAGTAAAATTATAAAGTTATTAATAGTACAGCAAAGTACAGAGTAAAAACAGTCGTCCTCAACTGCAGCAGTAAAAATCCAACCTCGGTTCGAAGTGAAGCGGTGAATTCTTATGTGTTCTAGAGCTATGAAATCTGTGTTCTAGATCTATACGTTCTATCTTCTAGATCTATACTTTCTATGTGCTTTAGTTCTATATTTTTATGAATTCTGAATGAATGAATGATTTTGTCTGGATGGCCAAATTGTCATGTGAAGCTTGACCAATCCTGAATTCTGCATGCACGGGACATGTACGGGACAGACATTCTCACTCCTTGAGAATCTATGGGAATCCTAAAAAAAACATGTACGGGACAGACAAAGCCACTCCTTGGAAGCGGCTTTCACCGCTTCAAAAATATTGAAATATAAATGATGTGGTGTCAGCATGGTACAGACTGGCATACTTACCAACACCAGCGACAGCGTTTTAGGCAGCATATCGGCAGCTTTTCTGACACATACTGGGATCAACTGTACCACCAGTGGGATGGACCAGGGGAGACCAGAAGCTTTGATTTGAGGGTGTTCTGACATCATGTTGATAAATAACACCAAGGAACACCTTTCTTCCTCTTTTGTTTCAGTGCACAGACAGTACAATGATGATAATTGCAGGGTTCCCACGGTCATGAAATTCCTGGAAATATTTTGAAATTATAAAAATATTTTTTCCAGTACTGGAAAAGTTTTGGAATTGATCAAGGGTCCTGGAAGGTCCTGGAAAAAAATAGCTATGCATTGTTTTTGGTTATTGATTTTGTTAACTCATTTACTGCCACCATAAATCAACATTGCTATGATTTTCGTACTTTATGACGTGGGCGTGTCCATCGTGCACGATCCGCATGCACGCCACGGTCCGTTCGCTGCGTGCACACTTTTTTTGCGTACACTACCTGTCTTTTGGCATTGCACATAGGAGTAAGCTACTTGTTATTGCACTGAATGATTGTTATATAGTCCTGGGTTAAATATTCTGAAAAAGATTTTGGAGATTTTTTGGAAATGAATTGGTTAAAATGTGTGGGAACCCTGTAATAATAATAGAACTCTTCCTCTTGTGTTCCCTGTGTACAGAAAGTATAATAACTATAATAATGATAATTTCCTCTTGTGTTTCAGTGCACAGACAGGTTGGAACGAGACAGACTCATCCTATTTCTGAACAAACTCATCCTCAACAAGGTGAGTTCAGGGTAGAAATGATCCATATCCATATGTTTACTGTATATTATTCTCCCTGTGATTTCTGTAACTGCTCATTGCTGTACGGTTATGTTTCTGCACTTGGAGAATGTCCTCATAACACACATTAGGCAGTTTATCCAATCGTCTCTGTCGGCTGCAAACCTCATATATCTAAAACTGTTAAAGGGCCAGTTCACCTCTGGGGCAACCAGATCTTATTTTATTGTTGTTTGGGACACGATCAACACAATCCTGGGTTATTTTTTGTGTTCAATCTGTGTTTTGAGATATTTTAGTATTTCAGCATGAATGATGATGCATTTTGCATCATATGAGTCATCATGCTGCATCATATGATGCAAAATACATCATCATTCATGCTGAAATACTAAAATATCTCAAAACATAGATTGAACACAAAAAATAACTCAGGATTGTGTTGATCTTGTCCCAAAAAACAATAAAATAAGATCTGGTTGCCCCAGAGGTGAACTGGCCCTTTAACTTTTCAAGATTCAAATTCAAAAACATCAAAATCTACAAGGTCGTTTCAATCATGCAGATCTGCTAGTTATGACGCTGTGGTGTGATCGAGTAGGGCGTTAATTTACAAAAAGTTATAATCAGCGACAGCAATTATATTCATAGGTAATGGTTTGTTTCTGGTGCAGAAAAATGTCCGGGACATCATGGACTCCAACGGGGTCAGAATCCTGGTGGACCTGCTGACCATGGCTCACCTGCACACCAGTAGAGCTACTGTACCTTTACAGGTAAATATACTGTACCACTACACTGTACCACTACACTGTACATCTACAGGTAAACACACTGTACCACTACACTGTACCACTACACTGTACCACTACAGTAAATAATACACCAGCAGATCTACTGTACCACTACAGGTAAACACACTGTACCACTACACTGTACCTTTACAGTAAATAATACACCAGCAGAGCTACTGTACCTTTACAGGTAACTATACTGTACCACTACACTGTACCACTACAGTAAATAATACACCAGCAGATCTACTGTACCACTACAGGTAACTGTCTTGAGTTTTATTAACTCATATAGTACCATTGCCGCGAATACTCACGTAATATTAAAAGGTATCTAGAGTGCCGATCCCGCTATGTCGCGCGCTATATACTGTATATACAGTAAAGCTGGCAATGGCTACCTACCGTCCGGTGAAAAGCCCTGGCACTGGTGAAGTCGCTGATTCATCATCATCACGCATCCACCTGCACACAATAGTGATCCCATCCCATAGAAACCAACGGTCTTTCATATCTTTATCGTCCAAAAAACACTTTTGATGCCAAGGATGGCATTGGATTCTCGCTAAAATAGCAAAAGTATAAAGGGATCCATCTTCCACCCCTGTTTACATCTGGACCAGAACTACTTCCAGGTGAATCGTAAAGATCGTCAAGTAGGAATTGTGAGCTCGATCTACTTCCGGCCTTCAAAATAAGAGACTGGCCGCGGACGGAGCAGGCGGCCTGCAGCTTGGACTTTTAACCCTTTCATGTCTGGAGCACTAAATGGGTTAACACAGGATTTATCCCGTACCTGAGGAGGTGTTTCTCCCCTCAGGTCATTGAGACCAACGGTTCAGAATGGCAGCCCAAATCCAGCCTAAATCCTCCAGATTGGAATCCCATTTGTTATATGAAGTCTTTAATTAAAGAAGCAACTGTCATGGAATCAGATTTTTACAAATCCGACTTGAGAGTCAGAGTCAGGTTTATCAAATCTGTTTTGTAAAGATGCCTAGCTCTGCATCTGCTCCGTAAGTTGTAAAGCAAGCCTTTACAGTTTACAGTTTAGGCATTTAGCAGACGCTTTTAATCCAAAGCGACTTACAATAAGCAGATAATACAGTACTATGATAAACAAGATAACATGTCAGAACATCAACAACAATAACAAATGCATATGAATATCAATCTAAAACAATACAAAATGTTGACTAGCTTCATGTATGGTCATTGAGTGGTGCTATGGGTTACAGTTTACAGTTTACAGTTTAGGTATTTAGCAGACACTTTTAATCCAAAGCAATAAGCAGATAAAACATCACAATAATAAACAGGATAATATGTCAATACATCAACAACAATATAACAAATGCAAATGGATATCTTTCTAGAAAACTAAATAATCAGTCAAGAAAAGGTCAAGGTGGAGTCTGAAAAGGTGAGTCTTCAGTCCACGGCGAAAGCTAGCGAGTGAGTCCGTTGTTCTAAGTGCGACAGGGAGTTTATTCCACAGCTTGGGGGCCAGGAGGGCAAACTGTCTCGGACGAGTGGATTTCTGTCCTGGGGCTTTTAGCGAGGGTTCTGTCAGCATCCCTGTGTTGGCTGATCTAAGTGAACGGGTGGGGGTGTAGGGGTTGATCAGGTTTTGGAGGTATGAAGGCGTCATACCTTCTTTCAACTGTTTTGATGATGAAAGCCATGTCTGTGTTTGTGCGTCCCCTCAGAGCAACGTTCTGGAGGCCTCTCCCGACATGAAGAGAGAGAGCGAGAAGGAGTGGTACTTTGGAAACGCCGACAAGGAGAGGAGGGGTCCCTTCAGCTTTGAGGAGGTAAGGAGGGGGTCCTCAGCTTTGAGGAGGTAACATTTAGATTTTCAGTTGACTAAAATATGAAAACTAAATGAAAATGTATTCAAAAGCATATGACTTAAGCCCAAACCACACCAATGCAACTCCTCGCAACTGCCATTGGAGTTAAAACGACACAAAATCTGTAGTAAAAAAAAAAAAATGATTGATAGGACAGTAGACTGACAGGTCTTTATTGATAGGACAGTAGACTGACAGCTCTATATTGACAGGACAGTAGACTGACAGCTCTTTATTGATAGGACAGTAGACTGACAGGTCTTTATTGATAGGACAGTAGACTGACAGCTCTTTATTGATAGGACAGTAGACTGACAGGTCTTTATTGATAGGACAGTAGACTGACAGCTCTTTATTGATAGGACAGTAGACTGACAGCTCTTTATTGATAGGACAGTAGACTGACAGCTCTTTATTGATAGGACAGTAGACTGACAGCTCTTTATTGATAGGACAGTAGACTGACAGCTCTTTATTGATAGGACAGTAGACTGACAGCTCTTTATTGATAGGACAGTAGACTGACAGGTCTTTATTGATAGGACAGTAGACTGACAGCTCTTTATTGACAGGACAGTAGACTGACAGGTCTTTATTGATAGGACAGTAGACTGACAGGTCTTTATTGATAGGACAGTAGACTGACAGGTCTTTATTGACAGGACAGTAGACTGACAGGTCTTTTTTGATAGGACAGTAGACTGACAGGTCTTTATTGATAGGACAGTAGACTGACAGCTCTTTATTGATAGGACAGTAGACTGACAGGAAATGGGGAGAGAGATGGGGAGTGACACGCAGCAAAGGTTGGTCGGGATCGGGACTCGAACCAGCGACACGCTGCCAGGCATCAGAGCCTGTGTGGTATGCGCCTGGACCGCTAGGCCAGTGGGCAGATGCGGGCAGATTTCTCTAATAAAAGCGGTTCCCAAACATTTTGTCTCATAAACACTTTTTTTTTTATTCCGAGGCACCCCTACATTATAATTTTCACTCCCAGCACCTTATATTTATAGCATATCGTCGTTGTCGGGTGGAAACCTTGTATTTCCAAAACCGTTCGTTTTGTTGTATTTATCATCTATAAAATGTACTACATGTATAAGCTGATCTACAAGCACACTGTCCTAACCGTAGATCTGCTGTTTTCACTAGTTTTGTGCGACAGTCTTGTATGATGAAGCAGGGCTTTGCTTTACCAAAAGACTTACACATTTGAAACTTGGAGATACGAGGATTCTGCCCGACAGTGACGATATTTTAGTGATTATGTTGCGAGGAAATCGTTGAGATAACAGCCATTTTTGGTTAGAACTGACTGAAAATGACTTTGTACTTCAAGTTTAAAATTATACTAAATAATATTTTTTCAAGTGTCCAAATAAATTCCAAATATTATCAAATGATCTCGCGGCACCCCTGGACTGCTGTCGCGGCACCCCAGGGTGCCCCGTCACCCACTTTGAAAACCCCTGCTCTAATGTACAAACCAGTGTTTTTTTCTCCTCCCCCCGGGCCTCCAGATGCAGGAGTTCTGGAGTACGGGCGTGCTGACGGCTAAGACGCGCTGCTGGGCTCAGGGCATGGATGGCTGGCGCCCCCTTCAGGCCATCCCCCAGCTGAAGTGGTGTCTCCTGGCCAGCGGCCAGGCGGTCATGAACGAGTCTGACCTGGCGACGCTCATCCTCAACATGCTGATCACCATGTGCTCCTACTACCCTAGCAGGTACACATAGATACTACTACCCTAGCAGGTACCTATAGATCAGGGGTAGGCAACCTTAGGTATGGTGCCAACATTTAGGCGAGTCAATCTAAGGTTTGACCCAAAAGAAATTGCAATAGTAATGGTTCAAGGTTTTTTATGATCCTTAGGGTCATCCAAATAATATATTAAAAGTTGTGAATTATATATTTAGTGGATCAAGGTAAATTCAGGGGTTTCAAGTTTGGGTCCATTCACTTACTATACAGGAAAAAAAGACCCCCAAAAGAAATCTTAGTAGCATGTGAGGGGTCTAACTAGGGGTTTTTCATGATCCTGAATCCATTGCAAACATTTGTTTTGCACAAAAAACATCTGTCAGGTTAAAAACGGACACCACAAAACGGAGCTGACCCCGGAAAAGAGATGACTCATCACTAATCCATAGTTTTGTGGTGTCCGTTTCTAGCCCAAGGAATGTTTTTCGTGCAAGACAAATGCTTGCAATGGATTCAGAATAAACAGTAAATGGGTGGCTTCTGGGAAGCTTTAGCAGGGAAAGGACCTGACGTCACTTCCGGTTCATGTCAGAGCAGCCATGAGCTATCGATGGACGAGCGGTGACTAGGGAAGGTAAGTAAGTAAGTAAGTAAGCTTGGCTACGCCAGGTTAAGATGCAACTAGTTTCTGACAAGTCATGGAAAGGACTTGCTCTAAATGGCTACTAGTCACTTTGATTGTGGAAAAACCCTAACCCTACTACGTACAGTACATACAGTACTATGATGATATGATTATGTTCTCTGTCCTCCAGGGACCAGGACAACGCCATAATCCGTCCTCTACCCAAGATCAAGAGGCTGATCAGTGACAACACCTGTCTTCCTCACATTGTCCAGGTGATCAGTTATTATTATTATTACTACTACTATTATTATAAACAGCTGTCTTCCTCACATTGTCCAGGTGATCAGTTATTATTATTATTACTACTACTATTATTATAAACACCTGTCTTCCTCACATTGTCCAGGTGATCACACTTATTATTATTACTACTATCTATACTATAATTTTGCGAATGTCTGAGTGAGTGAGTGAGTGAGTGAGTGAGTGAGTGAGTGTCTGTCTGTCTGTCTGTCTGTCTGTCTGTCTGTCTGTCTGTCTGTCTGTCTGTCTGTCTGTCTGTCTGTCTGTCTGTCTGTCTGTCTGTCTGTCTGTCTGTCTGTCTGTCTGTCTGTCTGTCTGTCTGTCTGTCTGTCTGTCTGTCTGTCTGTCTGTCTGTCTGTCTGTCTGTCTGTCTGTCTGTCTGTCTGTCTGTCTGTCTGAAACAGCGTTTCTCCTCAGTGGCTGGAGCAATTGATCTGAAATCGCATCACCATTAGCATATGAACACACCTGACATAACTATATCTGGCCCTGTTACAGATGTTGTCCAAAAATCATGCAGATCGGTACACAGTATCTCTGTAGCTGTTAAATGGAACGGGTATTTCTTACATTGATGCTCCTACATATTAGCATGCAAGCACCAGTTAAAGTTACTTTCCATCCCTCATATACTGTGTGCACAGTGCACATCCCATAACCCACACACTGCACATCATTTCGGAGCTCATATCTTTGAACGGGTAAGGGCTAGTTATTATAAACAAGCTGTCTTCCTCACATTGTCCAGGTGATCACAGCATTCACACTGTCGTCCTGATGTTGTTCTGCAATTTATAAAATGGTTGGGTGTACTTACCAGAACAGCAAGAACACTAATAATAGCTGAACATACAGTGACGTGCGGGGGAGCCCTTTCATACTGTTTAATGATTCACATTGCGACTTAACTTGACAAGTGTCTCAGTTGTGAGATGTTTTATTTGCTCTAATGTCTGATTAGCCCACATTACCTGCAGATTCTCGGTATGCAACGCCGGCACGCAACCAAGTAGAAGTCACACCGTTAGCTAGGGCTGCACGATTTTGGGAAAATATCTAATTGCAATTTTTCTGACTAATATTGCGATTGTGATTTTATTCACAATATTTATTTTAAGGTCAATTAAGTGATAGTTTTTTGGTTAAAACAAAACGTTTTTTTTTTTGTTTTTTTTTGTCAACATTTTGATATAATAAATTATTTTAACCAAATAAAATCACTTCACTACCTTAAGTAATTGGCAATCATGCAAGGTTTGATTCAGTTCAGTTATATTTTCAAAAGATTCCCTTGTATTTTGCTTATTAGCAATATAAAACGTTTTTATATTCAGAAAGATCTCAGTAATGGTATTGTCTGCCTTTCATTATTGTCAAGGAAGAAAGTACCGTATGTCGCTGCCTTGCTTTTATCAAGGCAAAAGAATGCACCCTAAGACACACCATAAGTTTGACATGTACGGAGGAGGGGAGCCATCGTCACACAGAAATCACTTTTGCGATTATTATGCACCTTTGCGATTTGCTAATTGCGTGGTTCCAAATCGCGATTTCGGTTTAAAAACGATTAATTGTGCAGCCCTACCGTTAGCCACAGGGTACACGGCTGACAGGGAGCGACGTGCTCCGCTCCGGTCACATTCGTTTATCCTCCAAAACCGCTGCTTTACTGTTTGTTCAGGATTGAAATTCTAAAATGGCAAAAAGCAGCAGATGGACAAGCTCTAAACGCAGCGCCGCTTAGCGCTGCGTTTAGAGCTTGTAGATCAGCTGCTTTTGATGATTTTGTGTGAAGCTGTAGTGTGATCGAGTAGAGGCATTAATTCACCACAAAAAAATCTAAGCAAATATGGACAAATATGTGCCATTTAAAAACTTCACATGTCCTGCCATTGGCAAGACAGTCGATTTCCAGTGGATTGGCAGAACATTGAGCTTGTAGATCAGCTATTCTTTTTGCTATTTTCATGACCTTCTCTGACTCCAAAGATTAAATCTACCCATGAAGGTGGATTCTGCTTTTCAAAGGGAATGCAGATAGATAGATAGATAGATAGATAGATACCGTTATTATCCCAAGGGGGAAAATCAGTTGCCCAGAGGCAGCACAGCAGTAGGCCTATAAGGTTATTTACAAAGTTACAGAGAAGTATGAAAAAGATAAAAGAAAAACAAGAACAGAGTACAGAGTACAGTAAGTACAGTAAGAGCAAGGTACAACAGGAAAGGGAACGAATAATATATATATATATATATATATACATACACATAAAGTGTCCTAAAGCACAACTATCAATATAATACAGTGCCCAAATTAAAGTGACCATAACAGTCAATGCTAGTTAGTGCAACAGGTATCTCTACATCATGTCAAACACAAGCAGAAATACTAAAAAAAAACTACTAACACAACCTAATAGTGCAGTGTCCAAAGGTCAGAGCGATAAAAACAACTAGCAAAAGAAAAAAACAAAACAAGAAAGGGTGATGCAGCAAGACACACAAGAGCACCCTCCCTGGAACATTTTGTAACATAGTGTGTGTGTGTGTATTGTCCTAGCTGCTGTTGACCTTCGACCCCATCCTGGTGGAGAAGGTGGCTAACATCATGTACATGGTGATGCAGGACAACCCCAACCTGCAGAGACTGTACCTGACTGGAGTCTTCTTCTTCATCATGATGTACACTGGCTCTAATGTCCTGCCCATAGCACGGTGAGAAGATATAGATATATATATATATATATATATATATATATATATATATACACACTACCTGACTGGAGTGTTCTTCTGTATCATGATGTACACTGGGTCTAATGTCCTGCCTGTAGCACGGTGAGGAGATATATATACACACACTGTACCTGACTGGAGTCTTCTTCTTCATCATGATGTACACTGGCTCTAATGTCCTGCCTGTAGCACGGTGAGGAGATATATATATATATATATATATATATACACACTCTGACTGGAGTGTTCTTCTTCATCATGATGTACACTGGCTCTAATGTTCTACCTGTAGCACGGTGAGGAGATATATATATATATATATATACACACTGTACCTGACTGGAGTGTTCTTCTTCATCATGATGTATACTGGCTCTAATGTCCTGCCTGTAGCACGGTGAGTACACACACACACTGTACCTGACTGGAGTGTTCTTCTTCATCATGATGTACACTGGCTCTAATGTCCTACCTGTAGCACGGTGAGGAGATATGTATATATATATATATATATACACACTGTACCTGACTGGAGTGTTCTTCTTCATCATGATGTATACTGGCTCTAATGTTCTACCTGTAGCACGGTGAGGAGATATCTATATATACACACTGTACCTGACTGGAGTCTTCTTCTTCATCATGATGTATACTGGGTCTAATGTTCTACCTGTAGCACGGTGAGGATATATATATATATATATATATATATATATATATATATATATATATATATATATATATATATATATATATATATATATATATATATACACACACTGTACCTGACTGGAGTGTTCTTCTTTATCATGATGTACACTGGCTCTAATGTCCTGCCTGTGGCACGGTGAGGAGATATATATATATACACGCACGCACGCACGCACGCACGCACGCACGCACGCACGCACGCACGCACGCACGCACGCACACACACACACACACACACACACACACACACACACACACACACACACACACACACACACACACACACTCTACCTGCAGTGTTGACTATGACGAAACATGTTTGTCGACTGCGTTTCTTTCACTGTCGAAAACTAAATAAAAAAACAAAAAAACTAGGCTGTGATGACTAAAACTAAGACTAAATATATTTACAATTTTGTCAACAAAATAAAAACTAGACTAAAACGTTAGTGAGGGAATGGGGAGGAATAGTAACGTGTTGCGTGCTGAAAATAGCAGATCTAAAAGTTCAACATGTTGTGAGCTTGTAGCTCTGCTTTTTTCAGCACACAACCAAGTGTAAAGTCAGTCATTACGATGCCATCAAGGCCTGCCAAAATACATTTCAGTTGACTAAATCAACTGTAGATTTGGTCAACTGAAACACATTTTTGGACACTGCTCCAAGCGGTACACAGTATGTCTACACTCATGTCATCAACATGGACCTGTCCTATTTGTGTATACATGTGACCTGACGGTTGCTTATCTCCCGCTTAGGGAGTCTTACTGCTATATGTTAGTTTGTTTGTGTGTTTTGATATGTTTTAGTGTGTTTTTGTCTCTCTCACATGCCCCTTCTCCTCAGGTTTTAGTATATATTTGTAGTGTGTCTCTTTCATGCCTCCTGTCTTCTCCTCAGGTTTTAGTATATATTTGTAGTGTGTCTCTTTCATGCCTCCTGTCTTCTCCTCAGGTTTTTGAAGTACACTCATCTCAAGCAGGCCTTCAGATCAGAGGAGGTAACAGTACACTTTATTACACTTTATACACTTGTTAATTAGGCCTGTAATCGTGACAGCCCTACTAGATAACATGTCTTGCATATCAGGAAAAAAAAAGAAAGAAACAAAACGAAAAGAAACATATTTGGCTGTGTCCTAAAAGTGTTGTTCCTGTGCAGACTAAGGGTCAGGACATTGTGTTATAATTATTATGATTATGATTATTATTATGATTATCACTGTTGTTCATGTGCTACAGGCTAAGGGCACAGACATCGTGCAGCGCAGCGTCCTGGGTCCTGTGCTGCCTGAGGCCATGGTTTGTTACCTGGAGAACTACGAGGCTGAGCGCTTCTCTGAGATCTTCCTGGGAGAGTTTGATACGCCGGAGGCCATCTGGAGCTCTGAGATGAGGTAGGAAGTTAAGCATCGTTAATCCCACAGCCCCAGTGGTCCGGAGATTAACTCATTCGCTACGATTTTAAACATAGCTGAACTCAGCAACTGCCAAATTGTCCTTACCTTTTAACGTCGGCGCGTGCGCGCATCGTGCAAGATCTGTGTGCAACTCATGTAGCAGGCACGTAGACTCGAGCACAGCTTTCGATTCAAAAAATTCCATTGAAAATACACGTTTCCGTTGTCAGGCTATAATTGCCACTGTTTACAGAAAAACGAATGGAAAAGGCCGAGCTGTGCGCTATGGTCCTGTGTGGGCACGTTGGCGCACATAGCACACGATCTGTACACAGATCATATGCCAGGCGGGTAAAGCATCGATAACAGTTTCCATATTTAAAAAAATGCGTGAAAAAAGAACATTCTATGGCAACAGAATATATGAAAGATATTGGTGTTTTATTTTTCTTGCTTATTGTAAATATCTCTGGATTAAGAGTGTCTGCAATGCCTGCAATGCCTAAATTGTAAATCTACATATTGTGTTAACTCATTCCCTGCCTTTCCAAAATGGCCCCCAAGTTCCTCACTGCCACGTTCCTAAATTTCTATTGCACAGATACATTTTTAGTGCACGGATCGTGCACGCCCATGCCTAGATCATGCACCATATGTGTAGTACTTTTTAACAGCTTTCAGACAAAAAATCTGCTTGTAGTCGGGGGCCTAAGGGAGATGACATGGTAATCTCGCGCTAATTAGTCTAAAAGCGCAAAGTTTTGCACAGATGTAGCCCAGGGCATGCTCTAATGATTTAGCTAGGGCGCCCGAGTCGCCGACCTTCGGGGTCGCCACAGCTGCCAAATCAAGTTGGGCTCCCATCGACTTTCTATACAGGAGGAAAATACCCAGAAAAAAACTTTTTTTCTGGGTATTTAAGTTGGATTTGAGGGGTCTAACTAGGGGTTTGTAATGATGCTGAATCCATTGCAAGCATTTGTTTTGCACAAAAAACATTCCTTGGGCTACAAATGGCCCAGGAAAATGATGGTTTAGTGATGAAAAGTGATGAGTCATCACTTTTCAGAGTTTTTTGGGTGTTTTCTGGAGCTGTGGTGACCCCGAAGGTCGCCGACTCGGGCGCCCTAGCTAAATCATTAGAGCATGCCCTGGGCTACATCTGTGCAAAATTTGGCGCTTTTAGACTGATTAGCACGAGAAAACAAACCCTAAGGCCTCCGACTAACATGAATGCTCACCCATACATGCATCGTTTTCTGAGGCCATTTCTAGCCCAAGGAATGTTTTTTGTGCAAAACAAATGCTTGCAATGGATTCAGCATGATGACAAACCCCTAGTTAGACCCCTCAGATCCTACTTAAATACCCAGGAAAAAAAAAGTTTTCTGGGTATTTTCCTCCTGTATAGAAAGTCAATGGGAGCCCAACTTGATTTGGCCGCTGTGGCGACCCCGAAGGTCGCCGACTCGGGCGCCTTAGCTAAATCATTAGAGCATGCCCTGAGCTACATTTGTGCAAAATTTCACGCTTTTAGACTGATTAGCGCGAGATATCCTTAAGTCCCCCGACTATTGGAAATCCGTTTTCAGGCATTCATGAGATAGAAGCCTTCAAAGTCAGACAAAACAAACATTTTGCCATTTTGAAAGATGTGTTTGTTATGGGGCTAAACATGCAACTTCGCGATTGCGATCATGCCTAATACATTTTAGGCATTTTTGGAATAAAAAATAAATAAATAAAAAGTCTGCCAACTCGGGAAACTCGGGCCTTGGCATTCAATGAGTTAATTGTTTAGGAAACACGTTGATAGTGCGGTGCTCTTTCTCCCAAATCACCTCTCTCTGTCTGTTCTTCCCCCCTCCCTCCCCCTCCAGGCGGTTGATGATAGAGAAGATGGCGGCCCACCTGGCAGACTTCATTCTATGTGTCTTATGTTCTCTCCCCCTCCAGACGGTTGATGATAGAGAAGATGGCCGCCCACCTTGCAGACTTCATTCTATGTGTCTTATGTTCTCTCCCCCTCCAGACGGTTGATGATAGAGAAGATGGCCGCCCACCTTGCAGACTTCATTCTATGTGTCTTATGTTTTCTCCCCCTCCAGACGGTTGATGATAGAGAAGATGGCGGCCCACCTGGCAGACTTCATTCTATGTGTCTTATGTTCTCTCCCCCTCCAGACGGTTGATGATAGAGAAGATGGCTGCCCACCTAGCAGACTTCATTCTATGTGTCTTATGTTCTCTCCCCCTCCAGACGGTTGATGATAGAGAAGATGGCTGCCCACCTAGCAGACTTCATTCTATGTGTCTTATGTTCTCTCCCCCTTCCAGACGGTTGATGATAGAGAAGATGGCTGCCCACCTAGCAGACTTCATTCTATGTGTCTTATGTTCTCTCCCCCTTCCAGACGGTTGATGATAGAGAAGATGGCTGCCCACCTAGCAGACTTCATTCTATGTGTCTTATGTTCTCTCCCCCTTCCAGACGGTTGATGATAGAGAAGATGGCTGCCCACCTAGCAGACTTCATTCTATGTGTCTTATGTTTCCTCCCCCTGCAGACGGTTGATGATAGAGAAGATGGCGGCCCACCTGGCAGACTTCAGCCCTCGCTTGCAGAGCAACACCAGAGCCTTGTACCAGTACTGTCCCATCCCCCTGGTCAGCTTCCCTCAGCTGGACAACGAGCTGTTCTGTAACATCTACTACCTCAGACACCTGTGTGACACCACGCGCTTCCCCTGCTGGCCTATCAGAGACGGAGTACGTAAACACCCTGTGTTCACCATGGGTTTTGTGGGTTGTTTCAGGGCTGCGACTATCCATTTATTACTTATCCTAGATCAGGGGTTTCCAAACCTTTTTGACTCGGGGCATCCATGTAAATAACGTTTTCATCCACGGCACCCCTGAGTTACACTGTTAATCTTTAGAATCTTACATCATATTGGAGAAATATACGTTTCCATCAGAACTGACTGAAAATAACCTTATACTTGACGTTTAACCACTTGAACCCCAGCATGGCTATTCTGGGGGGAAGGTTCACCAAAAATAGCCGATCTACAAGCTCACAACGCGTCATGTTGTGACACGTTGTGAGCTTGTAGATCTGCTATTTTTGGTGAAGAGAGTTATCGTAAATGGAAAAATAACTCATCAAGTACAGTGCAAAACAGGCATGTTTTACTAAGCATAGTGAAGTGATATTGATGAATTCCAAATATTATCAAATGATCTCGCGGCACCCTGGACTGGCATCACGGCACCCCGGGGTGCCCCGTCACCCACTTTGAAAACCCCTGTCTTAGATTATATCGATTGTCAATCGCGACTAATTCATTCACTGCCTAGAAAATACAGCCAACTAACCCCCCATTGCCAGCTATCAAAAATGTTTAAATGTTTAATGCTAGAACGGTACAGAAGATATGTGTAAAACTGTAAAAAGGAAACGGAGGTGGGCAGGAGGCTTCACTTCCGCTTCATGGCTTCTCATGGCCGGATACTCATGATTCAAAGTTCAATCTCCCAGACTGTATGAGGGGAGCATTTGCACATTGTAGGAGGCAACAATCTGGCCACCCGACACTAGTCACAATATGCTTAAAAGTGTTAACATTCACAGAAACAAAGTGGCAGCTCAACAGGAGTCGTATCTCTATCACTTTGTGTAGTCTTTAGAAGTCTTTGTTCATTTTCTTAAGCAGTATATAAGTCCCAGTCAGTTGCAGTAAGGTTTATTCTAACCCAACGCTCTGCACTGCTCCTTCCAACCTCAGGTGAAGCTGCTGAAGGACACTCTGGAGGCCTGGAAGAGAGAGGTGGAGAAGAAGCCTCCGTCCATGTCTGTAGACGAAGCCTACGAGGTCCTCAGCCTGCCCAAAGGACAGGGACAGTGAGTGTTTCTTTATGTCTGTCTCCCTCAGGGACGTGCTGGCCATTGGGAAAAGCGGGACAACTCCCGAACGGCCGGTTCATTCCCGGCCGGTCCAGGCCGTCCATTAGGAACAAATTCAAAATAAAATGTCGGCCTTCGTTCCATTTTGGGGGCTGGGCGGCCAACAAAGTAAATCGTCACTGTCGGACAGAAACATCGTATCTCCAAGTTTCAAATTTGTATTTTTTTTTTTTCGCAAAGCAAAGCCCTGCTTAATCATACAAGGCCGTCGCACAAAAGTAGTGAAAACAGCAGATCTACAAGCACACAACGCCTCGCGGTGCGAGGCGTTGTGTGCTTGTAGATCGGCTGTTTTCACTAGTTTAAATCATTATTTTTTTCCACCCGACAACGACGAAATATAACTCATGTACAGTAATTGGCCCACTGGCTTGTCACTTGTCATGATCTGAAAAGGCAAATCTTTGAGTAGCAGCAGCAGCTATAGAGAGAGATCTCTCTACGCAATGAGGGCCTCTATAACTCTTTTTCCCGGGCTGAATCAGGGGCCCAGCATGTCCCTGGTCTCCCTCTCCCCCCTTTGGTAATAATACTCTGAATGAATGACAGTGATGATTGTGACTGTCAGGTCGCAGTTACTATGAAAACCTCTACCGGCTGTCCCTCCGTCAGTTCCTCCATCAGTCAGTCAGTCCCTCCGTCTGTCCGTCACATCACGTCACACTTTTGCCCCTACTCGTATCTCCAGCACCGTTGCCCCTATCCATGTCAAACTTTGCACACACACTCCTTGGCTGGCAAACCAAGAAAATTATTTCTCACATGCCCCTCTTCTAGCGCCACCATGAGGTTGCTTTTTGCATGCCACTTACAGGACAATTTGTGTATACATGCGAGTTGTGTGCTGTTATATGTTGCCATCAGGGCTTAAGGAACGCTGCAGACGGAAATAGAGTTTGTACAACAACTGTTGGCGTCTCCTGTGTGACATGAGTGACAGCTCTTTTGTAGGATGAACTTGACAGAGGCTAAAACAATAAGTTAAGACTAAAAGGGAGATGTGAATTGAGGTAGGCGGGGAAAGCAAGTCTGAATAGCTGGGTTTTCAGGAGCTGCAACTGCAACTGTGAAAAAGCCCTGTCACCTCGGATACGTTTTGTTTGGGTGGAAATCCAGGTCGTTGGGGACCCCCTGGATGAGTATAGTGATGGACTGTGTTTGGTTGTGCCCTCTAGCTTAGCATAGCCCTCTCAGTGTGGTCTCCACATGAGGGTTTTAGCCACGTTCAATATGACAGGAGATCACTGTGTCAGTGATGAAGATCCAACCGCTGCTCCAACACATGACCAAACCTTTGTGTTCCCAGGCATGAGGAGAGTAAGATCAGGAAGGCCTACTTCAGACTGGCCCAGAAGTACCATCCAGACAAGAACCCAGAGGGGAGGGTGAGTATTATTATGACCGTCAATATGACTTCTACCTTAGGCTGTGTACACGTTCCTTTCATGGGGCTTCTCCTAGCGATGTAACGTTATAGTAACTGTATCGGAAATTAGTTTTTAATTTGCAATGATCTACTATATCGATATGCAAAAGCAAATATCGTACCGTTTGGCTCTGTATATCGCATTGTATCGAGGGAAAATGAAAAAGATGGATCTAATTACTAATTCCATTCCATATAGCTACTCTTGGTCTATCAATAAATGTGTGTAATCTCTGTGTTCATGTCAAGGTGTGGGTTTGTCCATTTGTGTTGTAATGTCCATGTATTTGCTAGAGAATCACAGTTTTTACTTCTTTCCATAATAATAGATTTTTCCCTTAAAAACCTGCACTATTGACACGTTTCACACAGATTTAATTTCTTTGCTAGATAGTTACTATATCGATTTCAAATTGAAAGGAATCGTATCGTATCGCCATGAATGATCCAATATCGTCCATGTATCGTACAGTATCGTCAACCATGTATCGTGACAGTGTTGTTTTTGACAGCAAATTTTGATTTAGTTTTAGATTTTAGTCTTTTGAATAAAATGTCTTTTAGTTTTAGTCACCTGAAAAGTTTTAGTTTTAATCTCATTTTAGTCGACTAAATATCATAAGATTTTAGGCGACTAAAACTACAGTTGATTTAGTCAACTAAAATATATTTTTGCAGGCCTTGATGACATTGTAATGGCTGATTTTACACTTGGTTGTAGCCGATCTACAAGCTCACAGCGTGTCGCGACGCGTTGTGAGCTTGTAGATCGGCTATTTTCAGCACGCAACACATGAGAGCAACCAAACATAAAATGACTCTCTTCTCCACTAGTCCCTCCCTAACGTTTTAGTCTATTTTTTTTTTTTTTTTTGACGAAATTGTCAATATATTTAGTCTTAGTTTTAGTCATCACAGCTTAGTTATTATTTCGTTTTAATTTAGTTTTCGTCAGTGAAAAAAAACCCCGCAGTCGACAATCATTTTTCGTCATATTTTTAGGTGACAAAATCAACACTGTATTCAAATGTTCAAATGTATCGTTACACCCCTAGCTTCTCTGGTTTAGAAAATGTACCGTGGCATACTTGGCCTGTTAGGACTGTCAGCTTTTCACTGGCAGTGTCACCTGTTAGGTGACAGAACAACATCATTGGGTTTTTGAAGATGGTAGTTTTAAACCACTCATCTTTTCTTGTTGTTTTTAGGACATGTTTGAGAAGGTCAACAAAGCCTACGAGTTCCTGTGCACCAAGTCGGCTCGTTTCATCGACGGCCCCGACCCCGAGAACATCATCCTCATCCTGAAGACTCAGAGCATCCTGTTCAACAGACACAAACAAGGTCTGGTTCACCTTAGTAGCGACATGTATACACAGGGTTCCCACACATTTTACCAATTCATTTCCAAAACAAAAAGAGGCAGTCTTCAGCGATTGGTTCACCGTCTGACAACACATGAGTAGTGTTATGTGTGCATGGCTGGCTAGTGGCTAGCCTGTTGCTTGCTAGTGCTACTTGCTAACCAAAGAAACAGGCAGAATAGGAGCACTACGAACTAGTTATCAAACACAACATAACATGCCTGCTACTGATGTTTCATAGCGAGATCGATACGATCAGATTTTACCGCATTTTACCGCAATTTACCGCATTTTACCACGACGCGATGTGCGGTACGGTACGGTACGGCGGTGGCGCTGATTTACTTGGAAACACACATGAGTTCTGGGAAACCCCCACCCACGCTGATCACAAGACGCTGATTCACAACGCTGATTCGCCGATCGGATTTTCAACCGAGGAAGGACTCTTCAATGAGAGCACTTCTAGACCCCTGAATCGCCAAAACAAACATTTTAAGGGGTGTGGCTAGCGATTCAGGGTCTGGAACTAGGCTACCAATGTCCAGGACTATATAAAAATAATTCAGCTCAATACCAGGTCTCTTACTCCTATGCGCAATGCCTAAAGACAGGTAGGGTAGTGTTTTCAGGCCGTGACCCCCGAAATAATCATGTTTTAACTGGGGACCCGGCACCCTGACGAGCACTAAGAGTTGAGGAATTTTGTATAACACGGTTCTATTGTGAAAATAGCAGATCTACATGCTCACAACGCCTCGCGTTGCGAGGCGTTGTGAGCATGTAGATCTGCTATTTTTGGCTAAAGTTCTCAGAATATGGACGCTAGGGTTCAAGTGGTTATTATAAAAACAGGGGGATCACAAGTTTCTGTCTCACAAAGATTCGGAGGACCCCCTGTAGTAACTCTGAGGACCCCCTAGGGGTCCCGGACCCCCTGTTGAAGACCCCTGCTATAAGTAATGATCTCTCCTTCTCTGGTCTCTTTACACACAGAACTAGAGCCCTATAAGTATGCTGGTTACCCCATGCTCATCATTCTCCTCTGGTCTCTCCCCACACAGAACTAGAGCCCTATAAGTATGCTGGTTACTCCATGCTCATCATTCTCCTCTGGTCTCTTTACACACAGAACTAGAGCCCTATAAGTATGCTGGTTACCCCATGCTCATCATTCTTCTCTGGTCTCTTTACACACAGAACTAGAGCCCTATAAGTATGCTGGTTACCCCATGCTCATCAAGACCATCACCATGGAGACGGATGACGGGCAGCTCTTCTCCAAGACCTCTCCGCTCCTCCCTGCGGCAGCAGAGCTGGCCTTCCACACTGTTAACTGTTCTGCTCTGAACGCTGAGGAGCTGAGGAGAGAGAACGGCATAGAGGTACCTATACCCTATCCCCTACACCCTACCCCCTAAACCCTTCCACACCATCAACTGTTAGGAAAAACGTGATATGTTTGACATATTTCTGAAGAAATGATTACAGAAGTACTGTATATCAGTTGTATTATAAAAGTAAATGGCAACATGCAGTGCACCCACATCACGCCACTTTATAATAGATTAAGCTTGCGTATCCAGGCTTACTCATCTGCCAAGAGAAAAGCCCGGTCAGGACATGAGGCAGAGAGTGGTTAGAAAGATTTCCCCGGAAGTTGTCTTCTTTTCACAGTGCGGTGTTCCTGCTAACATATTCCCAGCTGAAACGTTCTTTTCTGTTCTACTTCTCCCACTCCTTTGTTTGCAATCGCATTATGGGGCTTTTAAGCCGTGACATCATTTTGTAGGCAGAGGAGAACTCTGCCCCCAGAGAATTTTCTGTCCCTCGCTATTTCAACAGATCCGAGACGAAAATAACGACTAAAGTATAACTCTAACACTTTCCTTTCAACAACAAAGAGAAGAAAAATGTGTAAATAGTAAAAATAGTAAAAAGATTCACGGAAACTGGGGGCAGAAATTCTCCTCTGCCTACAAAATGATGTCATACTTAACAGCCCCGAGAGCGAGTTAAGAGCTGCAATCTATTTAGGTTTGTTTCATTGGGGGATGTAAACAGACCTGCACTGCATGATGTAACTTCCCTTCAACTCAGCACTTCCACCAAATAAGAGCACTTCTGTTAGGACAGCGCACAGCGCAGGTCTCACCCAGCCTGATAATAGACAGACAACTCAATTGCACAACAAACACTCTGAAAGCCACTTCTGACATTCATTCTTACTTGTACTACACTCTGTGTGTGTGTGTGTGTGTGTGTGTGTGTGTGTGTGTGTGTGTGTGTGTGTGTGTGTGTGTGTGTGTGTGCGTGTGTGTGTGTGTGCGTGTGCGTGTGTGCGTGTGTGTGTCTAGGTGTTGTTGGAGGCTCTGTCTCGTTGTGTTGCTGTACTGACTGCTTCCAGCAAGCCAGAAGACCAGGCTGTTCAGGTACACTAGTCTAACATTATAGCCTTTATGTCCATACTGTATGTACTGTACAAAACACCAGCACACTGTAATAATATGTCAATATGTCCCTGGAACCAAAATCACTGAGTCCTCTACAGCAGCTGTTGTTGGCTGATAGAGAGGGATTCTGTATTGATGAAATGCTGTATTCAACATCTGAACCCTAATCTCAAGTTATCAGTCGCCACCACATTTACTGTAGACATTCAGTCATTTTGATTCCATACAAGTCAGCATGTCTTCAGTGTAAGCACGTCTTGCACTAAAAACAGCCTATCTACAAGCTCACGAGGCATCACAGACACGTTGTGAGCGTGTAGATCAGACTGTCATTTGTTAATTTAAGATGAAAGAGTATTTGAAGCTGGTCAAACTAGCGACAGAATACTTGTTCAAGTCTCAAACCTGCGATTCCTTCCCTGGCTGTATTTTGGTTGTGTTCCACTGTTTATGTTGACATTCATCCCTTGGAGGGACGTTCTATGTATTTGTTGCGACCATCAAGTCACAGTTACTATCAAAACCTCCACCTGGTGTCTGTCTGTCTGTCAGTCGGTCAGTCTGTCAGTCACACAAGTCACACTTTTCTCCTACTCATATCCCCGCAACTGTTGCCCCGATCCATGCCAAACTTTGCACACACACTCCTTGGCTGCCAAACCACAACTTTCACCCCATTTCTCACATGGCCCTCTTCTAGCGCCACCATGAGGCAGATTCAGACACTGCTCCTACAGATTTTGCCCTAAAATCACACAAAGTGATACACAGTATCTCTACAGTCATGTCATCAACATGGAACTGTCCCATTTGCCATATTCCCTCCTGATTGGCTACCATTGCCTTCTAAAGTTTGTGTATACGACCGGACAGTCGCTTATCTCCTGATTAGGGAGTCTTAAGCCCTTTGCACACAGGACAGTTGCGTTTTTTTTTCTTTTTCTTTTTTTTTTTTTTTTAAGAATAAAACGCATTGGATTTGGTGTGCAAGGCTGTGCGGAATCGGCGCTGCGGATCCCAAAAGGAGTCATAAAAGGAGTGATGAGTTTTTTACCGCATGCGTCAAGAAGCACGAATCGAACCGCGTTCGATCGAGAAAAAAAACGCACGGCCGCAGCCACTCGTCGCATGGCCAATTCGGATCCGGTGTGCATGAGGTTGTAGAGAATCATTGTTTTCTTTAAAAAAAAATCAATTGTCCGTTTTATCCGTGCCGATAAACGTGCCTGTGTGCAAAGGGCTTTACTGGTATACACACAGACTTGCCGGGTTCCCCTTTAACCCCTGTGTTGTGTTGTATTGGTGTCTCCAGGTGTGCGGGCACATCTGTAAATGCTACAGTGTAGCGGCTCAGTTTGAGGAGTGCAGGGAGAAGATCATTGAGATGCCCAACATCATCAGAGACCTCTGCCACGTGCTCTACTATGGCAAGGTAACTAACTAACTAACTAACTAACTAACTAACTAACTAACTAACTAACCCAACATCATCAGAGACCTCTGCCACGTGCTCTACTATGGGAAGGTGAGGCTGATGCTTTTAGCACGCTGTGTGTTTAACTGATTTATTTTTACCATATGACACCAGCTTGCATTGTTGATCAAAAGCGCTATACAGATGTAGCAACATTCATGTCTTCCCGCAGAATCGTGGTTTTAACTAACATTGTCCCAGGTTCCATTCCAGGCCAGGCCAGCAATGTGACAACCTCCACATTTCTGTCTTTGTTCTTGTCTTTTGTATCAATGTTTTGCTATTGTTTCTGTTTTATGTATCATTATAAGGTTAAAAACGGTAGGCATTATATGCTACGGCTTCAGCCTACCTACACCTTTTCGGTACATGTAGTGCTTTTGGGCTGTTTGTTGTGACTAACTGTACATTATGGCTTAAGAAACAAATAAACCCAAATAAACCATTCATTCATTCATTCATTCATTGATTCATTCATTCATTCATTCTCAGCTCCTTAAATAAACCCATTCATTGATTCATTGATTCATTGATTCATTCTCAGCTCCTTAAATAAACCCATTGATTGATTGATTGATTGATTGATTCATTCATTCTCAGCTCCTTAAATAAACCCATTGATTGATTGATTGATTGATTGATTGATTCATTGATTCATTCATTCATTCATTCTCAGCTCCTTAAATAAGACCATTCATTCATTGGTTCTCAGGGTCTCCCTCGGACAGCTGCCCTAGCGGTCCAGTGTATCAGCTCCTTTAATAAACCCATTCATTCATTGGTTCTCAGGGTCTCCCTCGGACAGCAGCCCTAGCGGTCCAGTGCGTCAGCTCCTTTAATAAACCATTCATTCATTCATTGGTTCTCAGGGTCTCCCTCGGACAGCTGCCCTAGCGGTCCAGTGCGTCAGCTCCTTTAATAAACCCATTCATTCATTGGTTCTCAGGGTCTCCCTCGGACAGCAGCCCTAGCGGTCCAGTGCGTCAGCTCCTTTAATAAACCCATTCATTCATTGGTTCTCAGGGTCTCCCTCGGACAGCAGCCCTAGCGGTCCAGTGTGTCAGCTCCTTTAATAAACCCATTCATTCATTGGTTCTCAGGGTCTCCCTCGGACAGCTGCCCTAGCGGTCCAGTGCGTCAGCTCCTTTAATAAACCATTCATTCATTCATTGGTTCTCAGGGTCTCCCTCGGACAGCAGCCCTAGCGGTCCAGTGCGTCAGCTCCTTTAATAAACCCATTCATTCATTGGTTCTCAGGGTCTCCCTCGGACAGCAGCCCTAGCGGTCCAGTGCGTCAGCTCCTTTAATAAACCCATTCATTCATTGGTTCTCAGGGTCTCCCTCGGACAGCTGCCCTAGCGGTCCAGTGCGTCAGCTCCTTTAATAAACCATTCATTCATTGGTTCTCAGGGTCTCCCTCGGACAGCTGCCCTAGCGGTCCAGTGCGTCAGCTCCTTTAATAAACCATTCATTCATTGGTTCTCAGGGTCTCCCTCGGACAGCTGCCCTAGCGGTCCAGTGTATCAGCTCCTTTAATAAACCCATTCATTCATTGGTTCTCAGGGTCTCCCTCGGACAGCTGCCCTAGCGGTCCAGTGCGTCAGCTCCTTTAATAAACCCATTCATTCATTGGTTCTCAGGGTCTCCCTCGGACAGCAGCCCTAGCGGTCCAGTGCGTCAGCTCCTTTAATAAAACCATTCATTCATTGGTTCTCAGGGTCTCCCTCGGACAGCAGCCCTAGCGGTCCAGTGCGTCAGCTCCTTTGCGGTGGACTTCTTCCTCCAGACCCACCTGTACCACGCGGGCGTGCTGTGGCACCTGCTGGTGCATCTGTTCAACTACGACTACACGCTGGAGGAGAGCGGAGTGCAGGTAGGGCTGGGCCATATGGTGATACATATCGTTCAGACGATACAATATCTCCATGATAAGCCTTCTCAGAGATATCCTATAAATCAGGGGTCTTCAACGTTTTCAGGTCAAGGACCCCTTAAGCCCGGATCATAGTCGGTGTAGTCTTTTCGAGTCTTTTTGAGTCATGAAACTACAACATTACATCATTCCTCGCGGTGGAGAGCTTTCCACCGCAAGTCCCAACACATCTCTCTGTTTTTACTATCAGACAGACAGGCTCTACACCCCGTTCACTGATTGGTCGACCTGAACCGGTCTAGACGGGGTAAAGGACTTCACAGTGGGCCGTGACTATGATGGCCTGCACTTATTTTCTGACTTGAGGTGGAAAGCTTTCCACCTCAAATTTGCGGTGGATAGCTCTCCACCGTAGACTCTGATCCAGGCTTAAGTCGAGAGAGAGATGAAGCAGGGACCCCCCACAACCTGTTCATAGATTCCATATAGTTTCATTGTTTGACAGCACAATCATCAGTGTATTTTGGATTCATGTCAATTTGTGTTTTCAGATATTTAACCACTTGAACTGTCAATACTTAATAAACTTGACCTTTCACTCTTTACTTAGTCTGCTCTTTTTCTCCTCTGCACCAAACTTCTTTGCCGAAAATAGTTGAGCGCGAGGCGTTGTGAGCTTGTAGATATGCTATTTTTGGCCAAAGTTCTCAGAATATGGACGCTAGGGTTCAAGTGGTTGATATATAAAAGGAGAAAAAAAAATCACACAAAGATTTGGAGGACCCCCTGTATTAACTCTGAGGACCCCCTATGGGTCCCGGACCCCCTGTTGAAGACCCCTGCTATAAATCATGATAACACTGAGGGAGCCTTATCAAAATTAATGTTGAATTGTTAACATTTTAGTGCCTATCCTGAAGATATTAAAGAAATGGCGGTAGAGTGCTTATCCCGAATATCATCGGCGAATATACAGTATAACATGTTAAATTATTAATCGATAGTCTTGGGACTCTGTGTGTGACATAACAACAACAACACAATTTTAAATTTTTTTTTTTTTGGGGGGGGGGAATCATGTCACTGCATCTTTAAGTAACGTGGAAAATAACCATAAAAAGCAACATGAAAATGAATGGTGATAACATGTGGATGGCGATAGTGCTAGAAAAAGAATGGTAATGTGATATATTTCTTATACGTCCAGGCCAGCCAGGACACCAACCAACAGGAGGTGGCCAACAGCCTGGCCAAGCTCAGCCTGGTGGCGCTCAGCCGTCTGGGGGGCTACGCCCTGAGCCCCGCCCACCCCGACCCGGAGGGCGGGGGAGGGGGGAACCCCGGCGGCGCCCCCCCGGAGACCAACGGCGTGGAAGGAGTGGTCCCCCCGGAGAACCCCACCATCCGCAAGAGCCTGGCCGCCATGCTCACCCCCTACATCTCTAAGAAGCTGGGCTCTGGCACGCCCGCTGAGGTCCGTCACATTTCAACTCTGTTCCTCGTTGAGGCCAGGGGTTCCCAAAACTTTTTGTCTCAGGGCACCCCATGAATATTGTTTTGATCCGAGGCACCCCTACATTATAATTTTCACTCCCAGCACCTTATATTTATAGCATATCATCGTTGTCGGGTGGAAACCTTGTATGACCAAAACCGTTCGTTTTGTATTTATCATCTATAAAATGTACTAAACTAGTGAAAACAGCAGATCTATGTGCTTGTAGATCGACTGTTTTCACTAGTTTTGTACGACAGTCTTGTATGATGAAGCAGGGCTTTGCTTTACCAAAAGACGTACACATTTGAAACTTGGAGATACAAGGTTTCTGCCCGACAGTGACGATATTTTAGTGATTATGTTGTGAGGAAATCGTTGAGATAATAGCCATTTTGGTTAGAACTGACTTTGTACTTCAAGTTTAAAATGATACTAAATATTTTTTCAAGTGTCCAAATAAATTCCAAATATTATCAAATTATCTCGCGGCACCCCTGGACTGCCGTCACGGCACCCCAGGGTGCCCTGTCACCCACTTTGAAGACTAACCCTACATCTCTAAGAAGCTGGTTTCTGGCACGCCTGCTGAGGTCCGTCGCATTTCAACTCTGTTCCTCGTTAAGGCCAGGGTTTTTCAAAAGTGGGTGACGGGGCACCCTGGGGTGCCGCGACGGCAGTCCAGGGGTGCCGCGAGATGATTTGATAATATTTGGAATTTATTTGGACACTTGAAAAAATATTTAGTATCATTTTAAACTTGAAGTACAAAGTTATTTTCAATCAGTTCTAACCAAAATGGCTGTTATCTCAACGTTTTCCTCGCAACATAATCACTAGAATATCGTCACTGTTGGGCAGAAACCTTGTATCTCCAAGTTTCAAATGTGTACGTATTTTGGTAAAAAAAAGAAAAAAAAGAAAAATCATACAAGATTGTCGCACAAAACTAGTAAAAACAGACGATCTACAAGCATGCTAGGTGTTGTGTGCTTGTAGATCTGCTGTTTTCACTAGTTTAGTACATTTATAGATGATAAATACAAAATGAACGGTTTTGAACATACAAGGTTTCCACCCGACAACGACGATATGCTATAAATATAAGGTGCTGGGAGTGAAAATTATAATGTAGGGGTGCCTCGGGTTAAAAACATATTTATGGGGTGACCTGAGACAAAAAAGTTTGGGAACCCCTGGTTTAGGGGAAACTTTATGTGTAGACATAGACCTGGGTAGTCTCGCGTAGCCAGACAACTTATTCCACAGTCTTTGAATGCTATTATACAGTCTGGAACCAAAAATCCCGAAATCCAAACACTGTTAACGAAAATACATTTAAAAATATCTCTTTACATTTTATTTTTCCATTTCCATTTCTGCTAAGCAGCCAGCTATAAATGGTAAATGGTGCATTTATATAGCGCTTTTATCCAAAGCACTTTACAGAGATTGTGCATTACATTCACCCATACACACACACACATTCATACACCGGTGGCGGAGGAAACCATGCAAGGCACCAACCTGCTCACCGGGAGCAATGTGGGGTTCAGAGTCTTGCTCAAGGACCCTTCGACATTAACTCAGGGGGAGCCCGGATTCAAACTGGGAACCCTTCGGGAACCCTTCGTGCTCTAATAACTGTTTCTCTACCCCTGAGCTATGCCACCCCCATCTAAGCTATATGCTTAGATGATTTTGATACTCGTGATTATGATCAGATCTTCGTTGCTCATTTGAAAATTGTGGAAGGCAACAGTCTGGCCACGTGACACTACAGGTAAACCATCACGAGTACTTTAGTAATAATTTCTTCATAAATAATTATGTCTACATTAGCCTGGTATACCATGCATCCGCTCACACGTCAATACACATTAGCATGTCTTCTGTGTGGGCGTTTTGTCGAAATCATGTGTTCCGTGGTGTGTTCAGGTGTTGAAGGTAATGTGTTTGTTCCGTGGTGTGTTCAGGTGTTGAAGCTGCTCAACAGTAACTCAGAGAACCCTTACCTAATCTGGAACAACGGGACCAGAGCAGAACTCCTGGAGTTCCTGGAGGGCCAGCAGGAGAGCAACATTAAGAGGGTAAGCATGGAGGAGAGTTCTTAGACGGTCACCTCGACTGATTTCACTCATTAGGAAGCCATAGAAGCTAGCCTGTCTTCTATGGAAGCATGCCGCAAAGCTAGAATATAAGATCTACAAGAATCACACTCCCGTTTTAATTAATGAAGGGTGCTCCACTGCCGACGTCAACGCTGGCACAATGCCGTCTTTTTGGTGGAGCCATGGCCTTAGCAAGTCAGAAAATACATTTCTTCATGTCCTGTGGTTCCTTACAGGGAGAGAACGATGCCAGCTTCGGAGCAGAGTTCATGTTCAGTGAACACGGCAAGGAGCTGATCGTAGGAGAGATCTTTGTGCGGGTCTACAACGAACAGCCCTCCTTCCCTCTGGAGGTCAGTCTGATTTTACACTTGGTTGGATGCTGAAAAAAAGCCCATCGACAAGCTCACAACATGTTGCGGCACAACGCGTTGTGAGCTTGCCGATCTCTCAATTTTCGGAGCGCAACACCCGAGCGCAACCAAACATAACATGTCTTGATCTGATTTCAATCTAGTTTTTATTTGTTGTCCAAATCGTCAATATATTGTATTTAGTCTTAGTTTTAGTCATCATAATATATTATAGACCCTCCAGAAAAATGTCATTATGCAATCTCAGAATGTCCTGCATAATCAGCCAAATGGTGCAGATTATGCAAGGGTCGCATGTTTTCAAAAAGGCCGCATAATCGCATATTTCCACCCGCATATTTCGGAACTACCCGCATGGTTCACCGCATAAAATCACATAAACCCCTGCATATTCCACAACTCTCCGCAATTACACAGCATGAAATCACTTAAAAATCTGCATATTTCATTGCAAAATCAATTTATTAATTTATTAATAATTATTTTTGCCTGCGTTTTTCTTGAGGAACACAGCTTAAGT
The DNA here is from genome assembly GCF_963921795.1 of Nannobrachium achirus. Classification (NCBI taxonomy): domain Eukaryota; kingdom Metazoa; phylum Chordata; class Actinopteri; order Myctophiformes; family Myctophidae; genus Nannobrachium; species Nannobrachium achirus. The sequence continues at coordinate 4,645,844 of NC_137828.1, forward strand.
TTTTATTTAGTTGTCAGTGAAAAAGGGGTTGTCGACAAACATAGTCGATGAATTCAACGCTGCCTCGTTCAGCGTGTGTTCAGTTCCCCAAGGCGTTTGGTTGTTATTGTTTGTACTTAACTCATTTGCTGCCATTTAACAATACCTTCGTACTCTCATATGCCTCCAGTCTCCATAGACTTCCATGTAATTCATAGTGCACGGATCATGCACACCCATGCCTAGATAATGCACCACGTGTGTCCACATTGCTCACAGCCTTCAAACAAAAAAAATCCGAATGGAAAATCCGTTCAGGCATTCATGAGATAACAGCCATTATGTTTTCCTAAAATGTAAACAAAGATGGCTGCCATGTTTGAAAGATGGGGTTGCTATGGGGGTTAAACATGCAATTTCGCGATTGCTATCATGCCTACTACATTTTTTGGGGGGAAAAAATGTTTTTTTTTTTTTTTTTTTTTCAAAAAATCTCGGGTTCCTCGGGCATGGCAGGGCCGTACAACGGGATTTTTTTTTAGGAGCACTCAGGACAGTTTTTGAATTTCTTCATTCAGTGTTTAGATATTTGATATTCCAGGACCTTCCTATACAAACCCATTATAACTTCAAACTCCATTTTAACCATGATAGATTCAATGAAAACAACTGTCCTTTTTTCTGGTGACTCCTAACACCCTCTGAATACATGAGCAGGCCGTGTTTTTTCAATAACTTTTTATAATCTTTTATTATATTTAATCATTTTAATTTCCCCCAAAAATTCATAGAAATCAATGAAAAATGTTAATGAAAAAAACACGGCCTGCTCACATATTCAGAGGGTGTCAAGAGTCACCAGAAAAACGGACAGTTGTTTTCATTGAATCTATCATGGTTAAAATGGAGTTTGAAGTTATAATGGGTTTCTATAGGAAGGTCCTGGAAGGGGGCAAAATGGGAGAAATTAACTCATTCATTGCCTTTTCAAAATGGCCCCCAAGTTCCTCACTGCCACGTTCCTAAATTTCTAGTGCACGGATCGGAACGCCCATGCCTAGATCATGCACCATATGTGTAGTACTTTTTAACAGCTTTCAAACAAAAAAATCTGCTTGGAAATCCGTTCAGGCATTCATGAGATAGAAGCCTTCAAAGTCAAACAAAACAAACATTTTGCCATTTTGAAAGATGTGTTTGTTATGGGGCTAAACGTGCAATTTCGCGATTGCGATCATGCCTAATACTTTTTTTTTTTTCAAAATGGCTGCCAACTCGGGAAACTCGGGCCATGGCAGTCTGGGACTTCTGTAATAACTCAGGAAACTCGTGGCTTGGCTATGAATGAGTTAACTCATTGAGTGCCAATCCCGAACTAGTTCGGCTTTATTAGCGTATCGTAGAGTGCCGATCCCGAACAAGTTCGGCTTTTAAAAAAAATAAAAATAAAATTTTTTTTTTTTTTTTTTTAAATTTTTTGAATTTTTTTTTTTTTTTTTTGGACCCCATCAAATCTGGTGAACATGATTTCAATCGCGATTTTGCATGTTCCACCCCCATACAACCCCATCTAACATACAGGGCAGCCATTTTTGTTTACATTACATGTAAAACATAATGGCGATTATCTCAAGAATGCCTGAACGGATTTCCAATCGGATTTTTTTGTTTGAAAGCTGTGAACAAACTGCACAAATCCACTCCAATGCAATCCAGGATTGCATTGGATTTTTTAGAGCTCATTCTTCTCTGTTTTTTTCCCATGCATGAGGTGTGCAAGGTTTAATCATGGCTAAGTTGACGAAAATAAGGCTTCTAAAATGCTTGGTAGCCAATAGCTAACTTCAAGCTAACTTCATCCTCTTCCTGTACATGCACAAAGGAAAGTGTCCTTTCCTTTGTAAAAAAAGTCATGGCTCCAGGGCTTGGGCATGCATTACCAGCATATCTCTATTATTCTCTGGTCACTGGGCGCCCTCTAGTGGTGATAGGCTGGCACTCAATGAGTTAATATAAAAAATCTAAATACTGAATGAAGAAATTCAAAAACTGTCCTGGGTGTTCCCAAAAGCCTGATTATTAGATTATTTAATGACAAAAAGTTTTTTTGAAAGTGAAATATCCCTTTAACGTTGACTGTGATTGGCGGTATACCGTGTGTACATTCAGTTCCCCAAGGCGTTTGCGGCGGCGCTCCTGGACTACGTGGGCTCCCAGGCCCAGTACCTCCACACCCTGCTCACCATGAACCAGAGCACCAAGGTGGAGTCTCAGCAGCACGCAGAGAGGCTGCGCTGGGCCGAGATGGCCCTGGAGGCCCTCCGGAACGTCATCAAGAACAACCCTGGTGAGAAACTATGGTACTTTTACTATGTAACTTAGAACAACCCTGGTGAGAAACTATGGTACTTTTACTATGTAACTTAGAACAACCCTGGTGAGACCAACACCAAGTTTTGATTTGGAGAAGACAGCAAATAATCATATTTCATGGTTTTGCGTGAAAAGGATTGATTTGGAGAATAAAAAAAGACCATGGGCAGTAGGCCTGTCACAATTCACTCAACTCACGATACGATTCGAATCACGATTCAAGGTTCACGATTCACGATTTTTCAACACAAATTGATTTTCCAGAAAAATTACCCCAAAAAAATCCACAATCCACAATTCTTACAATTCCAGTATTTTATTTTATTTTAAAAATACTGTTTTCTCTTATGCTCTTTTCAATACAGTAAAACTATCAAATGACAAAAAAACAACAATTAAATTTCAGTTATCTTGTCTTCTCTTACAAGGAATCCTGTATGTTTTAGATGTTCTCTTATCCTCTATACAGTAGCAAATAGTAAATGACAGAATAGTGTAAACTTATCAAATTCTTAAATGTCAAATCCTGTTATTTTTTTAAACAACACTCTTACCCTCTTTTCAATACTGTATCAAAGAATGCCTTTTTCCTGTGGTACATAGCAAGCCAACTGTACTGTAAGCCAGGCACACACTAAGGCATAACAACTCTTACCCTCTTTTCAAAATCAATACTGCATCAAAGTCAAGACCTAGTGTCTCATTGTGGATAGATGGTTATTGACTGTGTCAATTCTTGTTTTCACTCGAAACGTTGTTTCCACATTGTAACCAGTGGCAGAGACATGCATCTGTACGTAGCATTGTTGTTGTTAGCCCTTAGCACTGATTAGTGCTATGCTCTGTAGCAGCAAAGTAATGACACGGCACTCAACTAACTGGTCTCTGGCGGCAGCTTTGAGTGAGTGAGTGAGTTAGTGAGCCTTTCTGCTGTAGCTGCGTGAGTTAGACGTTGAACACGCAGAAACGTTGAAAGAAGGAATGGAGTTTAACTCGAGCGCGCCCATTGGTCGAATCGTGATTAGTTTTTTAAATCATCGATTTGAATCGACCCCTAATTAAATCGATTAAAATTAAAATCATTTTTTTCATGAATCGTGACAGGCCTAATGGCCAGCAATTGGAAACAGTGACACCTAAAAAGGACAGAAACTCAAAGTTTTCCTGCATGTTTTACTATTTTCTAAAAAACATTTAACATAGATCAAATAGTCGATCTGCAAGCTCACAACGTGTCGATGTAGATTCACTAATTTAGCTATTTTGAAATTGTCTTCAAAAACGTAAAAGATGCCTAAACGTTTAGGCATAAGGGGTAATGTAATGTGCAGTGCAAGATAAGAGCCCAAACAGTACTGGGATGGAATATACATAATAGATGGCACTTGTGCTCTGTGTGGTTCTGGTCTACAGGTTCTGACACAGAGTATAATGTGTTCTCTATCTCTACTGCAGGGGTTCCCAAACTTTTTTGTCTCAGGGCACCCCATAAATATATATTTTTTTTAATCCGAGGCACCCCTACATTATAATTTTCACTCCCAGCACCTTATATTTATAGCATATCGTCGTTGTCGGGTGGAAACCTTGTATGTCCAAAACCGTTCGTTTTGTATTTATCATCTATAGAATGTACTAAACTAGTGAAAACAGCAGATCTACAAGCACACAACGCCTTGCGATGTACTACTGTAGTAGATTGGCTGTTTTCACTAGTTTTGTGTGACAGTCTTGTATGATGAAGCAGGGCTTTACTTTAGCAAAAGACTTACACATTTGAAACTTGGAGATACAAGGTTTCTGCCCGACAGTGACGATATTTTAGTGATTATGTTGCGAGGAAAACGTTGAGATAATAGCCATTTATAACTTTGTACTTCAATTTTGAAATGATACAAAATATTTTTTTTCAAGTGTCTAAATAAATTCCAAATATTATCAAATGATCTCGCAGCACCCCTGGACTGCCGTCACGGCACCCCAGGGTGCCACATTACCCACTTGGAAAACCCCTGACTTAGAACAACCCTGGTGAGACCAACACCAAGAAGGTTTGATTTGGAGAAGACAGCAAATAATCATATTTCATGTTTTTGCGTGAAAAGGATTGATTTGGAGAATAAAAAAAGACCATGGCCAGCAATTGGAAACAGTGACACCTACAAGGACAGAAACTCAAAGTTTTACTGCATGTTTTACTATTTTCAACAAAAAAAAACATTTAACATAGATCAAATAGTCGATCTACAAGCTCACAACGTGTCGATGTAGATTCACTAATTTAGCTATTTTGAAATGTTCTTCAAAAAAGTAAAAGATGCCTAAACATTTAGGCATAAGGGGTAATGTAATGTGCAGTGAAAGATAGAGCCCAAACAGTACTGGGATGGAATAGGTGCATGGCCTACCTACAGTATGTTATTGTTTTTCTAGATTGATATTCCTATCCATTTGTTATATTGTTGTTAATGTACTAACATATTATCTTGCTTATTGCATTGATGTATTACCTGCTTATTGTAAGTCGCTTTGGATTAAAGGCGTCTGCTAAATCATTGCCTAAACTGTAAACTGTCTTATATAATAGATGGCACTTGTGCTCTGCGCATCTACAGGTTCTGAGACGGAGTGCATCGGACATTTCAAGCTGCTCTTCTCATTGCTGCGCTTCTACGGAGCTGGCAAAGTTCAGCAGCTGGCTTTGGAGGTACAGTAAACACTGTAACACTGTTAAAGAAGGGCTTTGGAGGTACAGTAAACACCGTAACACGGTTAAAGAAGCTTAGCTGCTGTTTCTGTTGTGAGGAACAACATAAAAAACCAGACCTAACTCTTCCTGATATATTACGGAGTCAAGAGCTCTCCCTCTCTGCACTGGTGCTGTGATACTCACTCTGGATGGGAAGGAAAGCTGGAGAGTTTCCCTCCCAGAGAGAGAGAGAGCTGTTGACACAGAAGGCATTTTGGAACCATAGGATTAAAGTTGCCCTTTAGCCGTTGCTAAGTGTAACTGTTAACATAACAAGTGTCTTTAGCAATGCATTGTTTTATCAGTGATAAAACAATGTTGTGTTGGTATAATTCCTCCTCAGTTAGTGAACACAGTGTTGTATCCGTGTTAATAACACTGTTGTGTTGTACATTCTTCTTCAGGTAGTGAACACGGTGACGTGCAACCAGGAGTGTGTGAGCAACATCGCTGAGTCCCTGGTTCTTGCTAACCTGCTGCTGCTGCTGCACTCTCTGCCTTCTAGTAAGAACAATAAACACTACACAACAACACACCTTTTCCACCAAAAGGACTTTGGTTCTAGAGCTGATTCCGTTGGAACGGGGGGGAACAGAAATGATGGTACTCGGGAGCAGTTTGAATCAATCAGACCGACTAGAGCAGTGTAGATTTCGTTGACTAAAACTATGACGAAAAAATGTTTGTCGACTGTTTTTTTCACTGCCGAAAACTAAATAAAAACAAAACAAAAACTAAGCTGTGATGACTAAAACTAAGACTAAATATATTGACAATTTCGTCAACAAAATAAAAACTAGACTAAAACGTTAGGTAGGGACTAGTAGTGGAGAAGAGAGTAATTTTATGTTTGGTTGCTCTCAGGCGTTGCGTGCTGAAAATAGCCGATCTACAAGCTCACAACGCGTCGCAGCACACAACGAAGTGTAAAATCAGTCATTACGATGACATCAAGGCCTGCCAAAATACATTTCAGTCGACTAAATCAACTGTAGATCTCGCCTAAAATCTTATGACATTTAGTCGACTAAAATTAGACTAAAACTAATACTTTTCAGGTGACTAAATTATGACTAAAACTAAATGACATTTTATTCAAAAGACTATGACTAAAACTAAATCAAAATTTTCTGTCAAAAACAACACTGGACCAGAGGCTGTTTCAGACGGGGTGCTGGGGTTAACCAGGCCTTCTCGCTTGCATCAGCGGTGGAGACAAAGGGTGCGTTCGGAAACCCGCACCGGGTGTGTGGTCAGTGTGTAGTGAGTGCAGTGGGCGTGGCGTTGTAGAGTGCGTTCAGTGTGGCTTATTTACGAACGACCAGTTTTAGGAGGCAGCTGTGTGCTTTTTCACTCTGAACTCTGCTGAAGGTAAACTTTCTGAAAAGCAGCAGTTGCTAAGTATGCTAACGTAACGTTGCTATTGAAAGGAGATGTAGTTCAAAACATTGGCAAACCTGCTGTTAGTTTACATGCTGATGTGTGTGAAATGCTGCATTTAGCGATAATTTCCTCCATTGTTCACCGCTGAAGAGAGCTCGAGACCAGAGAGTTATGCTCGAGACATGGCTATGAAAACCAACCAATCAGAACACCGCACCACCGCACCACTCCGCCTAACCCCATCTTCTGAGTAGGGCAACGCACAACGCACCAAGTGCACCGAATAAACGAACGACAACATGGCACACCAGTGCGTTGAGTGCCCATTTCCGAACGCGCCCACAATCACAATCGCTCCACCAGTAAATAGTTGATTCAAAAAATGGCAGTTCCGTGACCGTGGAGAGCAAAGGTCCGTTTCTCAATGGATTTGTCATCTAGGAGGGTTATTAAACAAATTTGGCCGGGGTGTATTTTTTAAAATGGTCGGGAAAATGTTTGACAGCTAGGGTAATTTTCAGTCTCATTCACTTAGTATACACTACACTATAAAGGAAAAAATTACTCCCCAAAAAACTGCTTTAAGTGGGATGTGAGGGGTCAAACTAGTTTTTTTATTTTATTATTCTGAATCCATTGTAAGCATTTGTTTTGCATGAAAAACATTCCTTGGCCTAAAAACTGACCCCAAAAGACTGTGAGAATTGATGACTCATCACTAAACCATCGTTTGGTGGGGCCATTTCTTGCCCAAGGAATGTTTTTTCGTGCAAAACAAAAGCTTGCAATGGTTTCAGAATAATTAAAAACCCCTTGTTTGACCCCTCACATCCCACTTAAAGCAGATTTTTTGTTAGTCATTTTTGCCTTTATAGTGTAGTGTATAGTTAAGTGAATGAGACTGAAAATTACCCTAGCTGTCAAACATTTTCCCGACCATTTTAAAAAATACACCCCGGCCAAATGTGTTTAATAACCCTCCTAGATGACAAATCCATTGAGAAACGGACCTTCGCTCTCGTGGTCACGGAACTGCCATAAATGACCCAGCTAAAACTTGTAACTGTTTTACAAAGATGACCACAATCTTTCCGCCCGTGAGCGCGTGCATGAAACGAGCGGGCGCGTGGCGAGAATTTCACGGGACCTCTCCCGCTCGCCTCTCCTCCCCTCAACTTCTCTGCGCGTCCCAAATAATCGCCTGCCTCTCATTGAAAATGAATTACTACACGGTTATGTCATTTTGTTTCTCGTTTGTTTCTCCGTCACTTTCAGGTCGACAACTGGTGCTGGAGACCCTGTACGCCTTGACCTCCAACACCAAGATCATTAAAGAAGCTATGGCCAAAGGTTGGTAATAAAACTGATCATTCTATCACGTTTATGTTCAGATACTGGATTCTGATTGGCTTAAAACAGTGGTAAATCAGTCAACAACCTTGAGTTGGCTCATGGATCCCCGCCCACTGTTGTGTTGCAGTTCATTGTAACTAAATAACCTTGCAAGTTACAACTGTGTTTTCTTTCATTTATATGGTAGAAGTGGTAGAAAAGCAATTTACCATGAGAGGGAGAGGGTCGTTGGCTGATTTACCACTGTGCCACAACCTTGAAACAGTGGTAAATCAGCCAACAACCCACTCCCTCTCATGGTAAATGGCTTACTTCAAGAAGCTATGGCCAAAGGTTGGTAAAAACTGATGCACATCCATGACTTCTTCAGTACCGTACAAAGGGCTATATTTTGATTGGCTTAAGTATCAGATCTTATGCCTTAAAGGCCTGTCCATACTGTCTCCGATCACCAAACATTTCGTCTGAGAGTTCCGACTTTCCGACGTGCAGCTTTCTGAACTCTAACTCGGGGTAATGCTTTTCAGAAGATGTGAGTGACGTCGTTTTGTAGTGAACGGGACCTTTCCGGCAAAAGGTTTTGTGGTCGGAGACAGTATGGACAGGCCTTTAATCAAAATAAAGCCCACAGTGTTCAAGTTGATGATGTAAACGCTGTATGTCCTCTCTCTTTCTACAGGTGCTCTGATCTACCTGTTAGACCTCTTCTGTAACTCCACCCACCCCCAGGTCAGATCCCAGACCGCTGAGCTGTTCTCCAAGATGACCTCGGACAAACTGGTCGGGCCAAAGGTTAGGGGGCAAACAAAAAAGAAACTTTCGTATCGCTCTTTATGAAGTCAAGTCAATGTACCGTAATTCAGACAATTGGACTCGAGTCATGATGACTCGACTTGACTTGACTTGGGAGTCATATTTTGACGACTTGGACTTGACTCGGACATAAGGACAAAAACTTGAGACTTGACTTGACTTGGAAGACAATGACTCCCGACTCGACTCGACTTGAGACACGCTGACTCGGACGACTTGCCGCTACGCCACTCACCAAAGCAGGGCACCAGACACACACAGCACGAATGGCTACTGCTGCCCCAGAGCCCTCCACTGCTGGTGGTTCTGCAGCCACTGCAGTTCCAAAAGTAGTGCAGTTTCCATACAAAAACTACCACACAGATGGTAAACAGAGGAACGCGCAATGCAAAATATGCAACAGTAAAATCAAAGACAAAGAGGGAACGACGTCTAACTTCATCCGCCACTTGAAGACTGCGCAAAACCAAACATACGAAGATAACATTAGAACTAAGTGTGTGTGCGCGTGTGCATGTGTGTGTTGGTGATTTACTGTCGGTCGATCGTGTTTTGAACATTAATAAGACAACGATTTCACTCACCAGTGTCACGAACGTTGATCTGTGACTGCATTAATAATATCCATTCATGGTAGCAAGTAGTAAGCCTCCGTCTCCCAAGTTCCACCACTTTCTCACTTTTCATAACATACATCCAGTCCTCAGCAGGGTTAAGAACTCCCACGCAAAAGCTTTATTCCTTCTCATTTAGCCCCCGACAAGTTTTGCTCCAGCTATATAGTTGAATTTAGTCCACTCACTGTTATTCTCCAGTTAGTCGCTGGAGCGTGTCGCTGTTACTACATGTCATCTTTTCGACACCCGACTCTATGGTCGAAATAATGTCCGTTCGTAAAAGTGAGATCCTTTTGGGACCAGCAGGACCCCATGCCAGCAAAACAATAGCACGTGGAGTAGGCAGCTAAATTTGTGCCTGATGAGAAATGACATTAAAATATACTGTAGTACTAGTAATACAAAACAAAGCATGCACGTTAAGATTATTGTGTTTGTTTTTGTTTTTAAAGCAATAGGCCTGTAGCAATTTTGTAGTATAGCTTTTTTTAATTACATTTTTTTCAGAGCATATACCAGGGGTCTAAATTAACCCTTACAGGTCTGTAACTGACAGTGTACAACCAAATCCATTTGGTTCCAGGGGAGAGAGACCTCGGAATTTAAAAGTTTGAGAACCTCTGCCATGATAGAGTATTATGGTCAGAGGGTAGGCCTAGTGTTATTGTTTTTTTTTCCCCCTACTGAATGTTAATTACCTAATTGTTATGGTCACAGAGGTATCATTTACTCAAATTTGGGTCTGAGTATACTGTGTATAATATATACACTTCTTTAATGGAATGTAGCCTTTGCCATCTACCTAGGTTCTAAATGATCAGACATGTATGTATACTGGTTTAATTCATGCAGTGTTGCAGACTAATCTACATGGTATTTTTTGACATTTACTTTAGGAAGAAAGGCTTCGCTCTTCAAGATATAAACCTGAGATATAACCTGTGACTCGACTTGAAAAGCTTGTGACTTGACTCGACTTGACAACTTGGTGACTCGACTCGACTCGAGGCGACTTGACTCGACGCGACTTGAAATGACAACCTTGTGACTCGACTCGACTTGACTTGACAACCTTGTGACTCGACTTGACTTGACTTGCCCACAACAGAACAACTTGAGACTTGCTTGAGACTTGGACCAAATGACTTGTGACTCGACTTTGACTCGGATCAGAGGGACTTGTACAATTGTCTGCCGTAATTTCCAGACTATAAGCCGTGGCTTTTTTCCCATGTTTTGAACCCTGCGGCTTATACAACGGTGCGGCTTATATAGAGATTTTTACAGCTAACGGCCAGTTAGTTCGTTTTATAATGGTCTTTAACTGGGATTTATATAAAGATTTTTACAGCTAACGGCCACCAGGGGAGCTCTAGCGGGAAGCAGGAAGGACACCTGCGGCTTATAGTTCGGTGCGGCTTATATGTAAACATTAGTTTTTTGTTCTAAATTTAGCTGGTGCGGCTTATAGTCCAGCAATTATTGTATTTATGAAGTACATTTAAATACAACCAGGTTGACCCAAGGTGCTGTACATCATGAGAAAAACGGCAAAACAAACATTTTTAAAATATTTTTAAACAGGTTAAATTGGCCACTGCAACTTTGAGAATCCTCTGGTCAGAAGATCTCATGTTGCGTTTTAAGGGCGAGCGGCGGTCGGACGTATTTTCTGGAAGTGTGCTATTAGTCAACGGGACCCGGCAACTACTGTCAATAGCAGGCGATGGTGGAAAACGTTGCCCAAAAACACGAACATAACGTAACTTTTGGACGACATCGCCCAGAGTCGCCAGGTGTTGCCCGCGGTCAGTGTCCTGGTGTTGTCAGGGGGGGCCCAGTGGTTCAGCCATGTAGGGCAGTGCTAGTGCTGCTAGTCCACTTTGTGCTTTAAAGCCATTTCTGCCATTTCTGAGTCCATTGTTGGCCACTAGAGGGTGCTGTTCACCAAGCTATGCATTCAGACTGAGTCACTGGATTCTCTGTAAGACTGCAGGTGTTGTCAATGCATGAGAGAGAGAGAGAGAGAGACACACACACTATAGAGGTTATGCGCGTGACATTGCTGTGGCTGGAAGTTATGTGGGAACGCCTACTGAAGTGGCAAAAAACTAATTTCTGCCATTGACAGCCCATACTTCCAAACAGAAATCCGATTGCATAAAACAAAGTTAACTCACCAACATTGTGGCTGTACTGAAAGCTTGAATTATCCTCTTTTTATCTGCAAAGTCTTTGTTTCATAAAAATCCACCATAGGCATGTTATGAGCTACTTTCTGTCAAGACATTCTGTGCAGGGTTTTATTTGCCCGAGTGTCAGAGTTTGGAAGCGCTCATTTTCAACAACACAACATCCTGCTGCCTCCTGCATCATGGGCAATTTAGAAACAGGTGGTATGCAGGGCCGTTGAGTGATTTGCAACGAGCACTTCCAAACTCCAATGCTCCATGCTGCTCAATGTTTTGCCACTCAGTCTAGATTAGGGGGGCGGGTCCCAGTGGACGTGCATACCCTCTATTGGCTCTCATTGTGTCATTTTGTAAACACTGTCTGGAGCAGCCTGCATCAAACACTATCTAACTTTACATGGAATTAACTGAACTTGGATGGAAGCATTTTATTCTATATTTTTTTAGAAGTCAGTGAAAAACGGTAAAAGTGCTGGCAGAGAATGATAAATAAATATTGTTTTATTGACCCTCATGGTTGCCCCTCCTGTGCTGCAGGTGCGGCTCACCCTGGTGCGCTTCCTGCCCGGGGTGTTCATGGACGCCATGCGGGACAACGCCGAGGCGGCCGTGCACATCTTCGAGGGAACGCACGAGAACCCCGAGCTCATCTGGAACGACGGCTCCCGAGAGACCGTCTCCACCACCGTACGAGAGATGATGATAGAGTACGAACCTATTCTTTATTATTGATTGATTGATTGATTGATTGATTGAAGACTTTATTAGAAGATGTTTGCATAGGAAAAAGTACAGTTTCATGACGGTACAGTTCACTGGTACAAGGTCAACTAAAAGGGGATCCTAGAAAAGACTAAGCTTATTTCCTTAGGAAACCATTGAAGTATCTCATATAACATTGAATGACAGACGGATAGAACACAGTACTATGCAGTAGATACAGTCAGGAAAAAAAGGGGAAACAATTTAAAAATAAAAACATCATACAGTAGGTAAATACAGTACAAAGAGGGGTCAGGGGAGGGGGGAGGCTCTCTCCATTCCGACATTTCGCCACTCCGAAATTGACTTCTTATTGTCTGAGTGGCGACACTCCCATGGGCCTAAGGTTTAGGGTTAGGGTTAGAGATGGGGTTAGTGTCGGAATGGAGACATGTCGGAGTGGAGAGATGCACTCAGGGGAGGGTAGGGCTGGGCTCTGTTTGTTTTTTACCAGTTGCGAACGGCTGCTGCCTGTAAGTGGTTTTTCAGGGCAATTCTAAAGGATGCTAGCGATCCACACTCCTTTATGGCCTTCGGTAAGGCGTTCCACATTTTTGTGGTATAGCAGAAGAACGAGTTTGAACCTTTCTTTGAGGTGACTATGGGTTGGGTAATTATGATTATTATTATTACACCACCGTACGAGAGATGATGATAGAGTATGACCTACCATCCTGTTGACCCTTCTTGAGCTTATGGGTGTGGTGGGTCAGTGGTTCTCAAAGTGTGTGGACCCCCTTCAAAGAATCATATTTATGATGGAGGGGGGGAGTCTGATGGAGGGGAAAGGAACTGGTTGGAATAACGTGTTCCTTCCACACGCTAAGTCCAAACTGGGGAAGCTCTCCCCTGTCAGGTGATAAGAAGTGGCCTGCTCACTCCTCATGCACTGAAAGGAAGCATGAGCTGATTGAGCTCAGTTCAGGGCTCTCCCCAGGTTGGCAGAGGGAGAGCAGAGCCCCGGAGTACAGCTTTGGGAATTGGCACTGGGTGAAAAAAAACGGGTTACAGAATCATGGGATAACAATTATTTAAAAAAAACCTAATCATATTTGAACTGGA
>NC_137828.1:4664126-4949126 GCF_963921795.1 Nannobrachium achirus
ATACATGGGCAAGACAGACGGTTAAAACAGATGGGAGGGCGAGGACGCTTTTCACCCTTAGGCGTCTTACTGGGTATTATTAAGTACGGTAGGCTCTCAAAGTGCAGCTGATACATTGGTATTATGTCCTGTAGGCTCTCCGGGTAGAGTTGGTGCCCTACCTGCTGAAGCTGCTAGAAGGTATCGGTCTGGAGACCTTAGACAACCCCTCAGCCACCAAGGCTCAGATCGTCAAGGCCCTGAAGTCCATGACGCGCAGCCTACAGTATGGAGAACAGGTAATGTATAGAAATATTAATATAATACCAGCCTACAGTATGGAGAACAGGTACTGTATATGAATATTAATATAATACCAGCCTACAGTATGGAGAACAGGTAATGTATAGAAATATTAATATAATACCAGCCTACAGTATGGAGAACAGGTACTGTATATGAATATTAATATAATACCAGCCTACAGTATGGAGAACAGGTAATGTATAGAAATATTAATATAATACCAGCCTACAGTATGGAGAACAGGTACTGTATATGAATATTCATATAAATATGATAGCAGCCTGCAGTACGGAGAACAGGTACTGTATATGAATATTCATATAAATATGATAGCAGCCTGCAGTACGGAGAACAGGTACTGTATATGAATATTCATATAAATATGATAGCAGCCTGCAGTACGGAGAACAGGTACTGTATATGAATATTCATATAAATATGATAGCAGTCTGCAGTATGGAGAACAGGTACCGTATATGAATATTAATATAAATATGATAGCAGTCTGCTGTATGGAGAACAGGTACCGTATATGAATATTCATATAAATATGATAGCAGTCTGCAGTATGGAGAACAGGTACCGTATATGAATATTAATATAAATATGATAGCAGTCTGCTGTATGGAGAACAGGTACTGTTTATAAATATGAATATGACCCGCAGCCTGCAGTATGGAGAACAGAAAAATGAACACTGGTATGCAACAGTGTCAGATGTGATTGATGCTGTGATTGAAGACTAAAACAGGAATAAAGCTGGTTGCACACTGCTGCGTTCTTTCGTTGCGAAATGCGTTTTTCAGGGCAAGGAGAATTAGAGCGAGAGAGAGAGAGAGAGAGAGAGAGCAAGGGACCCAGTGGTCCGAAAATAAATGGTGGTCCAACTGGGATTTGTGTTTGATATCAGCTGGGATTGATCGTATAAATAAAAGCACATGATCAATAACGGTCCTTAGTTGACTTCTTTTCATTTAATTGTGTTTATGGATTTGTCCAGTGACGTGCTGGCCATTGGGAAAAGCGGGACAACTCCCGAACGGCCGGTTAATTCCCGGCCAGTCCAGGCCGGCCATTAGGAAAAAAAATAAAATAAAATGTCGGCCTTCGTTCCATTTTGGGGGCTGGGCGGCCAACAAAGTAAATCGTCACTGTCGGGCAGAAACCTCGTATCTCCAAGTTTCAAATGTATATATTTTTTTTTCGCAAAGCAAAGCGCTGCTTCATCATACAAGGCCGTTGCACAAAAGTAGTGAAAACAGCCGATCTACAAGCACCTCGTGGTGCGAGGCGTTGTGTGCTTGTAGATCGGCTGTTTTCACTAGTTTAAATAATTTTTAAAATGATAAATACAAAACAAACTGTTTTGGACATACAAGGTTTCCACCCGACAACGACGAAATATACAAAAAAAAAAAGAAAAAAATTAGGGCCTCTCCAACTCTTTTTCCCGGGCTGAATCAGGGGCCCTGCACGTCCCTGGATTTGTCTATTCTATGTAAGAATCCATGTTGTTGACCTGTGTGCGTTGCAGGTGAATGAGATCCTAGCTAAGTCCACAGTATGTTGTACAGTGGTTCGCCTGTGAATCCGTCAGCCTAGGGGGCTGTGGCCCCCCAGAGGTACCTAAGATTCTGGGACTGCTTGCTCACTAAAAAAAAGCGCCTCCCCCTGTCCGAATGGCCACACTACACGTTGAAATAAGATACAATATAGCCCAAGGGGTGCGGCTGAGAACATTTGGGGGAGTGGCTGGGAAGGTACCTATAGCCATTGATAGGGACAGAGAGGGGCCTTTTTGAAGCTCCTGCCAGAATGAACGGTAACCCACTGTATGTTAATGTTGTTGAACTATGTGCGTTGCAGGTGAATGAGATCCTAGCTAAGTCCACAGTGTGGAGTGCCTTCAAAGACCAAAAACACGACCTGTTCATCTCGGAATCGCAGACAGCAGGCTACCTGACAGGTACCCCAACTGTAACCACGCTTAAAGGGCTTTGCACACAGGACCGTTGTGTTTTTTTTTTTTTTCGTTTGCTGCATGATTAAAACGCATTGGATTTGGTGTGCAAGGCTGTGCGGAATCCACCCTGCGGATCCGAAGAGGAGTCATAAAAGGAGTCATTGAGTTTTTACCGCATGCGACAAGACGCACAAATCCAACTGGGTTCGATCGGGAAAAAAACGCACAGCCGCAGCCACCTGCCGCATGGCAAATCGGGATCCGGTGTGCATTGAGGTCATAGAGAATCATTGTTTTCTTTAAAAAATGAAATTGTCCGTTTTTTTTTTGCGTCTGTATGCAAAGCCTTTTACCGTCTCTGCAAAACCTCTCTTTACAACAAGTGTCGGCCGGCAAAGTTATCACATTCTCTCTCTCTCTGTTGTCTTTTTTGCCGACTTTGCTCGCGTCGAGTCGACGCTACCATGTCTGTTTGAGAATCTGCTGTTTGTCTGATGTAACACTACTGCCGTTTCCTGAAAATCACCTGTTTTGGCTGATTGCTCACTTTATGCTTAGCGCCTCTCTCTCTCTCTCTCTCTGTGTGTTGTTCGTACGCCCTGCAATCCTTCTCCTGTCCTAACCTCCCGTCCTCTCTCTCTCTCTCTGCCCCCCCCGCTACTCGCTACCCCCCCTCTTCCAGGTGTGTCCACCCCCTCTCTTATGGCGTCCAGTAGCCCCCTTCGAGGTGGGCTGTAGCCGGGGGGGGGGGGAGGCCCCCCCCTCCTCTCTCTCTCGCTCTCTTGCTCTGACGCAGGTAGACTGTTACCTCATAGCCCCCCCTATCATAACCCCTCTGTACTGCATGCCTGCATTCTTCCATCTCTGTCCGTTTCCATGTTTCACCTCCCGTCTGGGTCTTCTCTGGTGTTGGGGGTGAAATCATCCGGCAAGGTCTTCTGACAGGAATATGGAGGCGAGGCTTCCCCCTCCTTCTGGCGGGGTTTCCTTCTTTTTTACAGGGGTTGGTCCTTTTGGGTTGTAATCTCCTCCTTGAGCGCTCTCGGATCGTTTTTCATTTCTGTCTCTCGTAAAGCATCGAGTTGCTTGTTGTTCGCGTCGAGTAATTTGCTATTCGTGTCGAGCTGTTTGCTGATAGCATCTAGGCTAGTCTGTAGCGCATCCATGTTGAGTTCGCTAGCTTCGCGTATTAGTTTGTTCCCTTCCTTGTTGAGTTTCTCGTGTGCTCCACTTCGTCTATACAGGTTTGCGCCGCTCATTTCCCATTAGTTTGACTATTTATCTTTTCATGTTTTAAGCGCAATTTTAGTAGGTTGTCTCAGGGTGAAACAACTTACGCAACCTTCCTGTTCGCCGCCATTTTGAAAGTCCTTGGACGTTGTCCTAATCTAATACAGGCCTAGTCCCGCGTGACCAGACTGTTTACTCCCGCGATTTGCAAATGCTTCCGTCATACAGTCTGGGAGAACGGAAGTTCTGATGATAAGTATCCGGTTAAAGCCGTTAAAGACTCTATGTAGCATTCAGACATTGTGGAATTATTCCAATAGTTGTCTGGATACGCGAGACTAATACAGACCCAATGTTCCATCTCAGCACCGACCACAGTGGCTTGGCTCGCTAATCACCAGACTCCCAATCCACACCTCCCGGGTTTGTGTCCCGCTTGTGCCACTTTGGGCAGACAAAGTATTTTTGTATTTTTTGCAGATAAAGTATACTTATTGACCATGACAGAGGTGCGACATCTTAACACTTCTGCTGCCTTTGACAGTCCTCACCGTCATTTAAAGGGTTAATATCATGGTGCCGTTGACGATGCTCACCGTCACTGTTACTGTAAATACATTAAAAGTATTATTACTTATTATGCGTTGCTCTGGTCCTGCCCGCATCGGTAATGTCCGCGATTTGTTTACAACGTGCGTTGGGCGTGCACGCTAAGTGAAGCTCCTCCATAGTAAATCCATTGAGAGGCCCATAAAGAGACTTCATTTACTAAAAAAAATACATTTTGATACCAAGCTGGCATGTTTACAGTACAAACTGCACTCGGCTGGGCGCGGCCATGACACTTTTCTGGGCCCACACTGTCATGTGACTAGATGACGTAAACGTTGAAGTCAAGTGATAATCCATCTGCGCAAAAACAACCCCGCCCGGCCCTTCAGGAGGAATCGGCGCGGTACCAAGGCACCATGCATCCCTTCAAAGTAAGAGGCAGCAGACGTGTTAAGCGACCTTGAGCCACGTGAGACACTGCCGAGTGAGCTAAAGCGAGCGAGTCGCCGTTCGAGTTGTAAACCAGGGGGAAAGAATAGTAAATATTGTTGTGGGGGACTGCTTGTAGCCTGGGTGCCAGCCTGTTCGCTCCGTTCCACGATTTGTTTGGTCTCTCCGCATCACAGTCTAGAAATGAATCAGTTGACTCGTATTTCTGAACGTCCGTTGTGACGTAGGGATGTATTGGATGTTGTTCCAACGAATCAGAGTAGGGTTAGGGGAGCTACCTCCCCTTGGAGATAGGAGGCTTTCCAGACTGAGATGCGGAGAGACACCCAGGCTAGACTGCTTCTGCGACTGACTGCCTCTCAAAGGGACTACAGTGGTCTGGGCTGCTGCATAGAAGGCTTCACGCCCCCCATATTACTGTCAGAAGCCCTTGCCAGATGATTTCACCCGCCTGCTTCTTCTCTCACATCCATGCACAATGAATGATGGTGGTATCTGTGATCTGAAGGAGGAGGGTTGGATTGTATGTGAAAAGATCTTCATATGAATGTACAGTATGTACAGTACACAATCCACTTGGTGTAACCTCTCCCATCGTCCCTCTCATCAACATCCTGAATGTCAATCATCTTTAATGTCACAGTCAGACTACAGTAGAACGCTATGGATGTTGCCTTTCTTCACCAGTGCACTCACACACACACACACATGGTGTTTAGAACTTCTTGCTACTTTGTTTTGTTACCAGTCGGATACTTACTGCTCGGATCCTATATAAAAAAAATCTTCTTATCATCTTATTGTGTTTTGTATTGTCCCTGTCAAATACAACAATAAAATACAAATACATTCCATATTCAGGCCAATTTTTTAGAAGACAAATATATATTTAAATGTTTTTTCTGAGGAATGTTAACAGCCCTAGTTCCCATAGTCAGGGGATATTAATATCTGGGAATAAATTCCTTACCAAGACATTTCTTCAACAATGTGTTTGTAAAGGTGTCTAGTAACACATCTAACGAACACGTTTGAAATTCAAAATCCCTAGGGGAATGTTTGACAGCTGCTGAAAGTTGGGGTCCCATTCACTTACTATACATGATACTATACAGAAAAAGAATACCCCCCAAAAAGAATCTGCTTTAAGTTGCATGTGAGGGGTCAATCTAGGGTTTTTTCATGATTCTGAATCCATTGCAATTGCATTTGTTTTGCAAAAAAAAAAAAAAAACAATTTTTTGGGCTAAAAACGTACTCCACAAAAAAATGTTTAGTGATGACATGGACAAGTGGCTATGGCCGTTTTTAGACATTTTTTAGAGGCTAAAAACGGCCCCACGAAAAAAAATGGTTTAGTGACAACATGGACAAGTGGCTATGAACGTTTTTAGACATTTTTAGAAGCTAAAAACGGCCCCACAAAAAAAAATGGTTTAGTGATGACATGGCAAGGAATTTATTCCCAGATTTGACATTATTCAGACAATATTCCCTGACAGCCAGTCCAGTCCCAGTGACTCCCTCTCTCCCGTGGTCTTCCGTAGGTCCAGGAGTAGCAGGCTACCTGACTGCAGGCACCGGCTCTACCGTGATGTCCAGCGTCCCCCCACCCGTAGACACCGAGGTGGGAGACCTCCTGGGATGACCAGGGACCCCCCACCCGTAGACACCGAAGTGGGAGACCTCCTGGGATGACCAGGGACCCACCGGACACACAGAACACACAGAACACACATGGATGCTCAGGCCCCCCACCACCCTAACACCCACCCAACCCACCCTAACCAACCACCATACCAGGCCCCCCTGCCCCCCAGGCCCAGAAAGAACACACAGAACACACATGGATGCTCAGGCCCCCCACCACCCTAACACCCACCCACCCACCCTAACCTCCAACCACCATGCGGCCCCCCTGGCCCCCCAGAAAGGACCTCGTGACAAACACATGAGGTGGACGGACAGACAACGCAGAGAGGCAGAGCAGAGCGGTCCATCTCACTGACTATCACCAAAAATACATGATAAACATTCTTTTATGTCACGTCCCCACCAACAATCCTAAAGGACAATTTTTTTTCTTCTTTTTTTTTACAACAAGGATTCGTATTTTAGATAGTCATTAGGGAAAAGAAGAGTGTTAATGTGGTATGCATGCAAGTGGCTAAAATGTTATTTTTAGACACAATAAAGCCCATTCCCAAGATTCACCGCAATCTTTCATGGGCATATGTGACTTATGGGGGCTGGTGTAAATAGTAACAAAGAAATTACCGGCGTATTGTGTCTAAAAAGACATATTTAGCCACTTGTACGCATGATGCCCCCACCCACTGAAATCAAAATACTGAAATGGCTAAAACAATAGAAAGCAGTAAATGAAAACATTTTAACACTCATATTTTCTTTTCTCTAATTACAATCTAAAATATGAACCCTTGTTTAAATATTAAAGGAGAATTCCGGACTAGCTGTTTTCTTACCTTAACTCATTTCCTGCCCCAAGCCCCAGTTTCCCCCAGCTATTAATCAATTCGATTTGATTAAAAAACAATCTAAAATCCCCTTTTCCTTTACGAGGTGGAACCAGAACCTGAACCTATTTTTGGGGGTTCTGGTTTTGTCTCCATAGCGCACAGCCCGGTTTCAGATGAGATTCTGGGAACCTTTTTTAGGTCCTGCTCTTGATGTAGTTCTAAACTAGAGTTCTGGGAACCTATGGGCTCTTTTTTGGTGGGACCTTCCAGGTTAGTTCTGGTTATATGGAAACCTAAGCAGAACTTTGGTCCCGGAACTTAACAGGTTCTTGAAAGTTCTTGGTTCTGTAAAGTTCTGGTTCTAGTTCAGGTTCGGCCCTGTAGTGGAAAAGGGGCTTATGTAACCTAGAGACAGTGCTTCCGTTCTGGTCCCGGAACCGGAACCGGATCCGGATCTGCATTTTTTTGGGGAGGCGGGACAACACGTTTGTCTGTGGCCACTTTCTCCTGTGTTTACTTGCTTGTTAAACGCAGCTGCATTGCTAGCAGCAGTGCTAGCATGGATTAACATGGGGGTCTTTTGTAATCGCGCCCACGTTAAAAGGTAAGCAAATCACGGCAGTCAACCAAGAAAATCAGTTTTTTTCGGGGCAGTCGACGAGTTAATCTGATGTTATGACATCCCATAACGAGTGGTATTTGTGTCGCTCGAAGAAATGGCGAAATACTTTTTTTTTTTTTTTTTGAGCGATACGAATAAGCGGTTTAGCGTTCTGCTGCCACACTGTGGTGGACTCGGGGATATAAAAATAAAATGGAGAATTTTTTTTTTTTCTGGAATATCACAATATCGGATTAAGGTAAGAAAGGTCCAGGCTAGTCCAGAATGGAGGGTATGCGTAAAGTGAATCTAACGTCGTCTAATGCAATCAGGAGATTTCTGTTTGGATGTAGAAAGTCGTTTTTGCCACTCCAGTAGGCGTTCCCGCATAACTTCCGGGTATGATGATGTCACGCGCCTATACCCTCTATTCTCCTTAAACACGCCCCCTCCCCCTTTTCACTCACCCCGCCCCCCTGCCCCTCCCATCCCGACAGCACTCAAGTCTTCTCCCCCCTCCCCTCCCCCCCTTTGATTTATAACGACCACGCGTTTGTTCTTTTTGTGTTCTTTTACTCTTCTTTCTTCCAATTCTGAAAAGAGAAAAAAAAAAGTTTACTTTTGTATGGATATATTTTTTACTCTTGATTAGTTTTTTCTTTTCTTTGTTTTGTTTAGTTTTTTTTTTGGGGGGGGGGGCATTGGAAGACTGAGGATTGTTATTGTGTGTAAATGTAGAAGCCGTCTCATGTGTCGTGTTCTTAAATCCTGCGTTTCCATCTTAACCGTATTACCATAGAACTCTTCGTTAAGGGTAGAACCCTTTATTAAAGGGTACAATCCTTTATTAAGGGTAGAACCCTTTATTAAGGGGACTCGGCCAGGCATTGTGAGAATAGGACAAAGACTGTGGTTTTGGGGGGCGGTAAATTTCAATTTTATGAAATTTCAATTCATGAAATTTCAACTTAAATTTCAATTCATGAAATTTCAACTTAAATTTCAATTCATGAAATTTCAACTCAATGAAGTCGTACTGGACTGCACTATTGAACAGGAAGGACTGATGAATCAACAGCTCACAAAAAAATGCATCTTTCTACAAAGAATATACTTAAAAATATACACTTGATGATTTTCCCCCATTTCCACACGTAAACCCTTGAATCCCTTTTTTCTGGGCACGTCACGATTGGCGAACACTCGCTTAGAACAGCAGAGCTACAAGCTCACAAGGCGCCGCGTTCCGATGCGGCGTGAGCTTGTAGATCGGTCATTTTTTAACCCATTAAAACCAGGAAAGCATCTGTCATTTTAGATAGTTTTTGTTTTTGCATTGGATGTCCAAAAATATCAGATGTACAAACCTACTCGTTGAAAAATCTTGAAAGAACCTCCGGCTTTAGAAGGCATTCATAGAATCAGCTTCAGGTCTTTGGGGGGGGGGGGGGGTAAAGGAGGATACCAAGTACAGACCCCTGGGGGACCCCCGGGGGACCCCCTGGTAGGACTGTGGTCATGTGACCAGCATTTGTGCTGCATGTGTCCCATGCATCTATTCTGCATCTAGCTTTTGGCAAGACCCAAATTCAGAGTTAACATTTTTAACTCACATCTTTGCTTCTGGGGGTCCCTGGAACGCAATATATTGAAGATATGGGGGTCCGCGGACAAACATATGTCCTCTTGGGGGTCCTTGACATGAAAAGGTTTGAGAACCACTGATATATAGCAACATAAGTTTTTTCAGAAAACTGTTAGGATTTTGAACTTTACTAAAGTCTTTAAAACTTTAAAATGTCGGCAAGTCAAGGACCCCCAAAATGACATGTATTTGGCCGTGGACCCCCCCATCTCAAAATCTCTTGTTCCAGGGACCCCCATTTGGGTCTTGTTTCATGCTAGATGCTGAATAGATACACACCTACAATATGTGTCCAAATGCAACCCTTTGTTTCCGCTCGTTTCTGAAGGTGACACGAACAACAACGCTCTCCGCGCGGTGCCGTCTTCCATGCCCATATAAGGACCTCCATTAAAGGACATACTGTCTCTATTTGAAGTCCTTTTGTTCCGCCTCAACATATATATATATTTTTCTTTTCATTGTAACCCCCCCTCCCCTCCCCCCTCCCGTGCAGAAAGCACTATAATATTTATAGTTCAAATAAATAACCCAACCCTCCTTTACAACCCAACTGAGCATAGGACAGGAGGAATGACCATACTGACTGATTACGGTGAAAAATCTCATGTGAAAAAAAAGAACTTATTAGTGCAATTGTGAAATGTTCAATGTAATATGACGTATATAAACTTTCTATATCGAATGTACATTACAAAAAAAAAGAAGAAAAAAAGAAGTAAAAAAAAAAAAAGAACAACGAATAAATCAGTCGCACTTGTACATAAAATTTTAAGAATAAAAAGGGAACCCTACGGTGTTGTTCGTGTTTGTGTCTGTGTGTGTTCGTGACGAAGAAGACGGAAGTGACGGAAGATATCATTTCAGAACTGGCTGCAGGGACGTGCTGGCCATTAGGAAAAGCGGGACAACTCCCGAAAGGCTGGTTCATTCCCCGCCAGTCCAGGCCGGCCATTAAAAAAAATGGCCGGTCCACAAAGTAAATATAACTCATGTAATTGGTCACTGGCTTGTCTCTCATGATCTGAATTGGCCAATCTTTGAGTAGCAGCAGCGCTATAGAGAGAGATCTCTCTCTATAGCGCTGAGTAGCAGCAGCCCACAGAGCCATCACATTGGCCCCACTGGCTTGTCTATCATCTGAATACTGGCCCACTACTCCCTAGCTTCCTTGACTACTCCTGGATGGTCTACATACAACATCATTAGACTCTCTTTATACCAGAAAAACAATGAGACCTAAAATCATAGTAACCGTTCATCGGTTAGTATTTGGGGTCTCGCGGCGCGTCCGGAAGGCAAAAAAATCTGGTGCGTGGCAGATACAGCTATATTTCCACACTCACTCCAGAGGACCACTATATTTCCACACTCACTCCAGAGGACCACTATATTTCCACACTCACTCCAGAGGACCACTATATTTCCACACTCACTCCAGAGGACCACTATATTTCCACACTCACTCCAGAGGACCACTATATTTCCACACTCACTCCAGAGGACCACTATATTTCCACGCTCACTCCAGAGGACCACTATATTTCCACGCTCACTCCAGAGGGCCACATTACATATAGACCAATTATTTGTTTATGATAATAATTACATCTAACGATGCTTCTCCTCCATTCACGTTTGGTGAATGTAGCCTTGGCCAGGAAAACTTGATGTCTTCAGGCGGAACCCATCGATCATCGGCTGTTTCGACCCTTGAACCGCTACACCCTCCTGATGGCAGGGTCGACAGTGGTGGCCAAATCACTGCCCATCTCCTCCTCCTGGCCAAGGCTAAACTCCTCCCTCCGGCTCCATAAATGATTGTTTTTAAACCAACAAGAGGCTGGAGGTATTGGGTGGTCCCTCCTGAGGTCTTGAGGTGACACAGGTGCGTAGAGTTCTCCAGTACTGTGGGGTTAATCCTGCCTGGAGTTCTCCTTCGTCTCACCAACTCACCAACCAAGCTGTGCGCTGCACCTGTGACCCCTCTTCTCCACACTTGGTCACTTGATGTATTTTTTACCTTTTGTGTTCCTGCAGATGTTCTTGCAGTGAAACTTTACTTCCAATTCCTCCCCAGTTGATGTTGTTTAGGTGAGCCGTCTCATTAGCTGTGATTACAAACATGTATTGTGTAATCAATTCACAACAGATCCCCAAGCCTGTTGTTTTGGGGAGCGCTGCTTTCAGCTCATTCAACCTCCTCTTGTGTGTTGGCTAGTGAGGTGCACCCTAGCGAGACAGACATATACTTCATTGTGCAACGGTATTGCGTGTCAAGAGTAGCTGATAAACAAGCTCACATCACGTCGCAGCTGTGACTGTTGTGAGGTCTGCTATTCTCGGCCGTTCTCTGCGCGGGACGCGATAATGGAATCCGTAGGATACGGGGGTGAATGAATTAGAAGCCGCGGCTTGCGATTGGCTGAAGCGGAGGTGTGCTGGAGCGATGTGTACACTTGGACCGCGCGGAGGTGGCGAAAGTCAAATATTTACTATTCTGTCCCTATCGTGACTTAAGGCCTGTCCATACTTGTTCGGTTTGGTGAGTTGTGTTTTCCGACGTGCAAATTTCCGAACTCTCGTTCGGTTCAATGCTTTTCAGAAGTCGTGAGGGACATAATTTTAGGGTCGAAAAGGACCTTTTGACCGAAATTTTCGGTTTCGGTCAAAGTATGGAAAGCCCTTTAACTCGGACGGCGCTGAGTCGGCTCATGCGACCTTCGCACCGCTCGACACACGCTTAGCTCACTCGGCGGTGTCTCATGTGGATCGAGGGCGTATGAGACGGCGCGCCTCTGTCGTCATCACCGAAAACAAGCGCTCCTTCCACTTTCATCTCCTACGGATTCAGCAGGTGGAGCAGTGTCTGGAGCTCTTGTGCCTCACTCCCTCCGTTCTGAAGACGGCGAATGGTGGAGGGGTTTGAAGGAGAACTGTTTTGAATTGCTATTATTGTTTACAATCAACAGAATTGTAACCCCCCCCCCCCCCCCCCCCCCCATGGGCGTCAATTGGGTATGGTAGGGGTATGCAGCTGCCATACCCTGGGTCCAGGGGGGAAAATAAAAGTTACTTTTAAACATAAATCCATGAATGTCTCTTTGTATGGCAACATGACTGGTGCGCGTGCAAGACACCAGTCATGTTGCCATACCTTAGTTTTTTCTGAACTTTTTCTGACCCCCCTCCCCCCCCCCCCCCCCAATATTATATATTAGAGGTCTGGTCTAAATTTAGACTGAAATTAGCCTGGCTAGAATCGGTCTTTTTTTTTTTAAACCTAATCTAAAAAAAAGATAATTTGCATGGCTGATCTCCAAATATTGTACTAAACTAATTAGAATAGCCATTAATCCATATACAGTATGTTTAAATTTAGACAATATTTAGAAGTTTAAATCAAGTCTAACTCCAACTACTGCATTTAGACTTTCTGTAGACCTCTAACTCTATACCGCATTTCAACCTATATTTAGACCATGTTTAAAACATTTGAATTACTTGTAAGCTCATTGTTTATACAGTGCAATACTAATTCATGTTGTAACGATTAATTTGGTCAGAATGCATCTGTGTTATTTAACGTTTCTAATTCTTCTCCTTTATTTTAGTCGGGTTTGACACAAAAGAAAACACGAGGAAACAGCCGTGCAGTACCGAACACCAGCTGTGGGAGGCAGCAACACGCTGGCCGTTGAGTCGGCTCAGAGCCCTCACTAATATTAGAGAACAACATGTCCCATTTACTGTACTCATGTACTCATTCATTCTGACAACACGTACACACACACACCAGTTCCATGTCGTCTCCCCAAAATCCCTGCCCACTTAAAGGACAACTTTGTTTTTTTACAACAAGGGTTCATATTTTAGATTGTAATTAGAGAAAAGAAAAAGTGAGTGTTAAAATGTTTTCATTTGCTTCGTTCTATAGTTTTATCGTGTTTACCGTGTTAAAATGTGGGGCATGCGTACAAGTGGCTAAATATGTCTTTTTAGACACAATAAGCCATCAGTTTCTTTATTGCTATTTACAGTAACACCTCTAGCCCCCATAAGTCAGATCCAACCATGAAAGGTTGCGTTGTATCTTGGGAATGGGCTTATTCTGTGTAAAATGACATATTTAGCCACTTGTACGCATGCCCCCAACCACTGAAATAAGAATCTCTAAAACAATAGAAAGAAGTAAACTAAATGATTTTAATACTCATCTTTTATATTATTTAATTACAATCTAAAATATGAACCCTTGTTGTAAAAAACTAAAGTTGTCCTTTAAGCCCCAGGGGGGTCCAGGGGAAAAATCCGCCTAAAATGTATGCCCAAATTGGAACAATTGTGGACACAAAACTACAATGATTGTGGCTAATGTTGACTCACCAAATGTCAGCTAACCCCTGAAAATTCACAAATGCAGTGTAAAACATCACATTTCTCTTCACCAAATTGTCCTGCTGTGATCATTTAGCTAGGAAAAGATGATTGAATAAGACCTCCGCCTATGGAAATTTTGCCTTCTGAATAGCGAATGAGCCTCAAGACCTCAATGAAAACATAATATAGTGAATAGAGAAATTGTTCACCAAGGTGTCATCCATCGAGCTGTAATATTAGTAATGTTAAAGTATAGGGTGAAAAATTATAAAAACGAGTAACAATAAGTTGTGATAATAGTACTGTAATATGAGTAATGTATGGATGAAAAGTACAATGGCAGCTGATTACTATGCTGTAGGCCCACTGTAACAATAATCAACAAAGAAATTGTAGTTTGATTTGGTCTCTATTGATTTATTGACATTTATTGATAGCTATTCAGAGGTCAACACATTTTGCCCCCGCCGGTGGGGGCAATGGGGTTCAAGAGGTTAAGGTGAATTATGTCCCAAGACAGACAGACAGACAGGCACTACGGTGTAGGGTCAGCAACCTTTTTGAAATGAATTGCCACGTTTTTATTTTCTAGATAGTCGGTGTGCTGCATCAACATACATGTTTATGACACGCCATCAAACATCAAACATATTTTGATCGGCAGGACATTGTTAAAACGATCATTAGATCAATAATCAATGATGATCATTGTCACCTCTAACTCTATACCGCATTTCAACCTATATTTAGACCATCTTTAAAATATTTGAATTAGGCCTACTTGTAAGCTCATTGCTTGTTAATACAGTGCAATATTAATTCATGTTGTAACGATTAATTTGGTCAGAATGCATCTGTGTTATTTAACGTTTCTAATTCTTCTCCTTTATTTTAGTCGGGTTTGACACAAAAGAAAACATGAGGGAAACAGCCTGCAGTACCGAACACCAGCTGTGGGAGGCAGCAACACGCTGGTCATTGACTCTGCTTACAGCCCTCAATAATATTAGAGAACGACATGTCCCATTTATTACACACACTCATTCATTCTGACAACACAACACACACACCAGTTGTCCAGTTCCATGTCGCCCACTCTCTTAAGGTGAATTATGATCAACATACATGTTAATGACACGCCATCAAACATCAAACATATTTTGATTGGCTGTTGGGTGGCTCTGAGGTAAATTAAAGTTTGGGGACTTTCCACTGCTGAGCTCAGCAAGATCAAACCTCTGATCATGTGACACTTTAGTCATATGACACATGACACGCACAGGATGCACACACACACACACACACACACACACAGCAAACTGCAGAACAGAAACTCCCTGCTTCCTAAAACCTTATTAAACCTTCTAAACCACTGAACCAGAAATGGTCCAGAAAGTTGATTAATGGCTAACAGTTCCCTCCATGCCTTAAGTTAAACTTGGCCCTAAATGTATTTGCCATTTTTCTTTTACATTTCAAATAGTTGATCTACAAGCTCACAATGTGTTGATGTAGATCGGCTATTTTTTTTTTTTTTAATAGTTAAAAAGGGCAAAGATGTTTAGGGATAAGGGCTATGGAATGGACAGAAATATAGCCAACATTGTGTACATTGTGTGTACAGTGTGTACATTGTGTACATTGTGCGTACATTGTGTACATGGTGTGTACAGTGTGTGTACATTGTGTGTACATTGTGTTGAAACATTCTCAATGTAACATCAATGCAGTTGTAAAAGGTGCTCACATACTTTACTTAAAGGAGTAGTTCACCTCCAAAATGACTTTATCTCTATTGATTACTCACCCTATGGAGACTTGAGTTCAATACAATCATTGTGTTTTGTCACATTTTTAAGAATCAATGTCTCCATCTGGAATCAATGGGGGTAAATGTATTATAATCAAATTATTGTCATGTGAATTATTCCTTTAAGTAAAAAAGTATCAATGCTGAAATGCAGAAATACTCACAGGTAGAATGTTTTATTCTACCTGTGAGGATGGATTCTACCATGCATTTCAATGGCAGCAAACCACTCCACTCCCATTGAAATGCATGGTCAGAATCCACCCTCATTGGTAGAATGTAGTGTGACTGTGGCCTTAAAAGTTTGGAAATAAAATGTACTTGACTAAGGGCGGCTTGCACCAACACGGTTTAAGTCTTAAACTGGTTTAAATCAAGGTTTATCTGTTGCACCACTACTTAAAACTTTGATTTAAACATCAGTAAGGGATTAATTTTAAACCTGCTGTAGAGGTGGTTTAAATGCAAACATGCCATTGACATGAATGGGGGTCCCCCTCCACAGAGGGAAGCCCCACAGCCAGCCCTGCAGGCTTGCATCTGTAAACTGCAGACAGTGTTTCACAGCTGAAAACAAACATCTCATCATATTGTTGTCTTCAATACATCCTTGTAGTACTGTACATCGGCTATTTTAAATTAGCGAACATTTCAATATTTACAGGGACATTATACAGGCATTTGTTATGGAAGCTTGTGGACTTCCCAAGCAACATGGAGACGTTTTAATTTTCGAAATCGCTTCATAATTGACTCAAATGTGAATGTGATCAAAACTGTGGTCTTTTCTTGCTTCCTTTCTAGCCGCGCATCGCATCGCCGCACCGCACCGCACTGTGTAGCGTCCGAGCGTCACCACTATATTTCCACACTCACTCCAGAGGACCACTATATTTCCACACTCACTCCAGAGGGCCACTATATTTCCACACTCACTCCAGAGGGCCACTATATTTCCACACTCACTCCAGAGGGCCACTATATTTCCACACTCACTCCAGAGGGCCACTATATTTCCACACTCACTCCAGAGGACCACTATATTTCCACACTCACTCCAGAGGACCACTATATTTCCACACTCACTCCAGAGGACCACTATATTTCCACACTCACTCCAGAGGACCACTATATTTCCACACTCACTCCAGAGGACCACTATATTTCCACACTCACTCCAGAGGGCCACATTGCATATAGACCAATTATTTGTTTACGATTATAATTACATCTAACGATGCTTCTCCTCCATTCACGTTTGGTGAATGTAGCCTTGGCCAGGAAAATATGATGTCTTCAGGCGGTAACCATCGATCATCAGGTGTTTCGACCCTTGAACCGCGGCGCTACACCCTCCTGATGGCCGGGTCGGCAGTGGTGGCCAAATCACTGATGGGCAGTGATTTCTCCTCCGCAGTGATTACTCCTCCTCCTGGCCAAGGCTAAACTCCCCTCTCCTGCTCTATTAGTTTTTTCCCAACAAGAGGCTCCTCTGGGGAGGCATTGGGTGGGTCCCTCCTGAGGTCTTGAGGTGACACAGGTTCGTAGAGTTCTCCAGGACTGTGGGGTTATTCCTGCCTGGAGCGCTCCTTCGTCTCACCAACTCACCAACCAAGCTGTGCGCTGCACCTGTGACCCCTCTTCTCCACACTTGATGTTTTTTTTACCTTTTGTGTTCCTGCAGATGTTCTCGCAGTGACACTTTACTTCCAATTCCTCCCCAGTTGATGTTGTTTAGGTGAGCCGTCTCGTTAGCTGTGATTACAAACATTGAGACTGAATGCACAGGTGACCGTCTCATGTAATCAATTCCCAACAGATCCCCAAGCCTAGCCTGACACTCAGCCTGAATTGACATTTCGTTTCACTTCATTATTCAGTCTGAGGTCGCTTCCCCCAGGGCGATTGCAGGGATGGGCGTTGCCAAAAAGAGGCAGTCTTCAGCGATTGGTTCACCGACCAACACATGACATAGTGTTGTTATGTGTGCCTGGCTGGCTAGTGGCTAGCCTGTTGCTTGCTAGTGCTACTTGCTAACCAAATAAACAGTCAGAATAGGAGCACTATGAACTAGTAATCAATCACAACATAACATGCCTGCTACTGGTGTTTCATAGCGAGATCGATACGATCGCATATTACGGCGGCGGCGGCGGCGCTTGTTTACTCGGAAACGCACATGAGTTCTGGGAAACCCCCACCCACGCTGATCACAAGAGGCTGATTCACAACGCTGATTCGGCATACAGATTTTCGAACGAGCAAAGCCTCTTCAATGAGAGCAATGCTAGACCCTGAAACGCCAAAATAAAAATGTAAAGGGGTGTGGCTAGCGATTCAGGGTCTGGAACTAGGCTAGAGGACCACTACATTTCCACAATCACTCCAGAGGACCACATTGTATATACTCTAGATCAATTATTTGTTTACAAACAGTGAGACTGAATGCACAGGTGACTGTATCGTGTAATCAATTCCCAACAGATCCCCAAACCTGTTGTTTTGGGGAGCGCTGCTTTCAGTTCATTCAACCTCCTCTTGTGTGTTGGCTAGTGATGTGTGCCCTAGCGAGACAGACATATACTTCATTGCGCGATGGTATTGCGTGTCAAGAGTAGCTGATAAACAAGCTCACATCACGTCGCAGCTGTGACTGTTGTGAGGTCTGCTATTCTCGGCCGTTCTCTGCGCGGGACGCGATAATGGAATCCGTAGGATACGGGGGTGAATGAATTAGAAGCCGCGGCTTGCGATTGGCTGAAGCGGAGGTGTGCTGGAGCGATGTGTACACTTGGACCGCGCGGAGGTGGCGAAAGTCAAATATTTACTATTCTGTCCCTATCGTGACTTAAGGCCTGTCCATATTTGTTCGGTTTGGTGAGTTGTGTTTTCCGACGTGCAAATTTCCGAACTCTCGTTCGGTTCAATGCTTTTCAGAAGTCGTGAGGGACATAATTTTAGGGTCGAAAAGGACCTTTTGACCGAAATTTTCGGTTTCGGTCAAAGTATGGAAAGCCCTTTAACTCGGACGGCGCTGAGTCGGCTCATGCGACCTTCGCACCGCTCGACACAGCGACCAGCTCGCTTAGCTCACTCGGCGGTGTCTCATGTGGATCGAGGGCGTATGAGACGGCGCGCCTCTGTCGTCATCACCGAAAACAAGCGCTCCTTCCACTTTCATCTCCTACGGATTCAGCAGGTGGAGCAGTGTCTGGAGCTCTTGTGCCTCACTCCCTCCGTTCTGAAGACGGCGAATGGTGGAGGGGTTTGAAGGAGAACTGTTTTGAATTGCTATTATTGTTTACAATCAACAGAATTGTAAACCCCCCCCCCCATGGGCGTCAATTGGGTATGGTAGGGGTATGCAGCTGCCATACCCTGGGTCCAGGGGGGAAAATAAAAGTTACTTTTAAACATAAATCCATGAATGTCTCTTTGTATGGCAACATGACTGGTGCGCGTGCAAGACACCAGTCATGTTGCCATACTTTAGTTTTTTCTGAACTTTTTCTGACCCCCCTCCCCCC
Organism: Nannobrachium achirus; assembly: GCF_963921795.1. Classification (NCBI taxonomy): domain Eukaryota; kingdom Metazoa; phylum Chordata; class Actinopteri; order Myctophiformes; family Myctophidae; genus Nannobrachium; species Nannobrachium achirus. Next base: position 4,683,050 of record NC_137828.1, read on the forward strand.
CCCCCCCCCCCAATATTATATATTAGAGGTCTGGTCTAAATTTAGACTGAAATTAGCCTGGCTAGAATCGGTCTTTTTTTTTTTTAAACCTAATCTAAAAAAAAAGATAATTTGCATGGCTGATCTCCAAATATTGTACTAAACTAATTAGAATAGCCATTAATCCATATACAGTATGTTTAAATTTAGACAATATTTAGAAGTTTAAATCAAGTCTAACTCCAACTACTGCATTTAGACTTTCTGTAGACCTCTAACTCTATACTGCATTTCAACCTATATTTAGACCATGTTTAAAACATTTGAATTACTTGTAAGCTCATTGTTTATACAGTGCAATACTAATTCATGTTGTAACGATTAATTTGGTCAGAATGCATCTGTGTTATTTAACGTTTCTAATTCTTCTCCTTTATTTTAGTCGGGTTTGACACAAAAGAAAACACGAGGAAACAGCCTGCAGTACCGAACACCAGCTGTGGGAGGCAGCAACACGCTGGCCGTTGAGTCGGCTCAGAGCCCTCACTAATATTAGAGAACAACATGTCCCATTTACTGTACTCATGTACTCATTCATTCTGACAACACGTACACACACACACACACACCAGTTCCATGTCGTCTCCCCAAAATCCCTGCCCACTTAAAGGACAACTTTGTTTTTTTACAACAAGGGTTCATATTTTAGATTGTAATTAGAGAAAAGAAAAAGTGAGTGTTAAAATGTTTTCATTTGCTTCGTTCTATAGTTTTATCGTGTTTACCGTGTTAAAATGTGGGGCATGCGTACAAGTGGCTAAATGTCTTTTTAGACACAATAAGCCATCAGTTTCTTTATTGCTATTTACAGTAACACCTCTAGCCCCCATAAGTAAGATCCAACCATGAAAGGTTGCGTTGTATCTTGGGAATGGGCTTGTGTAAAATGACATATTTAGCCACTTGTACGCATGCCCCCAACCACTGAAATAAGAATCTCTAAAACAATAGAAAGAAGTAAACTAAATGATTTTAATACTCATCTTTTATATTATTTAATTACAATCTAAAATATGAACCCTTGTTGTAAAAAACTAAAGTTGTCCTTTAAGCCCCAGGGGGGTCCAGGGGAAAAATCCGCCTAAAATGTATCCCCAAATTGGAACTACAATGATTGTGGCTACTCTTGACTCACCAAATGTCAGCTAACCCCTGACGATTCACAAATGCAGTGTAAAACATCACATTTCTCTTACCTAATTGTCCTGCTGTGATCATTTAGCTGGGAAAAGATGATTGATTAAGACCTCCGCCTATGGAAATTTTGCCTTCTGAATAGTGAATGAGCCTCAAGACCTCATTGAAAACATAATATAGTGAATAGAGAAATTGTTCACCAAGGTGTCATCAATCGATTGCATGAATATATTCCAAACTATGTAAACTCTACAGATGCTTTAGTGAGAGTAGTGCTGTGATATTAGTAATGTTAAAGTATAGGGTGAAAAATTATAAAAACGAGTAACAATAAGTTGTAATAATACTGTAATATGAGTAATGTATGGATGAAAAGTACAATGGCAGCTGATTACTATGCTGTAGGCCCACTGTAACAATAATCAACAATGACATTGTCGTTTGATTTGGTCTATATTGATTTATTGACATTTATTGACACCTGTTCAGAGGTCAACACCTTTTGCCCCCGCTGGTGGGTGCAATGGGGTTCAAGAGGTTAAGGTGAATTATGTCCCAAGACAGACAGACAGACAGACAGACAGGTACTACGGTGTAGTGACTGTCTTGGGGTCAGCAACCTTTTTTAAATGAAGTGCCACGTTTTTTATTTTCTAGATAGTCGGTGTGCTGCATCAACATACATGTTTATGACACGCCATCAAACATCAAACATATTTTGATTGACAGGACATTGTTATAACGATCATTAGATCAATAATCCACCCGCTCCCTCCCCAGTCAGAGTTCAGAGTTTTAATTAATGTTGCAGGATGTAATTTGCTGTAAATCAGGTGATGTGGTGTGTGTGTGTGTGTGTGTGTGTGTGTGTGTGTGTGTGTGTGTGTGTGTGTGTGTGTGTGTGTGTGTGTGTGTGTGTGTGTGTGTGTGTGTGTGTGTGTGTGTACACACTGTGTTCACAGCAGCATGTCTGCCTCTAGCGACAGGTGATGCTTATTAAAAGGAGACAGTTGATTGGCTGTTGAGTGGCTCTGAGGTAAATTAAAGTTTGGGGACTTTCCACTGCTGAGCTCAGCAAGATCAAACCTCTGATCATGTGACACTTTGGTCATATGACACATGACACGCACAGGACGCATGCACACACACACACACACACACACACACACACACACACACACACACACACACACACACACACACACACACACACACACACACTCACACACACCACACACACACACGACAGACAGACAGACAGACAGACACGCACACACACGCATGCACGCACACAGAGCAAACAGCAGAACAGAAACTCCCTGCTTCCTAAAACCTTATAAAACCTTCTTAACCACTGAAGCAGAAATGTTCCAGAAAGTTGATTAATGGCTAACAGTTCCCTCCATGCCTTAAGTTACCCCTTGTCCCTAAACTTATTTGCCATTTCTCTTTTACATTTCAAATAGTTGATCTACAAGCTCACAATGTGTTGATGTAGATCGGCTATTTGAAGTGTTTTTTTGTTTTTGTTTTTTTAAATAGTTAAAAAGAGCAAAGATGTTTAGGGATAAGGGCTATGGAATGGACAGAAATATAGCCTACATTGTGTGTACAGTGTGTTGAAACATCCTCAATGTAACATCAATGCAGTTGTAAAAGGTGCTCACATACTTTACTTAAAGGAGTAGTTCACCCCCAAAATGACTTTCTCTCTATTGATTACTCACCCTATGGAGACTTGAGTTCAATACAATCATTGTTTTTGTTGCATCTGGAATCAATAGGGGTACATTTATTATAATCAAATTATTGTCATAAGAGTGAATTATTCCTTTCAGTAAAAGTATCAATATACTGCAATGCAGAAATACTCTGTTTTATTCTACCAATGAGGGTGGATTCTACCATGCATTTGTTTCACAGCATTTCAATCTGCAATCACTCCATTCCCATTGAGATGCATGGTCAGAATCCACCCTCATTGGTAGAATTTAGTGTGACTGTGGCGTTACAGAGTGTGGAACTGAAAGTTTACTTGAGTAAAAGTACTAAAGTATTGCTATCAAAATGTACTTAAAGTACCAAAAGTAGAAATCACTCATTATGCAGAATGTCCCATTTCACAAGTTTTCAAATGTTTAAAATGTATAAAAAAAATCAAACCTTGGTTTGAAGTGAAGCGGTGAATCTGAGTATAAAATTGTCTAGAGCTACAGAATTCTGAATGAACATTTTTAATCATCCAATCATCAGCCCGGGACGGACACTACACACATATTCTGGACGTACGGGACAGATAAAACCTGTTCATTCTGGACTGAAATGACCATATATGGACATGGGGGACACACATGGGACACACATTTACGGACAGATAGAACCTGTTCATTCTGGACTGAAATGACCATATATGGACAGGGGGAGACACAAAGTCACTCCTTGGAAGCGGCTTTCACCGCTTCAAACATATATTATTTAAAATAGTACTTGTAGATCTGCTAATTTAGCTGTTTACTTTCTTTCTTTTTACCATATAACTTATAATACATTTCTCTCAAAAAGTCCTGAGTTGTCTTCCCCGGAGACAGATGACACAACGGCTAATCTTTATTCTGATTGGCTGATTTCTCCTTAAACTACAGAGCAGCCCCTCCTTTCCTCAGTGTCAGAAGACAGAGTTTCTGTTGAAGACAACATCCATTAGTTTAACTGTGTTTATTTTAATCACTTTATTTTAATCAGTTTATCTCAGTGTTTATTCAGATCAGTTGAGTTCAGATTGTCTCTGAGGATGAAGATCACAGCCTCCCTCCTCATCCTCCTCTCTGTACTTCATGTCAAAGCTTACGGAGGAGGTAAGAATCACATTTATGGTATTATGAGGTTTAATATTATAATGTTATTATATGATAGCCTATTTAATATTAAGATATTATTTTTAAATACATATTTGTTGCTACTACAGTATAGGCCAGTAACAACTTTTTTCACAAACGCACACATACGCGCACGCACGCATGCACGCACGCACGCACGCACGCACGCACACACACACACACACACACACACACACACACACACACACACACACACACACACACACACACACACACACACACACACAAACCAACTAATTTCAGTGTGAATTGTTTCAGCAGGTCTGTGTCACATGAACCTTGCACACTGCATATTCATAACCAAACATGAATGATTCATATCTGATGATGTGATGCAGTGATGTGTTTGATTTAACATCATCTTTGTTTTCCTTACAGTTCTACATGAGGATATTGGTGTCACTGGATGTTCAGACACTGAGGGAGAGGTGATGTGGGGACTGGATGGTGAGGTGTATTGGTACGCTGACCTCATCAAACAGAAGGGAGTGTCTCCTGTTCCTGACTATATAGATCCATCCAGCTACGATTATCCATCTGCTGTGGGCAAGCTGCATAACTGCAGAGCCAACCTGGCCGTCATCCGCAAGGTCTTCAACATCCCACCAGTGGAAGAAAGTAAACAAATACTATTATTAATATTATGATAACTATACTGTGTGTGTGTGTGTGTGTGTGTGTGTGTGTGTGTGTGTGTGTGTGTGTGTGTGTGTGTGTGTGTGTGTGTGTGTGTGTGTGTGTGTGTGTGTGTGTGTGTGTGTGTGTGTGTGTGTGTGTGTGCGCGCGCTGACCCTGGCTCTGCTGATGTCTGTCTCTGTGTGTATTGTGTGTATTGTGTGTCTTCAGAACCTGACACCAGGCTGTATCCCAGAGACCATGTAGAAGTGGGCGTGGCCAACACTCTCATCTGTCATGTGACCGGGTTCTATCCTGCTCCAGTGAGCATCAGCTGGACCAGGAACACCCTCAACCTGACTGATGACATCACTGATGACATCACTACCAGTGTCCCATACATGGACAAAGATGGAAACTACTACCAGTTCTCCAGACTGAAGTTCACTCCAGAGCAGGGAGACATCTACAGCTGTACGGTCAACCACCAATCACTGCCTGGACCTGAGACCTCCATGTGGGGTGAGAACTCTGTCTGATAAACTCTGTTCATAACTAAACACTGTTCATATTGATGTGATGGTCAGGGTTTTTTATGACCCATGGGTCCTGCAGTTATTAATAAGTTGACTCGTCCCAGCTCGCCCTGCACCCAGCAAGAGCCGCTGATTTTCACGTCCATGTCGCGTCTGCGGCCGGCCGTTTTTTTCCGCAGAAATCAGCGGCTGTCTCTCCCTGCACCACTGCAAACATTTTCGCAACCCGCCGCAATCTGCCGCCTAGAAATACACCTCATCTACGTCTTTCAATACGGCTTTTATTCCATCCAAAAGGTGCTGTTTAAAAGCACCTTTTAAAAAAAAAGTAGTATATCACCTTGCACGTCTTAATGAACCGTCAGAACAGACAAGAGTATTTTCATTTTGATAAATGCATGTGCAGGTATTCATAAACTCTTTGGATAAAGCCAAGTATTTAACATGCCTAGCCTTCATAACACACTAGCTGTATTTGACAGCAACAGGAAAGCAGCCAGCCAATCGAGACGGTTGGGGGCGTGGTTTGGATTACAGTGGCTATCCGGGGGCGTGGTTATCCAAAATCTTAGGTGAATCATCACATATTAACTAGAAAAGTATAGCTTCTTGGTCACCGCCAGGCCTGGTTGCCTAACATAGGAAGAATATTTAGAACAGTTAATGTGCGTTACAGTAATGTGTGTGTGTGTGTGTGTGTGTGTGTGTGTGTGTGTGTGTGTGTGTGTGTGTGTGTGTGTGTGTGTGTGTGTGTGTGTGTGTGTCTCCAGATGTGGACATTCAGCATCAGTCCAGTGTGGGTCCAGATGTGTACTGTGCAGTAGGACTGACCATCGCTGTGCTGGGGGTTGCCATGGGAACCTTCTTCCTCATCAAAGGAAACCAGTGCAACTATTAAAACTAGAAGTTCGTGGCCCACAGCTAGAGATCGCGCCCGCGCTGCAGGTGCTCACAGCTGCATTGTAGCAGTGATCCAACTGATATGGCCATATATGGAGATCTGTACTGTATCCTGTCAGTCCTTGCATACTTTCCCACATGTCCCTAGTGCCCAGTTGTCCAGGATCCCACCTCTCCAAGTGCCCATGTGCCTCTATTGCCCAGTAGTCCAAGTGCCCACCTCTCCAAGTGCCCACGTATCCCTAGTTCCCAGTTGTCCAGGTGCCCACCTCTCCAAGTGTCCCTAGTGGCCAGTTGTCCAAGTGCCCACCTGCCCACATGTCCCTAGTGCCCAGTTGTCTAGGTGCCCACCTCTCCAAGTTCTCACATGTCCCCATTGCCCAGTTGTCCAAGTGCCCACATGTCCCTATCGCCCAGGTGTGTCCGTCCGTCCGTCCGTCCATCCATCCATCCATCATCCATGGATGGATACATCCATCTATCTCATCAAAGGGTTTCCTGTTTCCCAGTGTTGCCATGTCTGCTATAAGTGACTTTGGTGTAGTGTAGTTGCTATATACCAGTATCGGGAGATAAACGACCGTCAGGTCGCATAGACAAACTTTAGAAGGCAATGGTAACCAATCAGGAGAGAATATGGGAACATGTTGAGGACATGACTGTAGAGATACTGTGTACCGCTTTGTGTGATTTTAGGGCAAAATCTTTAGGAGCAGTGTCCAAAAATGTGTTTTGCTAAAAACGTCCTGATAGTATGCATTATTTTAGGACAAATCTGTAGGAGCAGTGTGATGTGAGACGTTGTGACCTCTTAGATATGCTATTTTCAAATAGCCTATGTAAAGTGGGCTTGTTTTCATTAACTTAGTCGCTTGTTTCTCTCGCAAAATCTGGCAGTACACTGATTACCTGCAGCCCATTTTGAGTTCACCCCCAAACATTATTTACTATTCTGGCCCCCTGGTTTGAGTTCACTTACTTACTTACTGTTTAGACTCTTTTTTTGGTTCTCTCATTTTTCTTTTCTTTACATGTCTACTGCATAGTACTGTGTTCTATTCGTCTGTCATTCAATGTTATATGAGATACTTCAATGGTTTCCTGTGGAAACAAGCTTAGTCTTTTCATGGATCTCCTTTTAGTACACCTTGTGAACTGTACCGTCATGAAACTGTACGTTTTCCTATGCAAACTGACAATAAAGTCTTCAATCAATCAATCAATCAATCAATCAATCAAACCCCCAAACATTATTTACTATTCTGGCCCCCTGGTTTGAGTTCACCCCCAAACATTATTTACTATTCTAGCCCCCTGGTTTACAACCCAATCGGCTCAAGCGACATTCGCAAACGCTCTACAGGGCGACTCACTCACTTTAGCTCGCTCGCCAGTGTCTCACGTGGCTCAAGGTCGCTTGATGGAAAAGTTATGTCGGTGTCCATGTTATCTCAGTCTTGCATTCAGCCAATGAGAACGCAGGGAGGGCGGCGCTTACCCTAATATCGCTACGATTTACTATTAAGCTATGTAACTTGTGATTTTCACAATAAAAACTGAGATACAGTAAATAATTGTTCATGAAATCATTTCATCATCATTAGACATCCTGTGACATGCGTCATCCACAATATATTTATGACCCAATGTTTTAGGCAAGGTTTCAGCCTGATCATATCCCCAAAGACTTCTAGTTTATTATAGAACATAATAATAAGACGTTGTAGGGGTCCGGGCCGCCAGCGTGGTGATCCGGACCCTATAGGTCATACATGGGCAACTGGCGGCCCGGGGGCCACATGCGGCCTCCACCTTCACTTAATGCGGCCCACAGGTTAATACCGGAATACTAATATATTATTGATTTAGTAGCTTAATGACTAGTGTAGTAGTATTAAAATGTATTTTTTTTATGTCCTATGTATTTGTATTTAGATTCATAAAGTTAACATGAGTCTATAACTAAATGTGTTTGAAATTAAATCAAAATGTTACATTTCAGGATTCCAAAAAATAATTCAGGATTCCAATTAAAAAGAAGCAAAAATAGCTGATCTACAAGCTCAAAACGCGTATGAGATACTATGACAAAGTAGGATGTATTGTAGCAATATGCAATGTGGCCCTCTGGAGTGAAGGTGGAAATATAGTGGCCCTCGCCATCATCAAAGTTGCCCACCTCTGCTATAGGTCGTTCCTGACAACCTTTGCTGCGTACGTCACTCACCATCTCGGAGAGTGCGAGTGATAGTCTGGCTGCCAGCTTAGCATTTATGCTAAATTGGTATCATAGGTATGATATTTGGTATATAGTTTTTTTTATTGGCCTAAAATGTTGTCTATATATATACGTTCATGAATCCACCTGCTGACGGCCTGTCAGCATTGAGCAATTTATTTTATAGGGGGTAAAAGTTTGGGCCCATCACTTACTATACACTATACTATAAAGGAAAAAAATACCCCCAAAAAATCTGCTTTAAGTAGCATGTGAGGGGTCAAACTAAGGGTTTACTATAAAGGAAAAAAATACCCCCAATAAATCTGCTTTAAGTAGCATGTGAGGGGTCAAACTAGGGGTTTATAATTATTCTGAATCTGTTTTGCATGAAAAACCTTCCTTGGGCTTAAAAAGCCCCACACGGAATTGTGAAAAGTGATGACTCATCACTAAACCATATTTTTGTTTGTCTGTTCTTAGGCCAAGGAATGTTTTTCATGCCAAACCAATGCTTGCAATGGATTCAGAATAATTATAAAACCCTTGTATGACCCCTCAGGCCCTCAAATTCTACTTAAAGCTGCTTTTTGGGGGCATTTCTTTCCTTTTATAGTACTAGCCCTTACCCGTTCAAAGATATGAGCTCTGAAATGATGTGCAGTGTGTGGGTTATGGGGTGTGCACTGTGCACACAGTATATGAGGGATGGAAAGTAACTTTAACTGGTGCTTACATGATAATATGTAGGAGCGTCAATGTAAGAAATACCCGTTTCGTTTAATGGCTACAGAGATACCGTGTACCGATCTGCATGATTTTTGGACAACATCTGTTGTTTTTCGTGCATCACTAAACCATCATTTTTTTACGTCTGATTTTGGCCTAATGAATGTTTTTCGTGCAAAACAAATGCTTGCAATGGATTCAGAATAATTAAAAAACACCTAGTTAGACCCCTAACATGCTACTTAAAGCATATTTTTGGGAGTGATTTTTTTCCCTTATAGTACAGTGTATAGTAAGTGAATGAGACCCAGAATTACCCTAGCTGTCAAACATTTTGCTAGGGATGTTGAATTTCAATCTTTGTTAGATAATTACCAGACACCTTTACGAACACATTGGTGAAGAAATTGTTTGGTAAGGAATTTATTCCCAGGGTTTTTTTTTTATTCCCTGACTAAACATGACATCCGGGTGTTGAAAACCAGCCTGGAGTTTAGCCAAAGCAGATTGAGAGAAAGGAAATGCCTTCCTGGCAAAGAAATGTTGCCATAGCTTTGTACTTTTTTTCTGTTTTGTATGTGTCTATGCAGAGCCGATTCTGGGCCTACGGGGGCCCTAAGCTTGATTCTGCTATGGGGGCCTTCCTGAGGGCGCGAGCATAGCGAGCGCCCGCGAAGAAATAATATAATTTTTTATTGTTTTTTAATCAATTTGATAATGGGTTTAATTCTGGGTTTTGTATATAAATAGGCCAAATTGCAGAATCGTCATGCAATGTAGGATCAAATAGCCTAACATAACAAAGGACTGGACAAATACCCCCAAATAAGCATAGCCCCAAGGTGGAAAAGGGTGATTTTGTGGGGGGGGAGGGGGGTTGGATTACATTTTTGACCTTTTTCGGGTCAAATTGGACACCGATTGTTCTAGATATAATGAAGAAAATTAAATCTACAATAAAAATATAATATATCCTATAGATATAGTTATATGAATATAATAATATTTAGGGACTTGTCTTTAATATAGGCCACAGGCATAGACAGAGACAATGCATGCTGTGAGCTTGTAGATCGGCTATTTATTTTTTTACACACAGTAAAACATTTTGCTTAAAATGAAAGGGTTAAATTAACTGGAGTGGTTACCATGGTTACTGAGAGTGTAGTGCACGGGCAGTGCTGTAAAGTAACTAAGTACACTTACTCAAGTACTGTATTTAAGCACAATTCATTTTCAGGTTCTTTTACTTATACTGGAGTATTTCCACATCTCAGCAGCAAATATTGTAATTTTACTCTGGACTTTTACTTGTAACAGAGTATTTCTGCATTGCAGTATTGATACTTTTACTAAGTAAAACATGTGAGTACTTTTTCCATTACTAGTAGTCTACATGGGCCACGGGAGAGGGACGCGATACTATTGAGAGTGAGAACGTGCAGAAGCAGAACCCTGCGGTCATAAAGCGATTCTCCGCTTTGAAAACTGCGCTTTTTATGACTTAATTACTTTATGACCAGCCTTACACAGAGGCGGAGAAGCCAGAACAGCAGCAGCAACGTGGCTCCGTCGCACAACACAAGTTACAACTGACAGTGCAATTTGAATGTGCGTTTCTGTTTACCTGATCGCTGTTGCTGCAGTTCCGTTTAGACGCTTTTTCTTTCTCTCATATCCAGAAAGATAAACGTGCATTGTCAAAGCGAAAGTAAACACACACTAGACTCTGAAATGGGGGCGGGGCGGAAACTCCCAAAGATTTCCAGAGTCAAGAAATGTGGTCTCCTTTTTCTTTTTGGCCAATGGGACAATGGCAAAGAGCCGTGACAGCCAATCAGGGACAAGGTTAATCAGAGATGTCTCATTCAGGCTAAGATGGCAGTAGCGCTGGTGTCAAAAGACAGTTCGGTGCGTTCTTTTCTGCAGAGAGGAGGGGGGCGGTGGGGGCCTTTTGGTCAGCGGGGCCCTACGCAGACTGCGTAGTCTGCCTATAGGGGGCGCTGGCGCTGTGTCTATGAAGTTAACATTACTCTAATAGACCACCGGGTGTGGTTATAATGTGCACATTTGTCTTCCCTGTGTATTTTTGTTTACTTTCTGAAAGCTGAAAGCCTCTCAGTCAAAAGGCCTGATCGAAAAACACTGATTTAATGACATCATAATAATCAACCCCTCCCCTTTTACCATTCACCCAACACTGTGGGTGTGGCTAACTTCAGCTGGGTCACCACCCACCATGACAACCATGCATACTTAATGAACTGGTGGGTGTGGCCACGTAAAAACACAATTTTAACTCTGGTTATTTGAGTAATAGAGCATTGCAGTTTAAGCCCAACCCCGTCCTCACTCTGGTGTCGGAAGCGTTTTCCCCATGCATTTCATCCATAGACATTTCATAAAGTATTTATTTAAACGTCTTTTAAGCCTCTGACAAAGCCACCCCGGCTTGTGAGGAATCGACAATAAACACTATTTTTTGCATGCAACGACTTATTAGAAAGCTGAAAAAAGGGCAGGGTACAACACTGTGTACATCATTTTTGTCAAAACTGCAGAAACTACACTCCCAGAAAGCATTGCGAATGACATTTGTTTCCTGAAATATATCCCATAAATCACGCTCAGTTTAGTTATCCAGGCCAGTATATGGCCTGACATGTCGTGATTTTCATCTCTGTGGACGCTCTTAATGTCACCTCTAAAACTGTGCATCATATTTGTAAAAGAAAGACGCTCGCTCACAGAGTTCTGCTGAAGTGCAGACCAGGGGCATAGTTCCGCCGATTTAAAATGACTCCAATACGGAACTAAAACTTCCTATGATTGGCCGCTAGTTGCGCTGTTTCCCCCCTGGCCGGTTGCAAAAAGAATTGTTCTCCATTGGACCCCATTAATTTTCCACTTTCGTTTTCTAACCTTAATTAACATTTTCATAAATACTGGTTCCTATCGCTAGTAAAAAATTGCCTTTCAATCACAATAATATGCGTTTTGTGAAAATAAGGTGCCATTTATGTTAAAATTGATGATAATTAAAGTTGCGGGGGGCGTGGCCAACTAAACTGATACCAGCCGGCTGTGTTCTTCTTCGTGTGCTGTATTTCGGGAGGCTCCGACCACTTTCTCCCATGTATCCCTGCGGTTGCACGTGACCGTTGGCAGCCAATAGCATCCTCCAATCTATGATGGCAACACCCATGCCAAGGACCCATATTGTGTCATTTGCGCTGCATAGAAACCAGTGGCTTCGCTTTGTCCATATATTTTATACAGTCTATGGTGCAGACCTGCCAACCTGCACGCATTTTGCGTACAAAGCACACATTTTTAGGTCTCTGTACGCATTTACGCAAACTCCTCTAACGGCTACGCATTTTTGGGGGATGGTAACACAGTGTTGTGGCTCAAAGTGAGGCGAACATTTTTGCTCTGTGCTGTGTAGTTCCTCCCAGGCACCACATGAATGGTGTGTGAATGGGGTGCATGGCGCAGGGGAGCACTAGAACGGAAGCGATGCTTGTTTTGTCGGCAGAAGAAGAATGGGCCTGGCGGAGTCTGTTTTGGTTTTGTTTTGTTTCAGCACGCTGCATGCACGCATTTCACAGCGATGAGTTCTCGCTTGGATTTTACATAACAGCGATATTAATCAGATTAATTGATAAAGAAGATAATAATGGAGAATGGCCGTGGTCAGGTGTGCGAGTCGATGCAGTTGCACAGCGACTGTTCGCCCCACAGTGCTGCCAATGAGTCTAACAGGTAATAATACATTTTTAAAACTCTCCTCTGAGGTGATTTCACATGTCATAGCAGCCACAATGGTGAGAATTGGTGAAATCTCGCACTAAGGGAGCAATCGTTTTTTTATGAACAGCACCCCCTGGAGGAAAATAGGGGAGGGTCATGCTATTTTAATTTCAGTCCTGGTCTGCTGATTTCACTTTGAATTCAAGGGAGGGTCATGCAATTTTTCAAAAGCAAACAATGGCTCCAGAGGTACAGGCACTTATGCAACCATTGTCAACAGCCTTCTGCTTCATTTAATGACAAACCCTGGGTGCCAATACCAAGAATCGCACCACAGTCACTGCAGTTTGTGAATGAACTGAAGTGGCTGTGTTTATACTACATTGTATTTTCCTAAAACAATGGAGAGCTGTGTAAGGCAGCAACAATGGTTGTCAGAACTGTATCCCCCCTCCCTAAAGTAAAAGGTGAAATGGTGCTATAAAAAAAATAACATTAGGCTAACGATCGCTCGTTGAAAATGCGCAGTTGACCCAGATTTTACCACAGGCAATCAACAGCACAAAATGAATGGCAGCAGTTACAAGCCTTCTCTGTGTTGTGTACATGTGTCAACTGTTATATCTGTAACCTAGATGTCAAATAACCTGTTCTCAACCTGTGAGAACTTCTCACCTTTTTTGTGATGTCCACATTGACTTTTACACTAGCAGCAGTAGGCTACTCACTGTGTGTTACTTTAGTTTGGAGAGTGTGTTAGTTTATATTTGGAAATGTGTTTTTGGGAGGAAGTGCAGCTGGGATCTCAATGCATTATATTAGCCTATTAATTATTGTTCATTGCTGCTGCTGCCCACACCCGTTTTTAACCCTAAAAAAACAAATCCTAATTATTTACACTACAGTAAAGAAAGAAAGAAAATACATTTTGCAGTGCCCACCCAGAACTTGCTTCTCTGTTCTGTTCTCGCCACTGGTTAGGAATAACTAAGTTTAGGTTTTAGACATAATTTTAATGTGGTAAGTGTCATGTTGTGGGGGAGGGTCAACCTTTTTTATTTTAATGCCTGGGGAGGGTCATTGATTTTTCCCCCAATTGAGAGGGAGGGTCATGGCATTTTATAAAAGGGCTTATACATTTTCTCCAGTAACACCCCTCAATAAAAAACTACCCCTCCCTAACCTAAACCTATCTGGCGTCGCTGGTGAAATGAGCGGCTGCCTAGTGGTAAGTGTTCATTGAATTGTTAGGATTGTATGGCTGATAATGAAATCCCCTATGGGGTAAATTAATTGGCAGTTTACTTCCGACACCTCACTGCGATGCTCTATAACATTGTTCTATTTGCACAAATAGTGAAGTTATATTTTCGTTTTGGCATTTTATTGTGAATTTGGATAAAGCCAATTTGTATTTCCCTAAACTCAGCTAAATTTTTCCCTTTTCCTATTGCTACTGCTGTGCTTAAGGGGGGTTGGGGAGGGTTTATCTCGTCCCCCTAGTGGCGAAAAAAAAAGAACCTCTGGGAACTCAGATTGGGGAGGGTTGGGCAGGCCTGCTGAGCAGGAGGTGGGGAGGAGTGAGGGGGCCAAAACTAGCTCAATAGCGCAGTCCTCCCACTCAGGACAGGGTGGTACTGCAGCTGAAAATGCTCTGAAAGCCAGGCAGAAATGACAGGGGCCCTGTATTCAAGAGTGGTAATTTAGCCTCAAACCTTTTGAAAAGCATTTTTTTGGGACACAAACAATATTATTGCGACCGTCAGGTCGCACTTACTATCAAAACCTCCACAAACTGTGAGTCAGTCAGTCAGTCAGTCCGTCCGTCCGTCCGTCCGTCCGTCCGTCCGTCCGTCCGTCCGTCCGTCCGTCCGTCCGTCCGTCCGTCCGTCCGTCCGTCCGTCCGTCCGTCAGTCTGTCTGTCACACCTCACACGTCACACTATTGCCCTGCTCATATCTCCGCAACCATTGCCCCGATCCATGCCAAATTTTGCACACACACTCCTTGCCTGGCAAACTACAACCTCCAAGGACCCCCGGAGCTCCAGGGACCGCCAGGTCCCTGGGGGACCCCCAGATGTAAAAAATTACCAAATGACCACCCCAATGGGGCTGCTCACGGGGAATTCCCGGGGACCACCGACTCCTGGTGCTCCAGAACGGATGCCAAAGTGGTGGCGCCCCCAGTGGAGGACCCCCTCCACTGCAGGTCACATAAAATGCCGTAACTCGGGCTAGGAGCGTCCGGGAGAGCCGGGGCCGGTACCTATTCGTCCGCCAAGGCAACGCGGAGACCCCACCCCTCATTTCTCACATGGCCCTCTTCTAGCGCCACCATGAGGCCGATTCTTGCAAAACACATTTTTGGACACTGCTCCTACAGATTTTGCCCTAGAATCACACAAATCGGTACACACTATGTCTACACTCATGTCATCAACATGGATCTGTCCCATATAGCGCCACCATCAGGCTGACCTGACGGTCGCTTATCTCCCGATTAGGGAGTCTTACTGGTATAAATTATTTTTAAATGCATGGTGTAGAACCTTGTGTTAGATCAATCTCATGTTAAGAACCATATTCGATCCATACACATGTTTATTTTCATCCAGATTTAGCTGCTATGTGGGTGAACATCACATCAAAACCTCTAGCATAGCAACCTAAGCCAAACAGCCGAGTGGTGCCTGGAGAATAGGGGGCGCTTGTTGTCTTTACAAGCCCCGCTCGGAGCAATTCAGTCACCGTCCTATGCATGCAGACGGTGCTATAGAAGCGCCCGCACGGCCGGAGTTTGTAGAAAGATCAAGCACTCCCTGTTAAGCTGTAAAACACTGTGGAAAGAAACGGCACAACTGGGTTTGATATACACTGATTCAAGGTGTGGATTATCGTGAGATTTAGACACTGGTCTAATCAGAAACCAGCCAATCAGAATCAAGTAATGGGACTAACCGTTTTAGAAAATGTTACAATGCATGATGAAATGGACTGCTTCTCTTCCCTACTATAATAAAAGCAATAATACATCCATGGAACAGTACCGTTAAAATTGTAAACAAGACACTGGTGCAGTGAAACCCATACATGCAGTACAACGAATATTTGGTTTGATGCCTGCCTGGTAACAAGTGATGAGAGTGAATAGTGTTTTTTCATTGGTTGTTGTAGAGTAGAGACTATCGGACAAGCAAGTTAGTGTTCATTTCTCTGAAACATCTCAACTCATCAACACTTCAACTAAACTCTGAAACATCTCAACTCATCATGACTTCATCTCATCTCTGGCTCTGTGTTTCACTGAGTTTCATTTGTTTCTATGGAGCAGGTATATTTTATTTACATTAATATTTACATTCAGTCTGTGTTGATATTATAGAGATAATAGAGATTAATGATTGATGTCAATTTTACATTTTTGTATATATGTGAACACATTTATACATTTCTATTTACAGATGGATATGTCCACAGTACTGTTGCCCGCTGTGTGTTTAACTCCAGTGAGCTGGAGGACATACAGTACATCAGATCATATTATTACAATAGATATGAGATTAACAGGTTTGACAGCAGAGTAGGGAAGTGGGTAGGATACACTGAGGCTGGTGTGAAGCAGGCAGAGAGATGGAATAATGATCCTACAGTGATGGCTAGACAGAGAGCACAGAGAGAGCTGTACTGCAAACCAAACATTGGAATCGACTACCCCGCTGCTCTGGATAAGAGAGGTGAGCTGATCACAACATCAACACACATTACCTTATAAACTATACTTATTACTGAATACTGATATAATACTACTACTACTGCTAATAATAATAATAATAATAATAATATTCTGCACGTACTGATTATGACTAACACTCTCCAGACCCAATGGAAAAACACAATTCTCCCTCATCACTTGTTACCAGGCAGACATCAAACCGACAAACGTATTAGTTGTGGCAGTTGTTATCATAATAACTGTTGTTGTAATTATTATTATTATGACATTACAGATGTATGATCTATATTCATATTAATAATGTAATAAACTAATAAACTACACCAGTAGTGTACAGACTAAACTACTAGTGTAGTGTTGGGCAGTAACTATTTACTAATTAATAAATAATAATGTAATATTATTACTTTCCCCAGTGGTTAGTAGTCTAACTTATTACAGCTGCCTAAACTGTTATGAAGTTATTAATGAAAGTAACCTTTAGTTACAAAGTGTTGATCTGTTTATGACACAGATGAACTTTATTAAACCTATAACTTTCATGTGGAAAATAACAGATCTACAAGACACGTTATTAGCTTGTAGATCTGTTAGGGTGAATGCTTGTTTAAGCATTCACCCTCTCACTAAATTATGACATAACGTGTATGCATATTATTACTTTTCTTAGGAGTAATAAGAAAATAGTAACATATTACTCTACATGATTACCTTTGGTCATAATATAACTACTACTGCTACTACTGATACTACTGATGACAACAACAAAATATAATATTATTAATCATCATCATAATAATTGTAATTTCAGTGAAGCCTGAAGTGCGCCTGGCCTCAGCAGCCCCCTCTGGTGGTATACATTCACACATGCTGGTGTGCAGCGCCTACAAGTTCTATCCTAAACTGATCATCATCACCTGGCTGAGAGACGGACAACCCACCACCTCTGATGTCACTTCCACCGATGAGGTGTCAGATGGTGATTGGTCCTACCAGCACCACTCCTTCTTGGAGTACACACCCAGGTACACACCTAATAGACACCTATACATTCCACTACACACCCAGGTACACACCTAATAGACACCTATACATTCCAGCACACACCCAGGAGAGTTGCATAATTACAAGCATTTATATTTCCAAATAGTATCCCTATCACTAAACGCCCGGGGTCCAAATGCATTTTGCGTATTAAAACGCAGAGGTTACTATTTGGAAATATATGGTATGCACAAAATATTTTCATCAATCATATTTGACACTTTATGTAGTGTCAGATTTGGACGATACCCCCCTCCCCCGCCCCTCTGCATGCCCCAAACTCAGCTGATTGCCATGACAACCTCAACCTAAGCATCCTCACCTGATGTTTGATACCATTGATTGATTAATTGATTGATTGATTGAAGACTTTATTAGAAGTTTGTGTAGTGATGCACGGAAGCGGGGATTGAACCCGGGACTCCCACTCGCCAGTCCAACGCACAGTTGTCGCTGGTTCATGGCTGGTACTAACTGCGGGGGCTACATTTGCATAGGAAAAGGTACAGTTTCATGTCAGTACAGTTCACTGGTACAAGGTCAACTAAAAGGAGATCCTAGAAAAGACTAAGCTTATTTCCATAGGAAACCATTGAAGTATCTCATATAACATTGAATGACAGACGGATAGAACACAGTACTCTGCAGTAGTAAAACAAAAACAAAAAAGTAAATACAAATAAAATAAACAGTGCAAAAAATATATATGTACAGTAGGTAGGGCAGTGGTTCTTAACCTTTTTAAGTACCACCTCAGAAAATATCTGTGTTTCCAAGTACCACCATAATAACTGATGTTAAAATACAGGTGTGTATACTGTACCACATCCTATTCAGCTAGGCACAGTTAACACAGGAGGACAATTTATTCCTTGAATTCATGGGGATATTTTTTTTTTTTTTTTTTTTTTTTTTGCATTTCTAAGATAATAATTTGATGACCGGGTTAGGGTTAGTCATCATCAGCCAGTAACTACTACTACATGTTTGAACCTCCCGTGCAAACGCATATTATATTGTGTACATGTGTGGAATGCCTATGTCAACCAATTGCTTGTTCAGAAGAACTACCTGCATAGTATAATATCAACATTTCACTCCACTTACATTATGTATTGTTTCTTATTTTTGGGAAACTCCTCTGAGTACCACCAGAGAGGGTACATGTACCACCAGTGGTCCACAGGTTGAGAACCCCTGCTATAGGGTATAGGCTACTAGCAGAGATAACCACTATAGTAACCACTACTAAGTAATGTAATATACACTCTGTGTGTGTGTGTGTGTGTGTGTGTGTGTGTGTGTGTGTGTGTGTGTGTGTGTGTGTGTGTGTGTGTGTGTGTGTGTGTGTGTGTGTGTGTGGTACAGATCAGGAGAGAAGATCTCATGCATGGTTGAACACCCCGATCTCATGGAGCCCCTAGTGGTGGACTGGGGTAAGTGACTCTACTGTAATGTTCACTGTACTCTGCTGTAATCCACTGTCCTGCAAAGACAACCTGCACATTGATTCAATACTTTATTAGCAGTTTGAAAGAAAAGAAGAAAAAAAGGCACTGGAAAGTAAAGTTCAGTACAAGGTCTGCTAGGAGGATTTTAAACCCAAGACATAAGCGTATAACTTGTTTCCATTGTGGTCCTTTGTACTCAATTCATATGAATTTTAGTAACTTTATTAGTTTTAGGACAAACTGACTTATTTATTTCTGAGCGGTCAAATCAGCCTTCAGGACTTTTGGGGAAGAACAATTACCTCAAGACTGGTCAATTGAAACACGTTGAAGCCCTTTTTTATTTTGTATAATTACTGCACTTTGGCTACAGTACAGTAGTACAGTATACTCTACTGCAGTGGTTCTCAACCGTTTCAGGCCACAACCCCCCAAAATAAACATTTTTGGACTGGGTACCCTCCAAAATAATCATATTTTAAATGGGGATCCCCCGCCCCCCACCCTGACAAGTACTTGGAATTGAGTCTGACTTGGATTGGATTTTCTTTGACTTGGTTCCACAGATGAATATTGTGAAAATAGCCCATCTAGAAGCATTGCGAGGCCTTGTATATCAGCTATTTTCTCTTCTAGGTATTAAAATGGCCTTAAACAGTCATATTTAGGATTAGTAGTCTACTTCAGGATTTATTTTAAGATGTTAGATACGATTCCATGCCAGAGTCAGAGAGGAACAATATGTATTGCATTGCATTGCATTGCATTGCATTGCATTGCATTGTATCGTATTGTATTGTATTGTATTGTATTGTATTGTATTGTATTAATGTGTTTATTATAATGATCAGATGATTCCATGCCAGAGTCAGAGTGGAACAACATGTATTGTATTGTATTGTATTGTATTGTATTGTATTGTATGTATTGTATTGCATTGCATTGCATTGCATTGCATTGCATTGCATTAATGTGTTTATTATATGATCAGATGATTCCATGCCAGAGGGAGAGTGGAACAAGATGGCCCTCGGAACATTTGGTCTGGTTGTGGGCGTGGCCATGGGCGTGTCTGGATTCATCTACTTCCAATGGAGGAGGAGGAGAGGTCATTAACATATTTAATTAACACATGTCATTAAATGTAACCAGGATGATTCATCTACCAATGAAAAAAAAAAGAATCATTTTGGGGGTGAACTACTCCTTTAAGACGTCAACTTAAATGTTATTTGACAACGTCAGTAACAACAGCAGTAAACAGCAACAGTGGCTACAGCTGGTACTTAACGATGTAGTTTTAAAGTATGCAAATAGCTAGGGTTAGTCTATTAATAGACTGTTTACACAAACAGCTCACTGCTGAGGACTGTGGGAGACTACATAAGATACATGGTTTTATGTTGCCATATCTGGATTTGACACCCTTGGTTTCTTTGACTAAACAACAACAACCCAGTAACATGGTAACTGGTATGGTTGTTACACAGTATGTCCTGTAGAGGTCAGTATTTCACCTCTTTTAACCATCTCTCTTTGTTTTTCCTATCAGGTCGCATGCCTGTGCCCACAAACTGAAGGTGAGAATCTGTACTAACTATAAACTTTATGTCACTACTGAAAGGGAAACATAGAAATACATTCATCTCAACTATAAATGGAATGAAACCAGATGAATTGTGTTTACATGGTCAAATAAATCCTAATCTGGTTATGTCTACCAGGTTATGCTAACTGTGATATAGATTAATACAATCAGATTGATTAATACGTTGTAGACTTGTTGTACTTGTAACAGTCAGATTACAGACTTGATAATTTGTGATTTATATTAATATTTAACTATTCAGTTTGAATGTTAACTGGTTTAAAAGGTCCACTCAGTCTAATTCTGATTGGTTCATTGTTCCACTGTCATTCTAACTGGACCATTGTGTTTCCACAGATGCAGGCAGTCATTGATGCCCCCTGCTGGGGAGAGGAGGAACTACATGTCCGACCAGTCAGCTGTTAAATCATAATTATTAATAATAATACAATTAAATACAAATAGTTAATAATAGTAATACTAATAATATCAAATCAATCAAATCAAACTTTATTGATATAGCACATTTAAAAACGACAGTGTCGACCAAAGTGATGTACAACAAAAGAAAAACATATAAATACAATCAAATACAATCAAATAAACAAACAAAAAGATTAAGTTAAAACTTAGGCCCGGCAGTGGTCAAAAGCCAAATTAATAAAGTGAGTCTTAAGGAGTGATTAGGCCTACCACTCATTTTCAACATTGAACGATGTCATTGTTTAAGCCAAACCCCAATCAATCCTCCTGATTCCTCCAGTTCAAGGCAACACAGAAGGGGGCTGGACTTTTTTCTTATTTCCACACAACAACTCCAAGGTATATTAATGACAAGTGTATTCAATGTTGAAAATGAGTGGTATTAAAACCCTGGATGGACGGGTCAGACCTGAAGCTCCATCTCCCCTGAATTAAACATTTTATATTATGTGTCATTTAAACAACAAGCTAAGGATAAAGGTCATTAGGTTTACATTGTGTGAGCCTACAACAAATTAAATTATATTTTATATTTTTATAAATATTTCATATTTTTTATGAATACTTTATGGTTGTCAATCATGCTGAGAGTAAATCTCCCAAGAACAGATTCCGTGGGAAAAACAGCAGAGAGCGCTGTTTTATTTATTTATTTTATTTTTTACGACGAGTCCCCAGATTGTGCTTAGAGCGACTGAGCACTAGTGATAGTCGAACCTTGTGTCATGGCATGATCTGGTTCAGAAAGATTTTTTCCCCTCACATAATGTGAATGAATTGGATTTAATCTCACTAGTCATGCTACGAGTTAGAATAGTTAATGGACAGTCACATTCCAAACGATTCTTATACCAAAATAAACTAAACGGTTATACCAAATTAAACAGATTTTAATTTTAAACTATAATCATTTTGGAGTTGCACGACATCGGAGGTTAGGGTCATAGGTTCAGTCCTACGAAATCTTGATGATGTCACTTTACTTCCAGAAGGCAACGTTCAAGAGAATTGCCTGAAAACAGCAGTTTTTGCTTTTTTTTTTTAACCAAAAGTTCCCTTTTATAAATCACAGCCTCACTAACATTCTCTAAACTATAATTGGCATTTTATACAAAAAATATAAATCAGTGACGACATTTGTATTGTGCTATATTATACCACAGGTAGTTCTGACCAAGCATTCTGATTGGTTGAAATAGGCTCCCGAGCCGTGCTCAAACGAGCATGACATCACACCGAGCCGTTCTCAAATTAAACTCATCAAAATATAAAAATCTGGACGGTAGAGCAGAGCTAAGTGGCTAGGCTAGCTAGTTTGCATGGGAAGTTCACAGACGTAGTAGCAGCATAATATTCCATTAAAACATTCAGAATTCCTATTGAATAGATTAATATATTAATTACAATGACATTAAGATAACAGTTAAGTTTAGTTTCTCTGTGTGTTCAGTTTGGTAATAGTTGGTTGTCTCTGTTAGACTCCATGTAGGTTGTTATTTTGAGAGTGAAATTCCACACAATATGAATGCGTTTTTATGTTTTATTCTGATGATAACTTTGTAATCTCAATCTTACACTGGAGGGTGGCTTCACCGTGATTATTGTTACTTCAAGTCTATTATAGGCCTAGTTAATGAAACTAATGAAATAACGAAGACTACAAATAAAACAAAAATCATTAAATGAACTAAATAAAAACTAGACTAAAAGAATAAGACGATAACTAACTGTAACTGTGGGTTGACAAAACAGTACCAACAGTAACTGAATATATATATTTTTAAATTGTATCTTTTGTTGAATTTTTATTACACAATAAGTCTACTTATTTTGACCTTTTCCTATAAAAACTAAACTATAGGCGTTGTCACAAAAATATAAACAGATAAATACTTCCAAACCCAGTCTAAAAACTAATTAAAACTAACTAAATTAGAAAAACAATTGTCAAAACTACCGGTAACTAAAACTAAACTATAATGAAAAATCTAAAACTATTGGAACCTTGCTTCAGTGATGCTGGTGGAAGTCGTCTCCGCCCCTTTCCTGACTGCATCACTGTCATGGTGATAACCAGGGTAAAGCCACACCCTCCAGAGTGATGTCACTTAATTTGAAACAAAGGGTTAATTAATCACACACAAAATGAATTAATCAAACTCAGATGTAATCCTGGGCTCTGCTCTCCCTCTGCCAAGCTGGGGAGAACCCTGATTGCTTCCTTCAATGCACAAGGAGTGAGCAGGCCGCTTCTTATCACCTGACAGGGAAGTTACACGTTATTCCAACCTGTTCCTTTCCCCTCCATCAGGCGCCCCAGCTGGCCGGGGGGAGACAGTATAGAGACCAGGATTACTGCATGTTTTTTTTGTGATGTAACAATGTAACTTATTGACTTTATGGTTAACATTGTCTAAATCTTCAGTGAAAATATTTAATTCATATTTGTGGAAAAAGCTCATAATTCAATTCATTATGTGATCATTCATAATATGTAATCATTTGGATCACTGTACTATGTAATCATTTGCATCATTATAATATCTAATCATTAGTTTAGTTTTTTTTTTACCACTTGAACCCTT
The DNA here is from genome assembly GCF_963921795.1 of Nannobrachium achirus. Lineage (NCBI taxonomy): Eukaryota > Metazoa > Chordata > Actinopteri > Myctophiformes > Myctophidae > Nannobrachium > Nannobrachium achirus. The sequence continues at coordinate 4,706,760 of NC_137828.1, forward strand.
GTGTGCAGCGCTTCCAAACTGTAGCCCACTGATGGGCCGTGGGGATATTGCAAGAGGGCCCACCATAAATAACTGGCAAAAAAGACCAACAACAATATGAATTGTTTATAATCTTAAAAATATAAACAGGAACTTAAAAGTATACTGTGTTAGTTCCAAGATTATTAAAATGAACTGAAAATGCATTGCGGTCCAAAAAAACACTTCAACTCTGACTGCATTTATCAGTCAAATTGACAGGTAAATTCTCCTGGGCAAAAACTGGAGAAAATGTACCTGTCAATTTGACTGATGAATGCAGTCAGAGTGGTATATTCGTATATTATTACATACTTAGGAGACGTTTCAGAAGGGGAAAAAAACGAGAACATTATGTCTTGAGTATTTAGGAAAAGTCATGGAAGGGCACATTTCTGAGACCTTCACAGGGAGAGTTATTGCACTTTCAGATCTAAAAATCGGCCAAAATGACCGGTTAGTCACCCGTGTGTTAAAGGAGAATTCCGTAGATCTCATATTTCGCCGTCATTTTGGCGTGTTGTTGTAGACAGAGATATAAGTAGAGGATCTAGCACAGAGCCCTGGGGAACCCCGGTCCACTGCAGCAAAGGGTTAATAAGTGGTTCAGTTGAACTGTTGTGAGTTTGATTTAAACGGCTTTGTTTGATTTGAGGCTTGTATTGCTTACCGATGGAACATGCACGCGCGTGCGCGCGCACACACACACACACACACACACACACACACACACACACACACACACACACTCGCACGCTTGGTGTTTTTGCTCAATAAAGCAGTGTGAAACTATTCATCTCTTATGGTCATATTTTGTTGTTCCTCAGTCATTGGACATTGGCTGTCTGTCTGTGCATGTGTGTGCGTGTGTGCGTGCATGCGCGTGTGTGCGTGTGCGAGCGCATGTGCGTGTGTGTGCGTGTGTGTGCGTGCGCGTGTGCGAGTGCGTGTGCGTGTGCGTGTGTGTGTGTATTAGGAATGCCCTGCATATGATTACTGTAGGCCTACCACGGATAAGCTCTAAAAGTGTGAAAAACGTATATTTCATTTCACTAGGTCTTTAAGTTCTGTATAGCTACATATCTGGTGTGAAATGGTACAAGGGACCCTCACAAAAAGACCACCCCAAACATAGTGCCCTTTTTGTGAGGTTTGAGCACCTGTCCACTCATGCCATGCAGCCGAGGACCTGAGATAAAAAATTAGGGCTGTCAGTCGATTAAAAATTTTAATCCCATTAATCGCATGATTGTCCATAGTTAATCGCACGATTAATCGCAATTAATCGCATATTTTGTATTTGTTCTAAATCTACCTAAAACTGATATTAATACTCATATCAACATGGGAGTAGACAAATAGCAATCACTAAACCCCAACAACCCTATTCTAAGGGGATATTCACCAAATGTAGCAGATTTACAAGCTCATTACAAGATGCTACAAGATCTTGTAGATCGGCTATTTTTGGTGAAGAGAGTTGGTGTATAAATATAACTCAAGTACAGTGCAACTCGGGTGTTTTACAAAGCAAGCATGAGGCATTAGAGGGTCTAAATTGGTTTAACTGAAGTAATATTGATTGTTGCATGCATTTGGTGGTCACTGTTAGTGTGTTGGTGCGGGGGTCTGGGGGGCACTGTATAACGAACGTAGGCTAGTAGGCTACTATGTGCTCGTGTACAGTACAAGTTGGAGCGCTCCTGTTCTTGGGAGCTTGTGTGTCTGGGGCTTGCGCTGTCTGCAGATGTGCCGTTTCAACGCTTCTGTATTTGATGCGAGCATAGGATGCTCGCAGGACAGGAGTTGTCAGCGCATTCGCTTCCTCACTCTCTATACTACGGAGCGCACCGAGGCTCAAACATCAGCTGCATTAATCGCAAGTTAAAAAAATTAGTGGCATTAAAAGGATTGTGAGTTAACTAGTTAATAGCGCACTAAATTTGACAGGTATAATAAAAATAAAATAAAAACGGTACCATTCTGCAATATCATAACATCAGATTAACATTGTAAATCGGCTAGTGCAGAGTTATCCTTTAAGCGGGAGACAGAGCGTGGTGCAGAGATACGGACGTGGGGGTGCGGGGGTACAGGGGTGGGAGTACGGGGGTCCCTGCATGGGCTGTAACTTACAGACCGGGTCGTGCATCCTCTGCTCTATTCCGTGTGTCTCTGATTTATAAGCTAAAGCGTTCGAGGCGGAGGTACAGATTACAGTGTAGAAGCATTAGATATTCCATTAGTGCTGCTGGCTGCTCTGTCCCACTCTGCCCTCTAAATCATGACCTCTGTGCTTGGCATGATCTTCCTGTGTCCTACTCTAGAGGGTGCTATAGAGCCAGTGGTGTGTTCTAGACTTTTTTTGAGGGCATACTATAATCTATGATCTGCTGCTATTCGTGTGGCCCAGGCGGGGAAATCTTGCTTTTTCGAATGCACAACATTTCAACAAGCGGATTGTCGGCAGGTAGGCTATATCTACTCACCCCACGGAGGTTAGGGTTGGGGTTAGGTTTGGTTGTCGAAAAAATTACGCGACACACTACCGACCAGGGCAGATGCCAGTGCATAATGCCTATCAGATACGTTACTTTGAAAGGTTTACGAGGGCATAGTCTTTTTTTTTTTAAATGTCTTCATACTCCGTATACCCACGTGACACAGCACTGTATATCAGGGGTCTCCAAACTTTTTTGTCTCGGGGCACCCAATAAATATATTTTTAATCCGAGGAACCCCTACATTATTATTTTCACTCTCATCACCTTATATTTATAGCATATCGTCGTTGTCGGGTGGAAACCTTGTATGTCCAAAACCATTAGTTTTGTATTTATCATCTATGTACTAAACTAGTGAAAACAGCAGATCTACAAGCACACAACGCCTTGCGATGCGAGGCGTTGTGTGCTTTTAGATCGGCTGATTTCACTAGTTTTGTGCAACAGTCTGTGATGAAGCAGAGCTTTGCTTTACCAAAATACGTACACATTTGAAACTTGGAGATACGAGGTTTCTGCCCGACAGTGACGATATTTTAGTGATTATGTTGCGAGGAAAACGTTGAGATAATAGCCATTTTGGTTAGAACTGACTGAAAATAACTTTTTACTTCAAGTTTAAAATTATACTAAATATTTGTATATTTTATATATACCAAATAAATTCCAAATATTATCAAATGATCTCGCGGCACCTCTGGACTGCCGTCACGGCACCCCAGGGTGCTCCGTCACCCACTTTGAAAACCCCTGCTGTATATAGCACTATTTATCAAACACTGGGTCGGGACCCATTTGGGTCGCGGACACATTTGTATGGAACCCTCCGTGTCAACTCTACCCTTGAGCCACCGCACAGATGTACAACACATACATTAACCACTTGTTAACATTTCGGCCATTTGAAAATCTGCACAAAATCTTCAAGCTCAATCAACAAGCTCACAATGCGTCGCAATGCGATGCATTCTGGGCTTGTAAATCTACTATTTGCCAAAGATTCTGATACATTTGAAAACCTGTGAAACGGGCCTAATGAGTACTTTCTACTTTTAGATGCCAATGCTTTTGTACTTTTACTCAAGTACATTTTGAATTTCTGATGTTTACTTGTTAACAGAGTATTTCTACATTGCTACTTAGTTAATTTATTGAGCTTTGAAAAGCTCGCAGATGTTCTCTTTGTACGGTGACAGATGCTACCGTTCTCTTTGTCCTCCTCTCTCTATGTCTATGTCCTATTCTTTAAAAGAAAGTTTAGTTTTACGATGCCTGTGATGTCTGGTTTTGTTGTGCAGGCTTGGCGGTGTTAAAGCCAGTGTTTGTGTGGGAGGGAGAGAGCAGTGTATGGCAGCATATGGCCTTGTCCTCGGTGGGCGTTGGGAGGAGATTTATGTTCTGTTTCAGAGGATAAAGAGATGAGAAAGGAGGGCCATCACAATCTCCTCCTCCCTGGTGTCTGCACTGTTGAGGAGGACTGATGGAATGGACACATACTCACACATGTTTTACTTAAAGGTGATACGCCATGCATTTAAAAAGTATTTATGTCATATTGTTTATGTCCCAAAAACGTTTTTCAAAAGGTTTGAGGCTAAATTACCACTCCTGAATAGAGAGCCTCTCATTTTTTAATGGCTCTCAGAGCATTTTCAGCTGCAGTACCACATTTGGCCTTTTTTGGCCTTAAAAAAAAATGACGTCACAAACGGCAGCAAATCTGGACAGCCTGTTTTGAGAACCCGTGGGATGCTTTTAACCTCCACCTTCCTCCACCTTCCCAAAACCAGAGAAAGACACAACGGTCTGAATTGGGACTTTGTGAGGATAGAAGGTGCTAGTGGGACCCCAAAAAAAGGTTTTAAAATAGGAAAAGTGAATTTTCATGGTGTATCACCTTTAAGTAAAAGTAGCAAATCAGTAACCCCTAAGTCCGGTATTCAACATTTACTTGAATAATAGTACTAGATTATTGGCATCAAAGTATTGCATCAACAAAGCACAAGATAAAAGGAACACATCTCTGCTGTCAGGCCGAAAACTCCTAACTCCAAAATGTTCATTTTTGGGAAAATGAGCTCAAGTGGAGTTAGGAGGTTTTGACCGAAGGGCTTTCTTATGGCCTCTCCATACTTCGACCGAAATGTTCGGTGAGTTGTGTTTTCCGACGTGCAAATTTCCGAACTCTCGTTCGGTCCAACGCTTTTCAGAAGTCCCGAGGGATATCATTGCCAGACCCAGGGGGTCGGCCTACAAAAGGCTTTGTCGGTCGGTCGGTCTGTCTGTCTGTCTGTCGGTCGGTCGGTCCCTCTTTTCCTCACTGTGCACACACAGGTGACGGCACTCAAGGCAATCAGCCGAGCAAGGGAGGGGCAGATGCGTGTGTGTGTAACACACACACACACGCACACACACACACGCACACACACACACACGCACACGCACGCGCACGCACACGCACACGCACACGCACGCACACACGCACACGCACACGTGCACACGCACACACGCACGCACTCACACGCACACACGCACGCACTCACACGCACGCACTCACACGCACGCACGCACTCACACACACACACACACTCATACACAGCTGCACCCCTTCCTTGCATTCTGATTTTCATTGCGGGTCTGGCAGAACCAGGTGACCTGGTCTAGTTTTATGGTAGAAAAGGACCTTTTGACCGAAAACGGCGGTTTCGGTCAAAGTATGGACAGGCCTTTAGCCTGCTTCCAGACCATAGACCCCGCCCACTCTCAGAGAGTCTGAAATCAGGCTAGGGCTTTCTACTACTTTTCATTGGTTCAATATTATTTTAGCCAATACACAGACGTAAGGGGTGTTCAATAGCACATATTTATGAGAAAAAAAAGAGAAGGCCAATCGGGTGGAGTTAGCTGGTTTGGCAGAAAGTGTGGAGTTAGGAGGTTTTGTCCCAAGCACTTTTTACTACTTTCCATTGGTTCAATATTATGTTAACCAACACTCAGATACTCAGATGTAAAGGGTGTTCAATAGCCCTGATTTATGCCAAAAAATCTAAAACCTCAAAAATGGAGTGACGATATATAAGAAATACATTTTCATTCTATTGTACAGTATATCCTGAGGACACCTAAGGATACCACACGCACGCACGCACGCACGCACGCACGCACGCACACACACACACACACACACACACACACACACACACACACACACACACACACACACACACACACACACACACACACACAGTGTCCTGGTGTCAGAGTTACTACAGTACATGCTGGAAGTAACTGTCTAAGTAGAGACACAGTGAAATACACTTTGATTAAAGGGAGGGGGGTGTCTGTGTGTGTGTGTGTGTGTGTGTGTGTGTGTGTGTGTGTGTGTGTGTGTGTGTGTGTGTGTGTGTGTGTGTGTGTGTGTGTGTGTGTGTGTAGTGTCGTAGTAAATCAGTGTCATACTGTACATATTCTGAAGAAAACCTGGAGACTGACATTCAGGAACTGGGTGTTACTCTTTTGATCAAAATAAGAACATTATAATGGTGTGAAGAACAGAAAATCTAAAACATTTGCCACGGACAAGGACAAGGCTTTGCCACCAACACATTGTGTCCGTATGCAGACATAGTGATGATCTCTGGTAAAGCCTGATTCCTGGAACCTTTAATAAAAGAGTCTTTAACTATCAGAGCTGCTTCAATGTCTTCTTTGACTGGAGACATTCTGCCCTCACTCTCTCCCTGCTCCCCATGTCCCCAAGGTGTGTTTAAACAAGACCTAGAATTATGTTATACTTTAACTATTGAAAAATAGCAGATATACAAGCTCTGAGTGCCGCGCTGTGAGCTTGTAGATCTGCTATTTTTGAAAAGTCATGAAAATCTTTTCAAATCTTAGAATATATGCATTTTTAAAGCGAACATTTGTAACTAAAAAAAATTGCTTCTGGGGGTCCCTGGAACTAAATATTTTGAGATGCGGGTCTGCGGCCAAATAGCCTACATATCATTTTGGGAGATGAATAAGTTTGAGCACCACTGACATAGAAACGTCGTTTTTTTTTTAAACCTTAGAAGGATTTAGACAGAATCGGGTCAAAATGCCGCGCTGTGAGCTTAGATCTGCTATGTTTTAATAGTTAAAGCATAAAATAAAGTCGTTCAAATCCAAAGTGACACAGATTTGCGTTCGGGTCTAAATGGCTTTAATAAAAGAGTCTTTAACTGTCCAAGGTGCTCCAATGTTCTTCTAGGCCAGTCAATCTAAGCTAAAAAAGGGCCTGACCCAAAAGAAATTGCAATAGTAATGGTTCAAGGTTTTTTATGATCCTTAGGGTCATCCAAATAACATATTAAAAGTTGTGAATTATATATTTAGTGGATCAAGGTAAATTCAGGGGGTTCAATTTTTGGTCCATTCACTTACTATACAGGAAAAAAGACCCCCAAAGAAATTTTCTTTAAGTAGCATGTGTGGGGTCTATCTAGGGGTTTTTCATGATTCTGAATCCATTGCAAGCATTTGTTTTGCACAAAAAACATTCCTTGGGCTAAGAACGGACCCATAGAACTATGGTTTAGTGATGAGTCATCACTTTTCTGGGGTCATCTCCATTTCGTGGTGTCCGTTTTTAACCCGACGAATGTTTTTTGTGCAAAACGAATGCTTGCAATGGATTCAGGACCATGAAAAACCCCTAGTTAGACCCCTCACATGCTACTTAAAGAAGATTTTTTGGGGGGTCTTTTTTCCTGTATAGTAAGTGAATGGACCCAAACATGAATCCCCTAAATTTAACTTGATCCACTAAATATATAATTCACAACTTTTAATATGTTATTTGGATGACCCTAAGGATCATAAAAAAACCTTGAACCATTACTATTGCAATTTCTTTTGGGCCAAACCTTAGATTGACTAGCCTTTATTCTGTGACTGCAGGCGTTCTGTCCTCGCGAGTGCCACGCTGTGAGCTTGTAGATCTGCTATTTTTCGTGAAAATGTGTGCAAATCTTAGAATATGCATTTGTAACTTAAATTTTGCTTCTGGGGGTCCCTGGCTGGAACTAAATATTTTGTGATGGGGTCTGGGGCCAAATAGGGTGTTTGGGGGTCCTTGAGATGAAAAGGTTTGAGCACCACTGACATAGAAACATATGTTTTTTTTTTAAAACTTAGAAGGATTTAGAGAGAATCCGGTCAAAATATTCAAAGTCTTGCACAAATGTTCATGATTCCGTGCTGTGCCGTGCTGTGAGCTTGTAGATCTGCTATTTGCTGTCTTTTTATAGTTAAAGCATAAAATAATGGTTAAAGTGGTTCAAATCTAAAGTGACGCAGATTTGCGTTCAGGCCTAAGTGGCTTTAATAAAAGAGTCTTTAACTGTCAGACAGGGACGTGCTGGGCCCCTGATTCAGCCCGGGAAAAAGAGTTGTAGAGGCCCTCATTGCAGCGCTATAGAGAGAGATCTCTCTCTATAGCGCTGCTGCTACTCAAAGATTTGCCATTTCAGATCATGACAAGTGACAAGCCAGCTAGTGGGCCAATTACTGTACATGAGTTATATTTCGTCGTTGACGGGTGGAAAACCGGGTCCAAAACTGTTTTTTTTTTTTTAATGATTTAAATTAGTGAAAACAGCCGATCTACAAGCACACAACGCCTCGCGGTGCGAGGCGTTGTGTGCTTGTAGATTGGCTGTTTTCACTACTTTTGTGCAACGGCCTTGTATGATGAAGCAGGGCTTTGCTTTGCGAAAAAATGTATAAATTTGAAACTTGGAGATACGAGGTTTCTGCCCGACAGTGACGATTTACTTTGTTGGCCACCCAGCCCCCAAAATGGAACGAAGGCCGACATTTTTTTTTTTTTTTTTTTTTTTTTTCGTAATGGCCGGCCTGGACCGGCCGGGGATGAACCGACCGTTCGGGAGTTGTCCAGCTTTTCCCAATGGCCAGCACGTCCCTGCTGTCAGAGCTGCTCCAATGTTCTTCTGTGACTGGAGGTGTTCTGTCCTCATCTCTCCCTGCTCCCTGTGTCCCCAGGGTGTGTGTTTTAAAGGATGCTGTGTTCCCACCGACCGCTACTCATTCTCACTCCTCTTTTATGGTGCAATACGTAACGCAACGCAGGTCTGGTCTTTTATGGAAGTCATAAACACGGGAGAAAATGACAAACTGAAAGGTATTCTGAGCAACACTCCACTCCCCTGATATACTACAAAGAAGGGTGTCGCAGCTTGTACCTGGGTAGGTACAAGGATTCACTGCAGGCCCCCCATGAATGTTCTTCATAGGGGCAGGGGGTTTAACCCATTTAGAATGGGAACGCATTATTTTGTGCTTTAACTATTGAAAAATAGCAGATATACAAGCTTCTAGATCTGCTATTTTTGTAAAATCTTGTAGACTTGTAGTCTTGTAGACTCTTATAGACGCTTGTAAACTCTGAAAATATGTGCAAGCCTTCAAATATTTCTAAAGTTTTTTGGAAAAACCTATGTTTCTGTCAGTGGTGCTCAAACTGTTTCACTCAGTTCTGCGCTGTGAGCTTGTAGATCTTCTATGTTTCAATAGTCAAAATATAAAATAATGAAGGACCCTCCACCTTTGGCCCTATAGTAACTCAGTCCCACTTTTCCCTCCATTGTGACACCCCTGATTCTACAAATAGCTGGGAGGGAATTCGGACCCTTCCAATAACTGATGGAAGAGATCTTTCAATCAATTCTGTGTGCTAAATAACCTACTAAAAGTTTAGGAAAAACTAACTGTAAAGGCATCATTTTCATTTTGCGTTACTTAATTTAGTTCTACACAATTAAAGAATGTAGAAGAAGGGGAAATCTCGCTTTTGCGAACGCCCATCCTTTCGACCGGAGAGTTAGCGACTCACTCCACGGAGGTTAAGGTTAGGGTGAGGGTTAGAGTCGGCTGTCGAAAAGATGACATGTAGTAACAGCGCGACACGCTCCCGTAGAAGAATTGTTATTTTGATCAACATCGGCCTCTTAACACATCAATACAGCATGGAATTGTGGACAAAATATTATCCCGCGATAACAAAATATTCTTAAAGTTATAAAGTATAACGTTTTGGGTCTCAGAGGCTAAAATGTCATCATATGGTGGTTCTGTGGCTCAAATACCGAATAAATATGAAAAAGGTTTAAAACCATTTAGGCCTGAACACATTATGACGCAATATTTTATGCTTTAAATATAAAAAAATAGCAGATCTACAAGCTCACAGCGCGGCACCGAGTGCCACGCTGCAAGCTTGTAGATCTGCTATTTTTGAAAAATCGTGAAAATTAGAATTTTGACCCGATTCTAAAGTGTCTTTTGAATCCTTCTAAGATTTTTGGAAAAAAACCTATGTTTCTATGTCAGCAATCTGGCCAGCCATCGTCAAAGAAAAGGTCCTTTTCACTTAACTGGAGCTCAGTTAGTCTGTTCTTGAGAGATTACCATGTCAGTGGTTCTCAAACCTTTTTATGTGAAGGACCCCCAAAATGATATGTATTTGGCCACGGACCCCCATTTCAAAATATCTAGTTCCAGGGACCACCCAGAAGCAAAATTTGAGTTACAAACGTTCGCTTTGAAAATACATATAATCAAAGATTTGCACACATTTTCACGACTTTTTCAAAAATAGCAGATCTACAAGCTCGCAGCGCGGCACTCGGTGCCGCGCTGTGAGCTTGTAGGTCTGCTATTTTTTAATAGTTAAAGCTTCCACAAATGTTAGGCCTAAAAAGGTTTAAAACCACTGGTTTAGAATACTGTAGAGTTTGGCTGGAAGAATGTTTTCCATGTGAAGTGTTGTATTTCAGAGGAATCTCTCCAAACTCAAGCAGCAGTCATTCCAGAGTGGCAGAATATTATGCTGACTGTGCAATGTGGGCAAAACCACAACCACATACTGAAGACTGGCTCCAAACAGACCTATCATATTCTTACAGAGAGGGACTGGGGGGTTTCCTGATAATGCTGACACATGATTCATATTTAAAAAGGACATGTGCGTGGCACATTTAACCCTGGAAAGCATCGTTTTAGATCTTAGCGACGGCATTTGTCCATTCCAAAATAGCAAATCTACAAGTTCGGAGAGCAGAATGGCACAACGTGACGCGTTGCTTGTACATTTAACTTTTTTGAAAAATCTTGAAAGTAGTTTGGAAGATGTTGAAGGATTCTGAATTACGAACATGTTTGAGAACTATTTATTTAGAAGGCTAAGGAAAAGAGTCTTTGAGAACCACAACATCCAACAAAAGACCAACATCTGCACCCTGGCCACAACATGCGCTGTGGGCTGCATAACTGAAGTGGCAGAACTCCTGCGTTTAAGAGAAGTTACGTCATGCAGTACAGGTCTGTTTAGATCCCCCAGAGAAACAAACCTAAATAGATTGTAGCTCTTAACTCACTCTTACTGGTGTAACTTTGTCAGAATCCATGTTTTTGTTTGGATATTGTTTATCATGAGCGCAACCGAAGGGTCGGGAGAAGTAGAACAGTTTTTCCCCCAGCAGGGAATACGTTCGCAGAAAACAACAACATCTGGGAAAATTCTCACGGCGGAAGCCGCACCGTTCTATGCCGTCTCAGCCTCATATTGTAACCAGGCTTTTCTCTTCCACGATGAGTTAAGGCCCTATCAGAGTACAGTCTCCGGTGATAAGTCATCACCGCGATGTAGTTTTGTACCTATCACCTAAAAATGTATTACAAAGCCCATAGAGATAGCTAGAAAACTACACCGCGGTGATGACTTATCACCGCAGACTGTACTCTGATTTGCCCTTAAAGGAGTAGTTCACCACCAAAATGACCTTTTTTCTATTGATTAGTCACACCATGGAGACTTGAGTTCAGTAATATTTTTAGTTTTTTGTCGCATTCCTAAGACAAAAAAAAGTTAAAATGTAAATGTACCCCCATTGATTCCGGATGGGGACCCAAATGCATTCAGGTCCCCATCCGGAATCAATGGGGGAACATTTATTGTAATCAAATTATTGTCTTAGGAATGTGACAAAAACAAAAAAATATTATTGAACTCAAGTCTCCATGGTGTGAATAATCAATAGAAAACAAGTCATTTGGGGGAGGGGGGGGGGGGGGGGTGAACTACTCCTTTAAGTCTGGCTACACGAGGCTAGTGAAGCTGTGTTGCTCCCCACTCTGCCTTATGGATCAGAAGAAGCCTGGACCTCCATGCCCACCGGTAGACCCACCAGGACCAGAGAAGGAGGACAGTCATAACTCCACTACAGACAGAGTGACCACCGCCGGTGTGTGCGTGTGCGCGTGCCTGCGTGCGTGTGTACATTGTGTGTTTTCTCATGCCAACAAAGCTCCTTTGAATGTAATTTAATTCAAGTGTGTGTTACTATGTTTCTGAAGTATAGGCATTCTACACACAGGTTATTATGTTGAATGTGATCCCTAGTATTGGAGGTTTGGCATAATAATGCATAATAACATGTATTAACGTTTAGCTTTCAGCCTCTCTGCATTGCAAGGTAACAATGATAAAAGCAGCAGTGTCAGCACAACCAATATTAACAACAACCAGGCTATCCTCTCATAACCACAATGTGATGATTCAACGTTGTTGTCACCGACACTATGTCGTTTACAGTGTCCTCCGCTCACCGTCTAATTCCTACTAATACAGAGTTAGAGGTCTGGTTATTACACGGTGTGAACAGCAAATCCTCAGCTAATTGTAGGCTATGATATGATCCACACTTCTACGGCCACTGAGAGTTTATGCTGTAGGTGTTTGCAACACTTACAGTATGCGTACTTGATACGAGACACATCTTGTTCTTGTCCTCCTGATACATTGTGTTCATTATTAAAACAAGATGCATCCAGTAAGCTCATCCTTATTCTTATCTGTTCTTGCTATGTGTTCTCATATTCCTGGTCATGTCATGCGTCCAGTCCCACTGTATGTAATTCCCTGTGTGTAATAAACTTGTGAACATGACGTGTGATACTGCCTATGTGTGATGTGTCATCTTGTTCTCTGTGGGGTCCCCGCTTACACAGAGAATTACTATTGTTCTAATGTCTTTATTGACAGGAATGTAGACTGACAGGAAATGGAGAGAGAAATGGGGAGTGACATGCAGCACAGGTGGTCGGGAACGGGATTCGAACCCACGACACGCTGTCAGGCTGGCATTGCAGCCTAGGGTGCCTCGGGGGGCCCGGGCCACCCAGTATTTGGACTACTACACAGAGGGTCTCCTAAATTCAAAAAACACCCACAGTATAAGCTGTTGAAACCCTCCGACAACCAGTCTGTGGGTCTAAGTAAGGTCCTATAGGCTGCCCAACATACAAAAAAAATAGTCTGCACCTATCATAGCTCAGCTCTGAGATGGTAGACCCTGCTCACACATAAAGGCTTCCTATAGGCGAGGGTCAAAGGTGCAGGTTATCTCTAACACACACACACGCACACGCACACACACACACACACACACACACACACACACACACACACACAAACACAGGAGGGAAACGGCTATGTCTAACAACTGGAGATAAACGTGTGAAGATGACAGTTTCATAATAGAATTGTAAATGCGCTCGACAACGCGGAACCTCTTCCCGAGTCCCGACTAGCAATAACTCTCTGATATGTGATTCCACAGAACATTTCCTTTTATGGCCGTTGATATTTCCTATTAGAGTAGATAATGTTTCTCTGTTATGTCTGTCTCCTCATTGGAACCACAGATTAATTTGGAGATGAGGCGTACTGGGAACAGCTGCGTATGAAGCTGTCACACGTTAAAGAGGCTCCTTGAGTGGCTGAAACAGGGGTGTAGCACCAAATCCTGTAATAAATAGTTAAAGGCCCCTCCACCTTGGGCCCTAGTAACTCAATCACACTCCCCCCCCCTTGTGACGCCCCTCGGCTGAAAGTTGTTAAATGAACCATAATATTCGCCCGACTGGACGCATTTCGTAGTCCTGTCCCTGTGTGTCTACGTGAACACGGTGAGATATTTACTCTCAGCGGTGTTCAGAAACAGGATGAGAGCTCAATGTACCGTCTTTTCTTATTAACGTCCAGCAATTGAAGTCAGGTGTTTGCAACCAGCATCTGTTCTATAGGTGATAAAAACACCATGGAAATGGAATTAAATTCGTGGCAACATTAGAGCAAGTCGAATCCAGGACAACTCCTCCACGCGTCCCGGACCCTTCTCCCTTCCCTAAGACGCCCTGGACGACGCTCCACGCGTCCCAGACTCTTCTCCCTTCCCTAAAACACCCTGGACGACGCTCCACGCGTCCCAGACTCTTCTCCCTTCCCTAAAACGCCCTGGACGACGCTCCACGTGTCCCAGACTCTTCTCCCTTCCCTAAAACGCCCTGGACGACGCTCCATGTGTCCCAGACTCTTCTCCCTTCCCTAAGACGCCCTGGACGACGCTCCACGTCCCAGACTCTTCTCCCTTCCCTAAAACGCCCTGGACGACGCTCCACGCGTCCCAGACTCTTCTCCCTTCCCTAAAACGCCCTGGACGACGCTCCACGTCCCAGACTCTTCTCCCTTCCCTAAAACGCCCTGGACGACGCTCCACGTGTCCCAGACTCTTCTCCCTTCCCTAAAACGCCCTGGACGACGCTCCACGCGTCCCAGACTCTTCTCCCTTCCCTAAAACGACCTGGACGACGCTCCACACGTCCCAGACTCTTCTCCCTTCCCTAAAACACCCTGGACGACGCTCCACACGTCCCAGACTCTTCTCTCTTCCCTAAAACACCCTGGACGACGCTCCACGCGTCCCAGACTCTTCTCCCTTCCCTAAAACACCCTGGACGACGCCCCACACATCCCAGACTCTTCTCCCTTCCCTAAAACACCCTGGACGACGCTCCACACATCCCAGACTCTTCTCCCTTTGAAGACCTTGCAGGCTTATGCAAAGGCTGAAATGTCATTTAGATAGCATGTTATTTGTTCGTTTGTTGACCTGCCATGTCATCCTATAATTTGTATAGAGTTATTTTTACATTATACTGTTTAGACTGTTCTTGGTTTACCTGATCCTAGATTACTGTAAATCTTACTGTAAATCTTACTGTAAATCACTCTGGATTGACATCTGCTAAATGCCTACATTGTGAATGTCTTTGTTCAGTCTCAGTGTTACGATCCATGTGCTTTGCTTTCGTATGGATTTAGTGTTTGTGGTTTGTACCCTGCTTTTAGGAAAATGTTCCGTTCCTTTTACCAACTGTGTGTGTGTGTGTGTGTGTGTGTGTGTGTGTGTGTGTGTGTGTGTGTGTGTGTGTGTGTGTGTGTGTGTGCAGGGATGTGCAGGGATGTGCAGAGAATGTTAGAGGGGCAGGGACAGCTAAAAGGCCTTTTGGTGAAAATATTGAAAACAGCAGACCTCCAAGCTTAGAGGTCTGCTGTTTTCAGTACTTTTTGAGCGGTGGTAGACCGCTCCATAGCATGGCCGTGTGTGTATCCGTGTATCCGTGTATCCGTGTATGTATGTGTGTATGTAGCCTGAACTACCACTCAGTGACTAGAGAGGGTGCTCTTGAGTCTAGTCTGAGCATCAACTGCAATATTCTCTCTCTCTCTCTCTCTCTCACACACACACACGCACACACACACGCACGCACGCACACACACACACACACACACACACACACACACAACCACCGCTCAGTTCACACGGGTGTGATTTTTTTTTATATATACTTTATTGAGTCAAGAACTTGTAACATTCTCTTTAAATGCCTTTTCCTTTCATTTCATTTTGCATATCCTTACATGTTAATTCCCTATGTTACGGACATCTTGACCCATTTTCATTTTTTTTTTTTTTTTTTTTGTGCATACCTTCACCTGCATAAAACTCAAAACAAAAACACAGAGGGGAAAAAGACAAAACAACATAACCTATGTACACACACATAATCCACAAAACAAAAACAAAACAAAACAAAAAATATACAGAGACCAAAAAATTAAATACAAAAATAAGATAGAGAGGCTTTTTTGTTTGATGATTGAGTCTGTTTTCAGTACTTGATACCATATCAAATGAAGCATGAAAAAGCAATACACTGTAAAAAAAATAAAAGTTGAGAAAATTCAAAATTTTAAGGCAACAAACTTTTAAGTTAGACAATCAAACATAAAACTTTAAGTTTTGCTTAAATTGGTTTAGTTGGTTTATCTTAACATTTTAAGTTGCCTCAGCTTTTATCATTTTTGCTTAACTTAAATTTCTAAGTTGCCCTAAACTCAAAGGTTTTCTGAAGTTTGTTGCCTTAAAATTTTGAGTTTTCCCAACTTTTTATTTTTTACAGTGTACTGGAGATGTGGCGTAACAACATTTCTACACAGAGAGGGCAATTCTTTCAACATAAGATGCTGCATTCAAGTTCAGGAGAGTTTGGACAAGGCAATTCTCTTGAATGCTGCCTTCAGGTATGGCATGGAAAGAGGGGGCATTTGCATTTCTTTCACCATAGTTAAAACTGCATTCATGGTCTGGAGAGGGCACTTTTTACACAAGGATAAAAGGGCAGGGGCTCAAGCCCCCTTTCATGTCTATGTGTGCACGTGCCTGTGCCTGTGTGCGTGATGCGAGCGAGTGTGCGTGCATGCTTGCATGAGTGTGTATTATGTGTGTCTGGGGACAGTGTTTTACAGTTGTAACTTCACTTGCAATTAAAAATCTATTTCCTGCACTCTGCATTGTTCACTGGCAGCACTTAAAGTCCCATCACAGAGCAGCCTTTTATTACACAGTAGTTTAATTACAGCTGATTCGTCATTACTTGCATTTTGTTATGATTTCCTGTAAAGCATTGGTTCTCAAAGTGGGGTCCATGGACCCCCAGGGGTCCTTGAGGGGGCTCCAGGGGGTCCCCGTGATACATGATGGATTGTTAGGAACCAAATGGATCCTTGTGTGGTTGTAACTCAGAGAGTGTACATGTATACATACAGGTCCATTTGTACACTCTCTGAGTTAAGGTGCATGGTCTAAGGCTGGACTCACACATATGCGTGAAACATCTTCTCCGTATCGTCTGAGAATGGCCACTGGAGGCGCCGTACTAATGCATTGTCAATGAAAGGTTGTTTGGTTTTTTGTCGTTGCCGTGTTTCTAGCTCAACCACAGCCTGTCTTTTGGCCAAGAGACACGGCAACGACAAAACACCAAACAACCTTCCATTGACAATGCATTAGTACGGCGCCCCCAGTGGCCATTCTCAGATGTTTCACGCATATGTGTGTGGGGCGCCTAATAGATTGGGGTCCAGGGACTCCTATAGCAGGGGTTGACACTAAGGTCTCAGAGGCAGGTCATGTTCTACTCGCCCAAATGTCATGCCCACTTGCCCGAAAAGTAAATCGTCCATTATAAAACGATAGGTAAGATTTTAATTACCGCTCAATTTAACACTTATTTCTTTACTTTTGGGGGCTGTGCGATAAAAAATTTCATACCTCAATACCTCCAAATCCAAAGACATATTCAAAGCTACCGGTATGTAGGTAACATACCGGTAGCTTTGAATATGTCTTTGTAGCAACAGTAAAAAACAGCACATTATAGGTAGGGGGTTTGAGAACTGTTTATAACAGTTTATATTCCACATACAGAAGACAGAGCACTCTGGCCGCGTTCAGGTGTTTAGACAGATATCTCTTGTGTTTATAGATGGTTGTGCCAGGGGCAGGTGGGCAAGCCTTAGTGTCAATGCCTGCTATTGGGCCCTATATATACAGTATATATCTTCATCTTTTATGTATATTTTCAAAACATCTTGACATTCTTGAAAATGTTCACATCTTATATAGGCTCTTTGGCACAACATCTTTTCAGATGGGGGTTTGTGGCCAAATACACATTAATTAAGGGGTCTTGACATTAAAAACTTTGAGAACCCGTGCTGTATGAAGCTCTGGTCTTCATCCACATTACTGAGACTGCTATAGTTAATGAGGCAAAGCAGATCTGATGATCTAAGCTGATCCTTTTTGGGTCAGAGATGAATGGTAACAATTGTTTCACATCAGCTTAATATAGATTCAGAGAAAAACAAACCTTCTCTGCATTCGTGAAACAAATTGTTGTGAGGCCTCAGGCCTTTAAGCACTGAGAATGAGAGATTGCTACGAGTTGGTTCTTGGACATACTGTAGATCGATCTGGTTGTTTTCTGGGCAGTACTGTTGTACTTTACTCGACTATTTCCTATACATCCAATACTTTTATTTCTACTCCACAACATCTCGGATCCAAATATTGTATACTCAGCAGTATACATACACGTATACATACATATATTTAATTGAAAATGTTAGTTAAGTTTCTTTGCAGGTATACATTATAATACTACATACATGGCCCTATTTTATACCTAGGTTATTTGAAAATAGCCGATCTACAAGCTCACAATGCGTCACATGATTGCACACTGGAGAGATTTTAATTTGCTTGATTCACTATTTCGACATTTGATATTCATTTTATCAGACACACCCCTTCCCATACAAACCCTTTGTAACTTCAAACTCCATTTAACCATTTTAGATTAATCCAAATCACACATATTTTCTTTTCTGGTGACTCCTGATGCCCTCCTAAAATGTGAGCTGGCCGTTTTTTTTTTTTCTTTCTTTTTTTTCTTACCCATGGGCTGTCACCCATGGGCATGGCTGCATATCAGTGGGGTATTTTATTAATTAAATTGTGTTTGTTCACTTTAGAAATGTGCATACACCCTCTATACAGTTAAACTTTATGTTGGTTTGTTTACTGTTGAGTGAGGAAAACAATGTTGCACATTAAGTTAATCATCTGGGGACCCCCCACAATAATTTGGGGACCCCAATTCTGTGGGTCCCAACCCACAGGTTGAGAACCACTGCTTACACCACTGGACGCTGTTGACAATGACAGAGGAAGAGGAGGGGGAGAGAGAGAGAGAGAGAGAGAGAGAGAGAGAGAGAGAGAGAGAGAGGGGAGGAGACAGACCGTCTTCCAGACTGAATGCTTGATGTCAGAGAGAAAAACTGCACAGGACTTCATGGAAACAAACAACAACTAGCTGATCTGGAGGAATGTTAGGGGACACAATGAGGACATGAGGACATCTTAGGACAGTAGCCTACATAACCACAGGACAACAGGCTACTACAGAACAGGAGGACAGACATGGGGCGGATTTGCTGCTGCTGACTCCTTAACTTCAAAGATAGGATCAACAGCAAAACAATGTAGTCATCATCATAGGCGGACTTTATTTAGGGAGTGAGTCAAACATTGGACTTTTCTTTACTAACCACGATTTTTAGAAGAAAAGAAACTGCAACAATCTTTTGGGGGTTTTCCTACGTGCGGATTGGAGGTAGGCTACATTGCTGACGCGATCCTGTCTGTCTGCGAGGAAAGAATGTCTGAACGCAGCCTACTATTTTTAGGGAGTTTTGCTTTTTTCTAACTAGGAGGACGTTGCAAGACTTAAACAACAAAAGGATAAGAAAGGGCGATAATCTTTTTGGCTTTCTTACGTGAGGATCTGACTGGAAGTACATTACAGAACAGTGTGTCTGTGTCTGTGTGAGAGGAAGAGAATGTACAGTGTACAGTGTTTTCTTATTAACGCAGAGCTGTCAAAATGCCACGTTCAAGATTAGATTCCTCTTGTGATGATGATGTTGTAATGGGCTGAGCTAAGTATAAATATAACGGATCCTCCTCCCACTGTACTTCTGACACATTGTTGCAACACAACACAAAGTTGTCATCTGTTTTGTTTCATATAATAGGCTATGTGGCAACAATTTAAGCCAGTTGGAGTTGCGAGCTAGAATATGCTGGACTACCGGACGGACCGTTATAAAGTAACGGTTTCTCTCTTGCTGGATCGTATGGATTTATTGCAAAACAATACAAAGTTGCGATCCGTTTTGTTTCATTTTGTGGCAACATTTTAAGCGAGTTGTAGAGTTTAGTTGGAGAGTTCAGAATCTCCTAAACGTTCCAGCAGCTTAGCGCTGTCCAACCTGCGGCCCGCGGACCGCATGCGGCCCCTGCAGCATGTCTAATGCGGCCCGTCATATGGTCATGCCAATAACAATACGTTTTGTCTACTTTCAGTGTGGACATAATAATTTTTAACCATTTTTCAGTTACTCTCCAAAAGCACTAGGGAACTATTTTTCTCTTGTTTTATACAAGATTCTTTTGCTATTTTGCTTGTTCCAAAAGGATAAACTTTGTCATTTTCATCATTGATCATTCCATGACAATCTTTTTGTTCATTGAGGTTTGGCCTATAGTGTTTTCTAGTGTGTTCCCTTAATTTTTAGACTGCTGATGCATTGTGTTACAAAATCATTGTCTAAACGTCCAAAACAGGACGGTCAAATTTAGGCCTATCTTACGACCCTTGGACTTATGGTATTTTGCGCCCCTGAGCCATCTTAAATTGAGTAGCCCTGGATATGCTGGACTAACCTATCGGTCTCTCATCCTGGACTAAACAGACCGTTAAAGTAACGGTCTCTCTCCCCCCGGGACCACCGGAGGAGGGGTTTATCTGGTCCATGGCATCGGCCGTGTTCTCCGGGACCTCGGTGGTCAACATGTGGGTGAGGGACTGCTGGGTCAACGGGGTCCGCCGGCTGCTGATCAGCCCGCGCGGGGAGGAGGAGCAGTTCTTCGAGGTCCGCACGGAGTGGTCCGACCGCAACGTGATCTACCTGCACCGCAGCTCCTCTGACCTGGCCACCATGGTCCGCAGACTGCTAGAGAGCTTCCCCGAGGACCACGGAGAGCTGACCAAGAGTCCTCTGATTGAAGGTTGGTACTGTATGCTACTAACTACTGACCAAGAGTCCTCTGATTGAAGGTTGGTACTGTATGTTATAGGCTACTAACTACTGACCAAGAGTCCTTTGATTGAAGGTTGGTACTGTCTGTATGGTAGGCCAGACAATTGTACAAGTCCCTCTGATCCGAGTCCAAGTCGAGTCACAAGTCATTTGGTCCAAGTCTCAAGCAAGTCTCAAGTTGTTCTGTTGTGGGCAAGTCAAGTCAAGTCGAGTCACAAGGTTGTCAAGTCAAGTCGAGTCGAGTCACAAGGTTGTCATGTCAAGTCGCGTCGAGTCGCGTCGAGTCGAGTCACAAGGTTGTCAAGTCAAGTCAAGTCACAAGGTTGTCAAGTTGAGTAAATGATACCTCTGTGACCATAACTATTAAGTAATTAACATTCAGTAGGAAAAAAACAGTAGCCTAACACTAAGCCTACCCTCTGACCATAATACTCTATCATGGCAGAGGTTCTCAAACTTTTAAATTCCGAGGTCTCTCTCCCCTAGAACCAAATGGATTTGGTTGTACACTGTCAGTACAGACCTGTAAGGGTCAATTTAGACCCCTGGCTGGTATATCCTCTGAAAAAAAAATAGACTACAAAACTGCTACAGGCCTATTGCTTTAAAAACAAAAACAAACAAGACACAATAATCTTAACGTGCATGCTTTGTTTTGTACTACTAGTACTGTATTTTAAAGTCATTTCTCATCAGGCACAAATTTAGCTGCCTACTCCACAACACTTGCATCATTTGTTTTGCTGGCATGGGGTCCCATTCATGACCGCAAGTAACCCCAAGTTACACCAAATGTCGTTACCCGTCGTAAACTATAGAATGACTACGCAACCACCACAGGCTGGCAACACATTTCTGGTCGGTCACATTTGTCTGTGTAACATTACGGGCCATGCGAAAAGCTCCCAAGAATTACAGTGGAGTGGAAAACTTGTCGGAGGCTAAATGAAAAGGAATAAAGCTTTTGCGTGGGAGTTATTTAGTGAAGTTCTTAACCCTGCTGACGACTGGATGGGATGTATGTTATGAAAAGTGAGAAAGTGTTGGAAGACGGAGGCTTGCTACCATGATGGATAATTGGATAATTATTTATGCAGTCACAGATCAACGTTCGTGACAGTGGTGAGTGACATTGTTGTCTTATTAATGTTCAAAACACGATCGACCGACAGTATATCACCAACACACACATGCACACGCGCACACACACTTAGTTCTAATGTTATCTTCTTATGTTTGGTTTTACTTGTCTTCATGCGCAGTCTTCAAGTGGCGGATAAAGTTTGATGTCGTTCCCTCTTTGTCTTTGATTTTAGCGTTGCATATCTTGCATTGAGTGTTCCTCTGTTTACCATCGGAGTGGAAGTTTTTATATGCAAACTGCACAGAACTGTAGCAGCAGAACTGGCAGTGGCTGCATCAGGCTGGGGTGCAGCAGTAGCCATTCATGCTGTGTGTGTGTGTGTGTGTGTGTGTGTCTGGTGCTTGTGCTCTCGCTTACATGCCTGTCTCCAATCAATCAAATCAATCAATCAATAAAAGTGTGAACCTAGCGTGGCGTTCACGACTGCTTTGGTGAGTGGCGTAGCGGCAAGTCGTCCGAGTCAGCGTGTCTCAAGTCGAGTCGAGTCGGGAGTCATTGTCTTCCAAGTCAAGTCGAGTCTCAAGTTTTTGTCCTTATGTCCGATCAAGTCGCAAGTCGTCAAAAATATGACTCGGGTCCGAGTCAAGTCGAGTCATCATGACTCGAGTCCAATTGTCTGTGGTAGGCTACTAACTACTGACCAAGAGCCCTCTGATTGAAGGTTGGTACTGTCTGTATGGTAGGCTAGGCTACTAACTACTGACCAAGAGTCATATAAGGTTAGTTTATGGATACTAACTACTGACCAAGAGTCCTCTCATAGAAGGTTAGTTTATGGATACTATACTACTGACCAAGAGTCCTCTGATAGAAGGTTGGTACTGTCTGTATGGTAGGCTACTAACTACTGACCAAGAGTCCTCTCATTGAAGGTTGGTACTGTATGGTAGGCTACTAACTACTGACCACTATGGATACTATACTACTGACCAAGAGTCCTCTGATTGAAGGTTGGTACTTTATGCTACTAACTACTGACCAAGAGTCCTCTTATTGAAGGTTGGTATAGGATACTATACTACTGACCAAGAGTCCACTGATTGAAGGTTGGTATAGGATACTATACTACTGACCAAGAGTCCTCTGATTGAAGGTTGGTATAGGATACTATACTACTGACCAAGAGTCCTCTTATTGAAGGTTGGTATAGGATACTATACTACTGACCAAGAGTCCTCTTATTGAAGGTTGGTATAGGATACTATACTACTGACCAAGAGTCCTCTGATTGAAGGTTGGTTTATGGCTACTAACTACTGACCAAGAGTCCTCTGATTGAAGGTTGGTACTGTATGGTATAGCTACTAACTGTCCAAGAGTCCTCTCATTGAAGGTTGGTACTGTCTGTATGGTAGGCTACTAACTACTGACCAAGAGTCCTCTGATTGAAGGTTGGTTTATGGATACTAACTACTGACCAAGAGTCCTCTCATTGAAGGTTGGTACTGTATGTTATAGGCTACTAACTACTGACCAAGAGCCCTCTCATAGAAGGTTGGTACTGTATGTTATATAGGCTACTAACTACTGACCAAGAGCCCTCTCATAGAAGGTTGGTTTATGGATACTATACTATTGACCAAGAGTCCTCTGATTGAAGGTTGGTATGAAGTCTGGACTTCCGGGTAAAGGCAGTGAGTATGAGAAATTGCCCCGATCATTTTCTGATCGGGGCCAATCAGTGACTGCTGTCCACACAACAAACGTAGTCTTCTTGACAACAAGTGAAAAGCTTCCCCTGATTGGTCCATGTGTAGACGGTGACGTAGATGCTTGCTGCAGCATTTTCAAAACAACAATGGCTGCCCTCGATGCAACAAGTGTAACAGTTAACGCTCTAATGATTAAAACAAGCAATAAGTGAAGTTATTTCACACTTGGAATCAATTACAACAATTAAAAAGGAACACGGGAGATGCGCTAGCGGAGTTCATCGGCCGAAAAGACGTGTTTGTTTGCCGTTCTTCCGACTGGCTGCACTGTGACAGACGTTTTGCTACTCTGATTGGTTAGAGGAGTCTGTCTGTCAAGGCAAGTACTCCTGCCCACTTTTCAAGCTGCCTATCGGCCGAAGGCCAGGCCTCATACTGGGGAGTGAACGCAGTATAATGTGGGATGGCCCACCAGGCTAGGGGCTTGAGCCCCTGCCCTTTTTATCCCTCTGTAGACCTCTATAGCCTCTCCAGACCATGAATGCACTGACCCCCCAAGGCTGTCTCCAGCACCACATCCCTTATAGATCAGGGGACTTCAACGTTTTTTTCAGGCCAATTAAGGACCCCTTAGTTGAGAGAGAGACGAAGCAGGGGGGAGACACCCATTAGCCTATTATATATTTCAAGGATAGCTTCATAGTCTTGAATCCTACACCAATTTTCAGTATAAGAGTTATACTGAAAATAGCAGATCATAATGTATTAATTTTGCTAATGTTCTCCACAGAATAGCGATGCTGGGGTTCAAGTGGTTAATGTAAAAAACATGATCCTATCACACAAAGATTTGGTGCCCCCCCTGTAGTAACTCTGAGGACCCCCTAGGGGTCCCGGACCTCCTTTTTAAGACCTCTAGTATAGAGGCTATAATAATAAGCATAGGGTTTGGTTTGACAATATACAGTCAGTGATACATCTGATAATAACAGAGGGTAATGCCAATACAACCTCTAATAATAAGGTGCTTTATGATTAAGGACAACTGTTAAAGCCTATATTTAAAACCAACCACTTTATGACCTACATTTAAATCCTTGTACCTACAGTATCCATAGGGTTTAATCATTAACTAAGTCCAGTTTAACTTTAGGATGTCATGTCACTTTAACCTATGACATCACATCACATGGCTGGACTTGGAACCACAATCAAACAAATAGTTTAGCCCAGGGTTTCTCTAAAGTGGGTGCCGTAGCACCCTAGGGTACTGTGATCTGTGACGTCTATGGGTGCAGCAGCTACAATACTTTGATAATATTTGGAATTTATCAACGTCACTTCAGTTAAACCACTAATACGGACAGTACACCAAGTCTCTTCACCAAAACATAGCAGATCTACAAGCTCACAACGTGTCACAACGTGACGACGCGTGTGAGCTTATTTGTCAATAATTGTGAATATTTCTGGATGTTTAATTTCTTTCAATGTCCCTATCCACCTGTTTCCGCAAGAATTTACTGTAGCATTATCTGTAGGACAGACATACATACAAGCTCGCGTCGTGTCGCAGATGCAACCGTTGTGATCTTGTAGATCACACTCGGCTGCGGCGCCGGAAGCTGCTGCACACCTTCTGCGCAATGCACGATGGGACGTGGGAAAGTTGTGGATACCAGGGCAGGAATTTCATGGAGGCCAGGCCACAGTGGCCTTAATGCCCCAGCTGACTGTATCACTTTCTGCTCTGTCTCTTTCTTGTCATGTAGACACCAGTGTCTTTTGTTGAGATTCTGAATTCTTAACTCCCCAGAGTCCCCATCTTTAAACCAATCCAGTGACTTTGATTGGTGCAGGGCTGAGCATGGATCAGATGATCAGATTGTAAATACCATCATTTATCTATTTCACTGCAGATTACAGTAGGTTATCTTGTTTTATTTGATGGCCTTCCTGCCCTGGCATTTGGCCTTTGTGCCCTCAAACAATGGACAACACCAAAGGCCAAGTGGCCATGCCCCTAAAATGATGAAATGCTAGGCCTGGTCCCTACATAAGTATATCTCTCGGGCCGAAACCTCCTAACTCCAAAATGTTCATTTTCGGGAAAATGAGCTCAAGTAGAGTTAGGAGGTTTTGACCGAAGGGCTTTTTACTACTTTCCATTGGTTCAATATTATTTTAACCAACACTCAGATGTAAAGGGTGTTCAATAGCCCTGATTTATGCCATAAAAAAACTAAATCTTGAGTTAAATTGAGTTAAGAGGTTTTGGCCAGACAGTGACGACATTATGTAGATTTGAATTCATTGAATAGGCTACCATATTAACAGTTTGCAAAAAAAGTACAGATGTATAATTATACAATCATGCTAAAAGGATTTAAAATATATACAATAATACAATACATATATGTATATTTATTCTGGACAAACACATATGAACCAGTATTGTAAAACAGCATCATATTGAAGACTTTAAAATAATACAGACAAAGTCAGTCACAGTTCACTGTGAGTTGTTTTTCTCCAGAGTTCTGTGCGGTCTGAAGTTCCAAAGGGATTATTTGGTAGAGCAAAGCAGTGCTTTGAGTTTTCATTGGCTAAGGTTTTGTCAAGCGTAGCCTATAATAACCATAGCCTTAAGTCTTGGATGGCTGTCACTGTGGTCGCTGTGGACCCATGGGGTTTGGCTCAATGTTCAGCATGTGCACTGGTGTAAAGTTAATTTACTCAAGTACTGTACCTATGTGCACATTTTAGGTATATCTTTATTTTATTAGAGTATTTTCAACTAATCTCACAGGCAAATGGGTGCCATGGCATTGGTCCTACGGTACATCTCATTGTTCCTACATCCCATTAGTCAGAATCTGGTGATGTTAACCTGGTAAACATACTGTGCCTAAACCTAAACCTAACCCTAACCTCAGTAAAACTATGCCTAAACCTAATCCTAAAACCTAACCCTAACCAAATTAGGACTAATGAGATGTAGGACTTATTATGGGCAGTTCCCCAGGCAAATACTGTATTACCGGTATTATTTCATTGTTTTACTTTTTACTACAATTATAGGAAAACTTCAGTTTTGTAGATTTAGATTATAATCATTACAAAGCACACTATCTACTCCAGCAGTATATATTTTTCGGCCATTTGAAGATAGCAGATCTACAAGCTCACAATGCGTCACATCGTGACACATTGTGAGCTTGTAGATCGGATATTTTTTGGAACTTGTGAAATGGAACATCCTGAACAATTTGACTATACATAAGTACATTTTGATCACGGGACTTCTAATTGTAACAGAGTATATTTCTACATTGCAGTATTGATACTTTTACTTAAAGGTGATACACCATGCATTTAAAAAGTATTTATGTCATATTGTTTATGTCCCAAAAACGTTTTTCAAAAGGTTTGAGGCTAAATTACCACTCCTGAATAGAGAGCCTGTCTCATTTTTGAATGGCTCTCAGAGCATTTTCAGCTGCAGTACCACCTTTGGCCTGAACCTTTTTTTGGGAAAAAAAAAATTGTCTTCAAAAACGGCCGTTTATGACGTCACAAACGGCAGCAAATCTGGACAGCCTGTTTTGAGAACCCGTGGGATGCTTTTAACCTCCGCCTTCCCAAAACCAGAGAAAGACACAACGGTCTGAAATGGGACTTTGTGAAGATAGAAGGTGCTAGTGGGACCCCCAAAAAAGGTTTTAAAATAGGAAAAGTGAATTTTCATGGTGTATCACCTTTAAGTAAAACATTTTAGTTATTTTTCCACCCATGTTCTGCATGGGTCTGTTATATCACACACCACTGTCTTCCTGGCATTTCTCTTCAGTCTGTGCCAAAGACTGCCAACCGAGCCTTACTTAGAGCCTATGAGTATGTTTTATACTGTATGTTGGAAGCCTGCCTTTCAGTGCAGAGGGGGCGATGGAGTAGAGGAACACTTCTCTTCCTTCCTCTTAAACTGAAATAGCAGAGAAGAGTTGTCAACAGTTTGCTGTGCAGTAATGTGCAGACAGACAGAGTGCATTATGGGAAGGAACTCATGACTGTCTGACTGACTAGATTTTGGACTTCTTGTTTTTCTGGATCTCTTCTTTAAGCTACAGTATATATATAGACCTGAGTGAGGAAGATTCTTCTACACACATTTCTTCTAAATCAGTCCTTTCTCAGTTTCACGAAGAGGATTGAGATTCTTGGTGCCAAGCAACTCCCACATTCATACAGTATACATAAGTTTCCGTGTTTGTATTTCTTTATTGCACAGCTACTCTTAGGCAATTTGTATTGTGAACTTTTAATCAGTTTAATGAATGACCTCTTTCACTAAAGGAAAGGATTCTAAATAAGCCTGATGGCTTCTTCCTCTCCTTGCGCAGTATTTTGTATCCTTGATATGTATTGTTCTATTTTTTATAATGTGCTAATAAAACTAAACTATATATTTGGCAGCAGACCCTCCCCATCTGAAAATGTTTTGTGCCGGGGGACCCCCAGAATTAGAAGATCATGTGTACTAAAAAGAAAATCAAAACGATTCAAAAATATTTCTAACGCACCCATTTAGACCGGGCAAACATCTTATTTCTCTCTTTTGGGTCATGTGAGCTAAAAGGTTTGCGAACCACTATGTTAGAGGACCATGTGCTCAGGGCAGTACTACTTCACTCTGATAGCTGTGACGTCTCCAGTGATTGATCACTGCTGCTAGCCGGACATTAATTCTTTCCTCTGTCCTGTCCTTCTTTGTAATTCCCCACCTCAGCTCAATATTTCATTCACATCCTGGCTTTAACGGCTGTGAACAGGACATAGTTCTACTCGTGGAGAAGTGTCTTCCACCCTCTCTCCTCTGTGAACGGAGCTCTCTCTCTCTCTCTCTCTCTCTCTCTCTCTCTCTCTCTCTGCTGGCAGAGCGAGCGGTGCCCCCGGCTGCCCCTCGTGTTTTCCTGTTTCTGTCCCGTAACCCCCGGCAACCGCGGGGAGGCGGGCAACAACTCTCAGACTGATGTCATGATCTGTGAGGGGGAGAGAGAGGGTGATAAACATGCAGGCCTGGGAGAGCAGAATAGAGGAGAGGACACTGGACAGCCTATATTTAGACGAAGGTTCAAACTCCTCCTGACACTAGGCTAGGCTATAGTTGGGTCGAATCCGATACTTCCGTGACTGTGGAGAGCAAAGGTCCGCTTCTCAGTGGTTTTGTCAACTTTGAAGGTTAAATAGACGGGTTTCTGGTCCACGTTACACTGATAAGAACTAGATGCGTGCGCAGGGTCGGTACCAAAATTAGCCAATGAAACCAGCGCTCCCCAAAACAACAGGTTTGGGGATTGATTACATGATACAGTCAGATTACATGCATTTAGTCTCAATGTTTGTAAACAAGAAACCCGTCTATAACTTAATTGAGCTCCCATGGCCCTCGCAAAAATGTGGGCAAAATGTTTGACAGCCGCTGAAAGTTTGTGTCTCATTCACTTTACTATACACAATAAAGGAAAAAAAATCACCCCCAAAAAATCTGCTTTAGGGGTCAAACTAGAGGTTTTTAATTATTCAGAATCCATTGCAAGCGTTTGTTTTGCATGAAAAACATTCATTGGGCTAAAAATGGCCCAACACAACTATGGTTTAGTGATGAGTCATCACTTTTCACCGTTTTTTGGGAAAAGATTTATAAAATCGGGTCAAAATATATTCAAAGAATTGCACAAATGTTCAATATTCTTAATCCATTCAGGCCGGGTACACATTTTAGTGTATGGGAGGGGCTTACAGTAGATGTACAGTATGTATCAACATATTTGTTTTTGTAGGCTAATTTCTGATTTGGGCCTTACTATAGGTTAGGCCTAAATGGGTTAAATAGCAGATTAAATAGCAGATCTACAAGCTCACAGCGCGGCACTCGGTGCCGCGATGTGAGCTTGGATATCTGCTATTTTTTTAATTGTAGATATTAATGACTTTAGCCTGGTGTGATGTTGATCATGGAACCAGTGCTAGTTTTAGCGGTGAGATGATATCAGCTGACTCTCCTATCTGATGAGCTGCAGGAGGCATAGAGGCTCGTTGTGAAACCGTTGTTTGCTCTGATGACTGTTGAGATAGCGTGGTTGAGGAGGACACAGCATAGCATCCTGTCCTGGAATATATCGTCGTTGTCGGGTGGAAACCTTATATGTCCAAAACCGTTTGTTTTGCATTATCATCTTGAAAATGATTTAAACTAGTGAAAACAGCCGATCTACAAGCACACAACGCCTCGCACCGCGAGGCGTTGTGTGCTTGTTGATCTGCTGTTTTCACTACTTTTGTGCAACGGCCTTGTATGATGAAGCAGGGCTTTACTTAGGGAAAGAATGTATACATTTGAAACTTGGAGATAGGCCTACGAGGTTTCTGCCCGACAGAGACAATATTTTAGTGATTATGTTGCAAGGAAAAAGTTGAGATAACAGCCATTTTGGTTAGAATTGAACATTTTAAAATGATAGTAAATATTTTTTCAAGTGTCCAAATAAATTCCAAATATAATCAAATGATCTCGCGGCACCCCTGGACTGCCGTCACGGCACCCCAGGGTGCCCCGTCACCCACTTTGAAAACCCCTGGTCTAGAGGCTCGTTGTGAAACCACTGTTTGCTCTGATGACTGTTGAGATAGCGTGGTTGAGGAGGACACAGCATAGCATCCTGTCCTGGAACAGGGGCGTCAATTGGGTATGGCAGGGGTATGCAGCTGCCATACCCTGGGTCCAGGGGGGAAAATAAAAGTTACCTTTAAATATAAATCCATGAATGTCTCTTTGTCTATCTGTATTATTTTGTTAAATTACAGTAAAATAACTACAAAATTTAACAAAATGGTCACTTTAACACAACTACTGCCTCTTAATCTGAAGGTTTGCTTGGTGCCTCGGTGCCACGCCGTTTCCTCCATAGGCCGCCGCTATTATTTTTGAAGGGCCGTAAGGGGGTTGTTTTTGTTTTTTTGGATTATCACTTGACGGCAACGATTACGTCATCTAGTCACATGACAGTGTGAGCCCAGAAGAGAACATGGCTGCGCCCAGCTTTTGTGTACAAGTATGGAGAGTGGAGACCATCCTTTGTATAAGAATGTCCCTTTTGGAGAAAATGAAGTCTCTTTATGGGCCTCTCAATGGATTTACTATGGAGGACGTTAACTTCGCGTGCACGCCCGACGTGCGTTGTAAACAAATCGCGGACATTACCGATGCGGGCGGGACCGGAGCGACGTACAGTAAGTAATAATATCTTTACTGTATATACAGTAAGATTGACAGTCCTCGCCGTCAACGGCGCCATGGTATTAACCCTTTCACTGACGGTGAGCGTCGTCAAGGGCAGCAGAACAGTTAACAAGGTATTGTGGCACGTTTACTAACATGCCAAGTTTAGCTGCACTTGAACAACCGTTCCAGGCTGCCATATCCAGCCCAAGAAACCGTAGAAAGTAGAAACGGGGGGAAATAGAATGTACTTCTTAAGGTATGGCAACATGACTGGTGCTTCACGCGCGTGCAAGACACCAGTCATGTTGCCATACCTCAGCTTTTTCTGAACTGACACCACTGTCCTGGAATATGTTCTCTTCTTTAGTTTATATCTTATCTCTAGTGGTGTAAAAAGTACTCACATTCTTTACAGTATCAATACTAAAACACAAATAAAATAGAAATATTCTTTCAAGGTTAGTAAAAAGTCCGCAATTCAAAACGTACTTGAGCAAAAGTACGAAAGTATTGGCATCAAAATGTACCAAAAGTAAAAGTACAACATGTTTGAAAAATAGCAGGTCTACAACATCGCAAAGCATTGTGAGCTTGTAGATCTGCTATTGTCAAATAACCTAGGTATAAAATGGGGCTACAGTGGTTAATGTATGTTTTAATAATTCTATAATGAATACCTGCAAAGTAACTAGTAACTAAAGATGTCAAATAAATGTAGTGGAGTAAAAGTACAATATTTGGATCCCAGATGTAGTGGAGTAGAAGTAAAAGTATTGGAAATTGGAAATACTCAAGTAAAGTACGAATAACTCAAAATTGTATGGTAAAAGGCTTAACCTCTTGAACCCCATTGCCCCCACCGGCGGGGGCAAAAGGTGTTGACCTCTGAACAGCTGTCAATAAATGTCAATACATCAATATAGACCAAATCAAACAACAATGTCATTGTTGATTATTGTTACAGTGGTCCTACAGCATCGTAATCAGCTGCCATTGTACTTTTCATCCATACATTACTCATATTAGAGTATTATTACAACTTATTGTTACTCGTTTTTATAATTTTTCACCCTATACTTTAACATTACTAATATTACAGCACTACTCTCACTAAAACATCTGTAGAGTTTACATAGTTTGGAATATATTCATACAATTCTTGAGGCTCATTCACTCTTCAGAAGGCAAAAGTTCCATAGGCGGAGGTCTTATTCAATCATCTTTTCCTTGGTAAATGATCATAGCAGGACAATTTGGTAAAAGAAATGTGATGTTTTACACTGCATTTGTGAATTCTCAGGGGTTAGCTGACATGCGCTGAGTCAAGAGTAGCCACAATCATGGTAGTTTTGTGTCCACAACTGTTCCAATTTGGGCATACATTTTAGGCGTATTTTTTCCCCTGGACCCCCCCTTAACCTAACCCTAACCCTAGTGTAAATAAATGTACTTAGTTACTTTATACTACTGCTTATCTCTGATGTCATCTGTCTGGGTTCTATGTTGTTAAAATGACACGCTGGCTGACGGTTATGTCAGGACTGTGTGTCCCTGCTCTATCTCATGTAAAGAACAGTAACTATGAGCATCAAAGTATTGGTTACAGCAGAGTTTGGTGTACTGCCATGTTGTAGTTGATGTGTAATTGATGTTTTGGTTGGTGCATTTGGCCATGTAGTTAAAGGTAGGGTGAGTGGTATTGTTTAGTTAAAATAATACGCTTTAAATTGCTTCATATTCTCATTGCTGTTTGTTCAGTAACAGAATTATCCATGTCTCTCCAGCTCTTAAACAGAAAAGACCTTTTCAGGTCAGGGATACACATTTTATCCAACCAGGATATAGAGAACTCAGACAGGATACAGATTAAACTATAAGACGCCTCAGGGCCAGGCCAGTGATATGTATCGGACTAGTTACCCATATATGGAGACCCCTGGTACCCATATATGGAGATCCATGTACTGTATGGATATATGCTGTGAGACCCCAAACATGCTTACTCAGCTATTCGTTATACGAAAGTCCTATGATGTCTATGACATCTGACATCATACCCTTTTATGCCCATACATGGAGATCCCTATCTGTAGAACCAACCACGCTCACAGATATTAATTACATGGCTACGGGACTTTCTCCTGATTGGCTGAAGATGTGTCACCTACCTAAAAAAAATATATATATATATTTTATGTTTATTAATGTTCTTGAGAGACGCAGAGACACCTGTTACTGAATAAACACTCTATAAATGACGATTACTGCAACACTATAGTGATATATTTTAACTTTTTGTTTGTTTTAAGCAGTTTGTTTTAAGCATCAAATATCACGTCACTTAAAGCTGATATAAGCATTTTTTGGGCCAGCTTGTCAGAATTTTACTGTCACTTTTTTTTATTTTTTATTTTAGATTCAGATGGTTAGCAATTAGGTTTGACAGAGACAAAAAATTAAAAATAAATGCAATTAAAAATCGAGTCTCTAGATTGCCTGTAGGGGCCGCAGTCTGCCTCCAAAGCAGAGAGCTGCTGGGCTATTATTGGTTCAAAATCACCGCGCCGCGGTACAAACTGCCTCTCTCGATTGGCTACGTCGGTAGCCTCTTTCGATTGGCTACGTCGGTTGTCAATCATTTTAGCCCCACAGGCCGACGCTTGAAACCACCGTGTGAAAGACAACAGAAGAAGAGCATAGGCCTACTGCACAATGTGCGCATATGTCGTCTCCAACGGCAGCTTGCTTGATACATACCAACAAAACATGCTTCTCTAGCTCTCTAAACTAGTTTTTAGTTCGAAAGAAATGACAGACTGGGAGAAAAAACGTCCTATTCTACCCTTTCCTACTACTGCATACACTGCAAAGTGTGCAAACAAAAAGAAGGGGAAAAAAAAGGAAACAAACGATGGAGGGGATGGAGGGGACTCTCTCTGAACCAACGCAGAACTTGCTGTGTCTTCTGTACAGGTAATCATTTCTTATGGTCTATTTCAGTATTTTGTTTGTGTATAAGTTAGTCCACTAAACGTTACAATGAAGGAGGATGGCCAACTTGTTTCCACGACCTAACAAAACAAACGTTGAAGAAGACCTCTTACTGTTGATAAAAATAAATAAAAGGGCTATTGCATCGTGGCTACTGGCTATACAAGCTGCGCGACCACTCTTTCTTTAAAAAGTTTTATATAAGGTGATATAAACAGTCCTCGTTTGTTTACATTACCTAGCAGTATGGTACAATGACGTTAGCTTTCTGGTGTCTGACTCTGCAGCTAGTAGTCTCTTATAATGGGGGTCCCTGGTATATCTGGGGGTCCGCGAGCTTATGTCAATTTGGGGGTCCTTGACATGAAAAGGTTTGAGAACCACTGTTGTAAAATACATTAGAATCCTAACTTTAGTCTTGTGGTTCACACTGTGCTAACATACTTATTTTCAGGGTGCATCTGTCTGACTTGGCAGTAGCCTAGTAGTTGTAGTCTCTTATGGGGGTCCCTGGCATATCTGGGGGTCCGCGGGCTAATAAGTGTCAATTTAGTGGTCCTTGACATGAAAAGGTTTTAGAACCACTTGTGTAATATGCTTGCTAACTAGTCGGTGTTTGTTGAAAATCTATACAATTGTTACAAAAATTACATCTAAAAAGGTTGTCAATTTTTTTAAATTAATATTTTATTTTTAGTAGGAAAAGAAAATGGGATTATTACTCGAGTTGTGACCCATACAAATTGGTCTGTGACCCACAAATGTGTCTCGACCCACTGTTTGGGAAACTACCCGAGGAAATGGCCCACAAATAATAGCTACATGACATCAATTACTATCGCTGTTATTTTCCCATTGAAATACATGTCAAATTGTTCATTCAGAGTATTTTGTCTGAATAATACTTTCTGAATATTTCCTTTCATAGCATTGACTGGGAGGAGGAGGAGGAAGAAGTCTAGGTGTGTGCTGGAGCGAGGGCTTGTAGAGTCTGCGTCATCATCTGAAGAGGAGGACGGTGAAGATTATGTGGCTCTGCTGTTAGGTAGGTTCCTATGCTGTCCCATAACTTGTGTTCCACCCCCATCCACACAGCAGCTGTTTGAGTCACGTCAGCTGAGGTCTTGGTACAATTTATAATAGAGGAGATGCATTTGAATAGTACACCTCCATATAAAGTGGCCACCAGGACTAAACCGAAAAGCATGAATCACTCATCCTGCACTATGAGGGAATCTATTTAGTAAATAACTATCCATGGTGATTCAGAAGGAAACATTGTTTTATTATTTTGTGTGTTACTTCAGCTAACCTCTGATGCCTGAAAAATGACTAGTCGGTGGGTCAAATTCATTGTCCAGGCGTAAACCTTATGCTGTGAACAAGCAGATTTCATTTTAATTCTAATTATGATTTTACTTTACCAGGCCATGGCATGGACTTAGCTGGGAGCCGACAGGACCATGGAGACAGCAAAGTACCCCGCAGATCCAACCAGTGGAAGACCCCAGGTCTCCGGCAGTCTTCTGAACTGACTTCCAATAACTGTTCCAATAACTGTCATTACTGCACTGCCACCAAAGTGCCCTTACACAGAATACACACCTCTTCGAAAACTTGGATCTCCAAAGGATTTTGTGCCTTTTTCACTTTAGTGCCTCTGCGCTCTACAGTGTTTTATAATGTGTCGATATTGTATTTGTGTTAAAAGTGAAGCGTTTGGTCATGCTTCACACATTGTCACTGTTGTGCTTCACATGACAACACAATCTGTATGTAATGGTAAGACTGAATTCATTTTCCAGTGGATTCCTCGCAACCTGCATCAGTGAAACCACACTTGGAATTTCCCAGAATTGCACCTTTCTAGTTTTATGCAATGTTGATGAATTACATGGGACCACAATGAAGCAAGTCACCAGGACATGTTTTGTTATCCATTTAGCTGAAGTGTAATGGTATGTTATATTTCTGTTTACACAGTGTTTAATCAATCAACACAGATTTTTAAACCAGGGACCAACAATCTTCTACTGAGAACCCACTGTTGAAAACCTGTTTTATTTCAATGTCTGAAGGACAAAATGTTTTACACTGCAGTGGTGTAATAAAAAAATAAATCCACCATAGAACTCTTTAGTTATTCTTTGTCAGAATATAATGGTAGTCCTGATGTTTTGATTCTGTGACATCATATTGCACTTGCTAATTGTCCATCCTCTTGTGTCAGTTACGGGATAGACTGCTGCTGTTAAAAATATGAAATGTTGTCAAAGACTTCCCAAAGAAGTAACATTTCAACATTACAGGAAACAAAGTGTAGATATACAGTATGTGACTGTCTATAGGCCTACTTTGACCTCAGTGGGGCTGCATTTTTTGGATTGCCCACTGAAGTAAAATAAATTCAAAAATAGTTATGCAGTGTGACAGAAGATGACATTTCTATTATGTCTAGACATTTATGCACTTGTGTCTAACAAAACAAATACAAGTAGAATTGTCTGTGGAATGAACAGCACATTTATTTAATTGCAGGTTTTTGTGTGACCATGGTGACCAGTTTATCTTTTGACTACGTTTGTCACACAATGGTACATGAATATGTAAATATTTACCTCCTAAAATACAGCATGTCATGAAGAAAACTTGAGAGTAACCATTTCCATTATGACTGACTGAAAATATATACTTGATGTTTAACCAGTTGAACCCCAGCATCCCTATTCTGGGGGGAACATTATGTCTATAATAGCCTCTACTATATACAGGTATATATTTTTAATTCCTATATATTCTTTTAATTCCCTAACCCTACAACTTCTGTACTATGAAGCCTACATGATGACCCTCAGATTGTTGCTTGCAGCACTTCTTCAACAATGTTGGCATTTCTCTGCATCAACTGGGTGCCCAGGGGCCTGGCGGAGGACATTGGGGGAATCTGGCAGGTCGAAGAGCAGGCTGGGCTCTCACTGAAGAGTGTGACATTTGGTCAATCTGTGCCTGATAATAGACAAAGACAATCATATTCACATAGAGACAATTAATTTCCCACAAAGTAACTTATGTTCATAAAAATATAAATATTATGTGTGCAATGGGCAAACATCTCTCTTTCCCATACTTTGTTAATTATTATACTGTACAACCAATAGCCTACTTGGTACAGTAGCATTTACAAATCACATAAGCTTGAGTTACACTTTATAATTTGATGGTGTCATGTAGCAAAGAGCCGGTCTACAAGCTCACAGTTATTCCCAAAATTGGGAAAGCAGATTGAAAGAGCCCAAATGCAATTTTAGTAGTTGTTTTGTTACATAGAAATAATATAGTATATATAATTACAACATAATTGTACATGAACAGCCCATTCATGCACAATTCACCAAAGCAAATATAATTTAAATGTATTGACTTTACTTGTTGTAGCTTGAGTAAAACATACTTGTAAACACTGTGATAACTATGGTAGGCTCTGCCTGGCGTGCAGATATTTAGACTAAAATTGGCATATAGCCTACCAATATATCTGAACTGGACTAGTTTGATGCATCATCGCTACTAACTGATGTATGATAACTACTAAAGGGCTATAGCTAACATTATCGCTAACATAGTAACATTAGCTTCAGCTAATATGTTTTTTTTACATAAAGATTCACTCGGAAACATGCTGTTGCAA
The DNA here is from genome assembly GCF_963921795.1 of Nannobrachium achirus. Taxonomy (NCBI): domain Eukaryota; kingdom Metazoa; phylum Chordata; class Actinopteri; order Myctophiformes; family Myctophidae; genus Nannobrachium; species Nannobrachium achirus. The sequence continues at coordinate 4,743,953 of NC_137828.1, forward strand.
CGTGTACACACACACACGCGCGCACGCACGCACACACACACACGCACGCACGCACGCACGCACGCACGCACGCACGCACGCACGCACGCACGCACGCACGCACGCACGCACGCACGCACGCACGCACGCACGCACGCACGCACGCACACACACGCACACACACACACACACACACACACACACACACACTGCGTATGGGGCTCGAATCGTGACACGGGGACGTTGGTGCGTGCGCGTGCACGCATTCGATTTTATCTGTGTTGTACTGAACGCATGGACTTCTCCTGTAGTTTTTCAATGGCATTTAATAGCATTACACGTAGGCGTCGCTGGCACGCGTAGCTGTGTGTCTTCATTTAAGTGGCCAGGCGGGTTACACGGGGACGCGTTTAATTAGGCGTTTGTGGCGAACGCATGTGTTAACGCACGCATACATCTTTTGGTCATGTGGCCATCATGCGTGAGACGACACGGTCAAATGCAGCGCCGCCATGAACTGTACGCGTGATTGACTTGTTGCTCTGCTCTGGGACGCACGTGTGAGCTGTGTGCCACCCATTTGATTCTCAGCGCTAAACCTGCGTGTGTGTGTGTAGACGTGTATATCAAATAAAACATCCATCCAGAGTCTGGATTCCAGACGTTCATGCGAGCATGCGTTGGTCTGTCACTGTGGGCTGCATGCTCTCTGTGCTCCTTAGGGCTGGCGTAGCAAATTTGCTTTATAGGCCTATTTGAATTGAGATAAAATACAGACCCTCAAGGACCACCGCGGTGGTCCTTTGGTGAGTTGGTGGTCCTGGTGGTCCTGACTGATTGAGACTATACATATTTCGTTAATTTATTTATATTTATTTATTTAACTGTTTGTTTTGTTTGGTGTTCCTAAGTTGAGCCCTTCGGAATGGCTGCCTTCTGGTTATGTTGTCAGTTAAATTGCTTTATTTATTATTAGTTTAGTTCTGTTCAGTTATGTTGTGTTTAGACCTTTATTTCGTTATTTGTTTGTTTTGTTTAGTTATTAATTTCAGCTCTGAGCAGCGGCCTTTTCTTCGTCACAATTTATAAGATCGGTGAGTAGGCCTACAGCCTCCTAGCCTTTAACTGTTAGCAATATATACCCAATGGCCAACGTAGAATGTAGTCATCTTGGTCTCTTGTGATCTTATCATTTATTTATAAATGTATTTTATTTAATTTCAGCTGCTTGCTGTCTGATTGAATTATTCGCCGGAGCGAGCGGGCGGTGCGGCCTCTTGCGCCCAGCGCTGGATTTTTGGGACTCTCCAGAGAGAGAGAGAGAGAGAGAGAGAGAGAGAGAGAGAGAGAGAGAGAGAGAGAGAGAGAGAGAGAGAGAGAGAGAGAGATCGTTTTGCTCGCTGTGTATGAAAGGCTCTCTCTCTCTCTCTCTCTCTCTCTCTCTCTCTCTCTCTCTCTCTCTCTGTGTTTCAAATGGATGATACGCACGGAGCGAGGAGCGGAGAGAGATAGAAAGGGAGAGAGAGGAGAGAGGAGGGGGGGGGGGGGTGTAGACAGACAGATACGTGGTTCTCCTCCTAGTCTCGCCGCTGTTTTAATTATTAGCTTCCAATACTACATTATAGGCCTCTTAATGTAAGGCTACTGCAGCCATGTATTTCATGAGGAGAGCTGGAGAATGGAGAAAGATCAGGGCATTATTACGCAGCGGTCCAGCGGACAGATCACTAGTAGGCTAATATTGCTGTTAAATAGTGTGTTATTTGTCTAATTTGTTAAATTGTCATGATGAGGCAATGCCCAGTGCTCAAATCCACAGTAAAACGAAACAGCTGCGAGCCTGTGACCACTTGTCGCGCTCGTTACACCTCCGTGGTTGCCCTGCGCTAAAAAAGTTGAGATTTCATTCATAGATTCCTCACGCATAACTGCCAAGTAGGCCTATAGGGAATTTAAACATCCCACGAACAAGCTGTGGGTTTGTTTCTTTCTCTCTGTCGTTCTTAATCTTGTTCGCTTTCGCTCTCTTTTTCTCACTCGATCAGGCTATCTCTCTCTCTCTCTCTCTCTCTCTCTCTCTCTCTCTCTCTCTCTCTCTCTCTCTCTCTCTCTGTGTGTGTGTGTGTGTGTGTGTGTGTGTGTGTGTGTGTGTGTGTGTGTGTGTGTGTGTGTGTGTGTGTGTGTGTGTGTGTGTGCCGATCATCATCATAGATTCAGAGCCTAATAACTAATATGTAGGCCTACTGGTAGCCTATTTGCTCCGCCTAAAAATAAACACGGAATGCATGCCAAAAGTGATGCCTAATCAATGGTTGTTGTGATAATTGATTTGGGTGCACGGTGGTCGCCCGCAGTGAGTGCACCTCAGGCTGGCTGTGCATGCATTCAATTATCATTATGCATTACTGTCTGAAAAGTCATCCAATAAACTGAATAAAGACTACTATGTGAATTGTGAATAACCCTTTACCTTATACTGTCACTGCCGGCCTGCCGCTGTGATGTGATGTGATGCATTTTGAAGGTCCATGAAGAAGTAATCCGTTATTTGGGGTGACCAGAATGCAGGATAGACTATCATTAGTTGGCTGACTGAGAATATAATGCCACAATGGTTTAAGTTATCTAATGTAACTTTGAGAAGCGCAGAGCTGGTCCATTCAGACCAGCTGCGGGACTGCTGCGCTAATTGGGTTAACTCGTTGACCCTATAGCAGGCGCGTACGCTTCATTAAGGCGAAAAGGCCGTCGCCTTACATTTATTCTGTAGAAAATGTTAAAAATAGCCCCCAAAGCACCCCCAAGCACCCAAAAGGCCCTGCTAATTTCAAGAATGTCTCTCAACCCCCCTTGCACACTCGCTGGGGAAGGCAGCCAGCCAGTTCTTTGGGATGTAAATTGCTTCTCCTCGCCTTTTGTTCCTGTGCGTCTTTTGTTATAATGGTGTTACAGGGCAGGGGAGGAGATTTTGGGCCATTATCACCTCTACCTGGCTGAAAGGTGGGCTACTGTATAAAACAGGCTCTCAGACTAGCCTTGATTCATTACTGACTGAACTCCAACATGGGACCACCAGCTAAGAAGAAGTTCACCCGCTCCAGTTCACCGCCGCCAGCAAAAGCAAGCCGCCTTCTGAAGACCTCCCTGCCGCCGCTTTGGAGCCGCCTTCGCCACCTTCCGAAGACCTGCCTATAGGGCCTATAGGCCTAGGCCTACTTGCGCTATTCGATTTATAATTGAAAAATGGAAATGCAATGACAGTAGGCCTATTAATTCATTTATCTATCTGTCTGTCTGTCTGTCTGTCTGTCTGTCTGTCTGTCTGTCTGTCTGTCTGACAGACAGACAGACAGACAGACAGACTGATCATTTTCCCATTGCACACGAGAATTCAGCACCGCAGGCAGCCCCTCATCACAGACAGCGTGTTAAAAGTGGTTGCACTTACAGACTTACTTGCGTATATGAGACAGAAATGGGCCTCTAATATTTGACAATTTGGCCAATGTTTAATTTGTCACGTTAGAAATGTTCAGATACTGCTCTATAGACCCAACCTGTGGGTCCCAACCCACAGGTTGAGAACCACTGGTATAGCTTTCAATGGATCAATTATGCGCGGTCATTATTTGCTTTCAAGGAAAAACAAACAATAGATGTGTGAATTACGCCGGTCATTAGCTCCTGCTGTGACATCAAATGAATATGGTCCACCAATTAAGGTTCAAAGCAAAGGCAATTGTGGTGATCGAGGATTTCGGTGTCTGGAGGTTTATGAGTGGAGTTTTTTTTTTTTTTTTTTTTTGTGGGGGGGGATTCGACAAGAGATGACTATTTTCTGAGGAGTTGCTCACAGAGTCAGATAAAAGGAAAGTGCCACTGGAGTGAGGAGAAATATTGTATGTATCCTATAGGCTATGCCTAAAATAGAATATTGCAGGCCAAATCGTGGCAAATGGAGACGTTTTACGCGCAGCGAAAGCCTGGGCTGCGAGGAGAGATTGATAGAGCAGAGAGGGAGGGCGAGAGGAGAGACAGCCAGGTTAAGATAGAGAGAGACGTTGAATATACATTAATATCTTGCTAAACTAAGTATAGGCTCTATATAATTTGTCTGGTTTATTGCAGGGTTTAACGCCGCTGGTTTTATTTTTTGATCGCCCGTTTCCGACCGCGATAAGCGCCGCAATTTTGCTGGGGTGCACTGTTGATTTGTATACATTTGAAAACTTGAATTGGGACCAACATTGTGCATCAGTAGGCCTATACCGTTGTTATACCTACATTTTTATGTTAATAATCATTCATAATTCTATTGTTTTTTTGTTTTACCGTGGAGTAAATCTCATGTCTATACTTTGAAAGAAATATGCCAGTTCAGCTGTGAAAGATCACATCTTAAGCCTGGACTTTGTTTAATTTGGTTTCTAATTTAGTGCGTAGACAAAACGATATAAGATAATACAATGTATAAAAAGCATATAAGTAAAGTGTCCCTCTGGGATGAAAGCTGCTGTTGGATGTTTTCTGTCTGGCATCATAACTTAGTTTCGAATACCGTTATGTGGTAGATGTGCGCACAGTGTGTGTTGGGTCACAGGGGACGGGGACGGTGGGAGAGAATTAGAAATTAGTAAAACAGACATTCATTGAGAATTTGAGAAAAGGCCTTCTGAATGTTGATGGGTTTTTGGAGAGCTGTCCAAGAGCCCCAAATTACGCATGAACGAGAAGTAAGCTGCGTTTCAGAGAGAGAGAGAGAGAGAGAGAGAGAGAGAGAGAGAGAGGCCGCCGCTGCAACCCATTTTGTGCCCGACTGCGCGCTTTTTCAATGCACCACCCACATATCAAATGAATTAAACAGAGCAGGCATCACAACCATTAATCTGGCATCACGCATGCTTGCTTGCATGCATGCATGCATGCCGTGATTATTTTTAGGCGGCGAAAATATGAGTTATTATGATGATCATGATTCTTTTTTCTTTTTCTCTCATTTTTTGGTGCACTTTGGCACAACCATTGCTCTACACAGAATGGAAACGACAGTTACCAGACTACCAGTAACTACTCATCGACAGAGGGAGAGGTTCATATGGATACAGCCAAAAGCGACCTTATAGTTGACAGCGCCATGCAGCCGTTAACTGCTGCTGCTTATTTATTTAGGAAAAGAAACAAATGACAGAAAGAGAGAGAGGGAGAGAGCGATCGATCCACTCAGAGTTCATTTAGGCCTACGTGTATATTCGTTTTTCCAGAGGGGCGATTTGGTTGCAGCAATAGGCCTACATAACTTAGCGCAAATGTGTGCATGTGCGTGTGCGTGCGTGTGTGTGTCAGTGTGTGCGTGTGTGTCCAGAAACGTTTTGGAAACGCCACCTTAATTGTCTTCTTGGCTTGCGATCATAAATAGCCTACGAATAACGAAACCACAGCAAAATATCCTTCATCAGATAAATTAAGGGGACTGGAGTAAAGGGATATAAGAAATTGTCCATTTTAGAAGTAGGCCTATTTAAGCCTTTTTAAGCACTTGTATATGGAGCGATTGGAGCCTATTAGGCTATCTTATAGGCCCATGGGCCGCCAGGCGCACACATATGGATTGTTTATGTGATGATGATAATGATATAGGAATAGGACTAATGCAACAGCGCGACAATAGGTGCATTTCATTGACCAATCTGATCTAAATAAAGACAGACAGACAGACAGACAGACAGACAGACAGACAGACAGACAGACAGACAGACAGACAGACAGCGTCGTGCACAACTGTGCGACTTGTCAGTAGCTATATATTCCATGTCCATCAGTTTTGGGCCGACGATAGGCTATCATTTGATAACAAGACAGACCCCAGCCAAACTGCGAAAAATTGCCGATCTACAAGCTCACAACGAGGTGTGTCTACAGACTACACAACATGCATGCTTGCGAGTTTGCAGATCTGGTGAGCTACCCCAAGGCATACTATAAAGCTTTGATTAGATTAGATTAAATAAGCCATGTCACAGTGACCCATTGTAATTTGGCAACTTTTTTGAGCCTATTGTTAAATCAAGTAGGCGTATAGACTATATTTATTGCTCCTAATAATTAACAAATTAAGCCAGCAATATAGCCTACATTACAGCTACGTGATTTCATCTGTTCTGTAGGATATTATTCAATCATTAATGCGGGGAATGGCGCGTCGTTGCTGTCCGTGGCTCCCCGGGGCTCCGGTGGGCCTGGCAGGCTGGCCCAGGTGCCCACTGAACGGCGGGGTGACAAGCGGTGGTCCGCGGGGCCGGGGGACCACTGGATGAAGCTCCGATGCTGCCTGGGTGTTGGCGCCGCCTCGGTGGACGCACAAAGCCTTATTTCTCGGTCAATTCTCAAGGGATTTTTCTAATTTTAAGTACTGTATATCTGTGAAGTGTCTGAATACAGTGTATATAGGCCTAAATGTTTTAATTGTCCCTCCATCAAACCATCAAGCTTGAAGTACAGGAATAATACTAGGCCGTTACAAGATTGCGTTGAGAGAGAGAGAGAGAGAGAGAGAGAGAGAGAGAGAGAAAGAGAGAGAGAGAGAGAGAGAGAGAGAAAGAGAGGGAGAGAGAGAGAAAGAAAGAAAGAAAGAAAGAAAGAAAGAAAGAAAGAAAGAAAGAAGAAAGAAAGAGAGAAAGAGAGATGGGGGGAGATGCACATAAACTCATTCCTTTTTTTTCTTCTTCTTCTTCCACCCCTATGAACTGCCGCTCTACGCACAGCTGAATCGTTCGCTTATAGAAGCAGCGGCCGCGCATTGCTTTTGCAAAAATAGAAGGGCTTTTTTTTTCCAGTCAGTGCCATCCTTTTTTTTTTTTTTACATGACGGGTCACGCGTACCATAGTGGAACCATAGTGGACATTTACATGACGTGTCCACGCGTACCAATGCAGGGCAATCGTGTGCGCCGGAGTGCCACTGGAGCAGAACTAACGCATGCACACACGCATGCATATCTAAACAAAAACCATGCTGCACAAGATGCGTAGCAACGTTCAGAAGGCATTAAAAAAGCTTCATACACTGCGCACACACACGTCTCACACACACACACACACACACACACACACACACACACACACACACACACACACACACACACACACACACACACAGTGCAACACGTTAGGTAGCTAATCTTAGCCAGCAAACTGAATACAGCCCAGTATAATGTCTTCCAGTAACTTGCTATAAAGCAGTAAAAACGTTCATTATGACACATCATTTTCTAAAAGTCTGATGATGGATAGCTTACCTCAGAACCAGATATTCTGCTTTCGGTAGAGGTCAGAGGAGCGGAGTGGAGTAGCGAGTTGTTGGTTTTCTTTCATAACAGAGGCCCTGAGCATGCGCAGTGCATCGTTCTTTCTTCTTCGTTGGTGGCTTTTGCGAAGGGCCGTGGTGAGAGAGGCTGCCCCTGTATTATTGTCACAGGATTGGCTAGTTGTTTAGAGGCTAACTGCGACCCCTGCAGGTAATATAGAGACTAAATATTTAGTATGAATAACCAACCCATTGAAACTTGTCTAAAAAAAAAAAAAAAAAGTGACAGTAAAATTTTGACCAGATCTGGCCCAAAAAATGCTTATATCAGCTTTAACCTACACCTACACAGTAGATTTAACCCTTAATATAACCCTTTAACCCCTTAATATAACTCCCCTATTGTGATCTGAGACATAATATTATGTTTATAAACATGAGCCCGCCGCCCCTCCTTCTTGGACAGCGCCGTTGTTTTTTCTTTTTTTCCCCCCCCAGGTCATTAGCTCACGTGATTTTCTCGATCTCCGTTGGGATAGAATGGTGGTTTTGGCCGAGCATCGATCTCCCCGTGTGTTTCGCGTGCGCGATCCGCGCGCATAACGATCCATGCATATAGTCCAGGAGTGACTGAACAGTCGATGTGTCCACTTTGGATAGCCTCACTCCAGCTCTGCTAGAGCTAACGTCCAAACAACAAGTGGGTGGGAGGAAGGAAGGCTGAAGAAGGAGAGGCCATGAGAGTCACTTCTGTTTCATGTCAGAGCAGCCACGAGCCACCGATGGACGAGCGGTGACTAGGGAAGGTTAGACGATCGCAGATTTTCGGATCAAAATCATTTATTCCGGTTTTAATGACAAAGTCCGGGAAAGTACGGCGCGGCTGAGACTCCTTGCTGGGATGTGCGATATACTACGGTTTTAACATTAAGGGGCTCCCCGTGGCTTACAAAGTGTTAACATAGACTGATTTGTCCCAGTGATAGGAACAGAGTGCAGACTGCTCGTTACAAGCAGCAGGATTATTTGCCCAGATTCTCAGAGCTGTGAATAATGTGACCGTCTACTCTAGAGCCATTACCACCAGGAAGTACAGGCAGGAAACGGACGCTGACAGGAAATTGGAGAAAATACACTTAAAAGGGCTTCTAAAAGGAAACAATGTTTCCAACAACTAGCCCTGCCTGTAGGCTTAGTATCAGCCAGGTGGTTAGTGATGATTAGTGGATCATTAATGATTTGAATCCATTTTTTAATCATATTTGAACTAGGGATGCTCCAAAATAATCATATTTGAACTGGAGAGGAGTTGAGGCGTTATATATCTCGTTTGACCCGGTTCCACAGATAAATATTGTGTATTAGCCGATCTACAAGCTCACAACACCTCTGTCATCAGATCCCTGACCAGTGTTTGGTGAGGATGCATGGGACCAACAGTGTGCCTTGCAAGTCTGCATGTTTGTGACTTCCACCGTCGAGGGTGGGTGGGCACAGGGCAATTCTTTTATTGATCCTTGGCTTGTACTTTATTAGGTGTTTCTTGGTAGCACACGAAACGCCCCAAAACCAGGTGCACACATAGACATCAAAGGTGGCTTGAGCCCCTGCCCTTTTACCCGCCTGTAAAAAGTGCCCTCTCTCCAGACCATGAATGCAGTTTTCTCTGCAAATGCAAATGCCCTCTTTCCATGCCATACCTGCTCTCCTGAACTTGAACGCAGCATCTTGTGTTGAAAGAATTGCCCTCTCTGTGTAGAAATCCATGCCTTTTTTATGCTTAGTTTAGTGTGGTATCAAGAACTGAAAATAGCCGACCTCCAAGCTCACAACGTTGTGAGCTTGGAGGTCTGCTATTTTCAATATTTTCACCAAAAGGCCCTTTTAAAAATGTCAGCCCCTGCCTCTCTAATATGCTCTGCACATCCCTGACAGGAACAAGCAAAAGACTAAAAGAATGTCATTTCTTGTGAGGTCCCATGGAGATGATTACAGGGACAACAACCGGACCGCCTGCATGCTTAGTCTGAACACAAGTTCTGTCCTTCTGTTTCGTTTCCATTTGAGATGTAAAATATCACCGCTGTCGGGCAGAAACCTCTTATTCTAACTCTGTGTTTTTTTCATACATTTACGTCCTACTCTATCATACTGTAGCACAGGGACGTGCTGGCCATTGGGAAAAGCGGGACAACTCCCGAACGGCCGGTTCATTCCCGCGGTGCGAGGCGTTGTGTGCTTGTAGATCGGCTGTTTTCACTAGTTTAAATCATTTTTAAAATGGTTTTGGACAAGGTTTCCACCCGACAATGACGAAATATAACTCATGTAATTGGCCCACTGGCTTGTCACTTGTCATGATCTGAAATGGCAAATCTTTGAGTAGCAGCAGCGCTATAGGCGCACAATGAGAGCCTCTACAACTCTTTTTCCCGGGCTGAATCAAGGGCCCAGCACGTCCCTGCTGTAGCATCACACAGAAGCGTCAAAAGTAGCAGATCTCCAAGCTTGAAACACCAGGCACCAGACAACACTGAAACATCTCCTTACTTATTCACTTAGATTTAGTCACACTGCCCAAAATAAGAGCTCCCAAATCACACCACAATGAAACCTCTATTCTCTAAACACAACCATTTATCGCTGTATGTTGTCAGAGAAAAGCCATTCTAGTGGCGGTGTCTCCTTCCTTTGCCTGAAAAAACATGTTCACCAGAGGCATAAGAAACGATGTACAAGCCTGGGTTGGAGATAGTCGGGGGCGTTAGGGATATTTTGCGCTAATTAGTCTAAAAGTACAACATTTTGCACAGATGTAGCCCAGGGCATGCTCTAATGATTCAGCTAGGGCACCCGAGTCGGCGACCTTCGGGGTCGCCACAGCTCCAGAAAACACCCACAAAACTCTGAAAAGTGACGACTCATCACTTTTCATCACTAAACCATCCTTTTCTGGTGCCATTTATAGCCCAAGGAATGTTTTTTGTGCAAAACAAATGCTTGCAATGGATTCAGCATCATGACAAACCCCTAGTTAGACCCTAGTTTTCTGGGTATTTTCCTCCTGTATTGAAAGTCGATGGGAGCCCAACTTGATTTGGCCGCTGTGGTGACCCCGAATGTCGCAGACTCGGGTGCCCTAGCTAAATCATTAGAGCATACCCTGGGCTACATCTGTGCAAAATGTGGCGCTTTTAGACTAATTAGCACGAAATTACCATTCTATCTCCCTAACGCCCCCGACTAAGAGTTGATTTAAAGGACCTACACCATGAATTTTCACTTTTTCTATTTTAAAACCTTTTTTTGGGGTCCCACTGGCACCTTCTATCCTCACAAAGTCCTATTTCTGTACATTGTGTCTTTCTCTGGTTTTGGGAAGACAGAGATGAAAAGCTTTCCACAGGTTCTCAGAACAGTGCTGTTCTGAGAGTTGACGCATGTGACGTCACACGCGTTTCCCGTTTTTTTTTCAGAGTAAAAAAAAAATAAATTTTTTTTTTCAAAATTTTTTTTTTTCAAAACTTTTTTTTTCAAAACTTTTTTTTTTCAAAACTTTTTTTTCAAAACTTTTCAGCAAGAGCCGCTGATACAAACGACCTACGGCCTGGTCGCGACTTAGGCCACGACTTGGAGGTCGTAGGTCCCGGTTCTGGAGGTTTTGCGCGATCTCGGTCGTAATTCAGCGACCTGGGAAGTCCGCGATCGAAACTCTACGCTTGCTAAGGGAAGGGACGCGAGTTTAGAAACTCTACGCTTGCTAAGGGAAGGAGCGCCGCGATCGAAACTCTACGCTTGCTAAGGGAAGGGACGCGAGTTTAGAAACTACGCTTGCTAAGGGAAGGAGCGCTCGTTTTCAACAGCGTCGGCAGGTTAGCTACTCAGTGTCGGCAGGTTAGGGTTAGGGTTAGGGTTAGGGTTAGGGTTAGGGTTAGAGTTGGGGTTAGGGTTAAGGTTAGGGTTAGAGTTAGAGTTGGGGTTAGGGTTAAGGATAGGTTTTGGTGCACCTCGCGCGGTCCAAGTGACTACAATGGAGCGCTTCCTACCTCCGGTTCAGCCAATCACAAGCTTCAAAAGGTTGAATAGCGCTGCTGCTCTAGAATATTCTGCAAAAAGACCTTTTAAATACGACCGCGGACTTCCCAGGTCGCTGAACAACGGCCCGATCGCGCAACAACGGCCCGGGGACGACCGAGGTGGCGCAACCACGGCCGGGGGTCGCGAAACTAGACCGGCCGCGACCTAACAAGTATGTACCGCGAACTACGACCTCCAGAACCGGGACCTACGACCTCCAGGTCGTGGCCTAGGTCGCGACCAGGCCGTAGGTCGTTCGTATCAGCGGCTGTCTCTCAAACTTTTTTCAAAAACTTTTTTTTTTTCAAAAACTTTTTTTTTCAAAAAACTTTTTTTTTCAAAAACTTTTTTTCAAAAAACTTTTTTTCAAAAACTTTTTTTTCAAAACACTTTTCAAAAAACTTTTTTTTTCAAAAACTTTTTTTTTTTTTCAAAAAACTTCTTTTTTTTTCTGGAAAAACCCCACTAGATGCGCCCCTGAGCAAACAGAGGCCGTTTTGGTATTGCAGCTGGAGAGCCTCATTATAGTAGAGCTAGAACAAACAAAAAGAATGGTCAGAGTGTTTGTTGAGGGTTAAAACCTGTCTAAGACTCAATTTTGAGCATATATTTATACAAAAAATATAGTTTTAAAAGCATGGTGTAGGCCCTTTAATGGCCTCATCAGTCAACACTCATCACAACCAGTGTTGCCATTTCGTGCTCGTTATAAGCAACTTTTGTTGGCTTGTTCTTCTGTAACGTTGCTTGTAAATATTGCTAGTTGAGGGTTTTGAGGGTTTAGTTTCTATAGTGTAATTGCTTATTTGGGTCTTCATTGGCCCTCAAACATTTTCATGGCTTGTTTCTCTCGCATTCTCTGGCAACGCCGATCACAAACTCCCAGGCCGTGATGTCATCATTGTGTGCCGTTGATAAATGGACGAGACTGTGAGGTTTTACTTTCAGAGCTGTCTGGTGTCCTCACAGACACAGAGCTTCTATCTCTCAGCAGCTCTCTGTGCTTACATTAGTTTGTAGCTTCACAATAAGACAGAGAACCACTTTGTTCAACAACCTCTGAGTCATCGCTAAAAGTGTTGGTCATTTCCTGTGGGCTAGCGTTCTGCAGCCTGACCCTAAACGATGCTGTGATGTTGAGTAATGTAAGGCTCATATTGCGTGTCATAACTATTAAGGGGGGCTCAGTGGAGGGCAAATCTCTGCCAGGAGGAGGCTGGCCTCCACTAACCCCGCCCCCAGCATTGTGTCAGTGTGGTGCATGTGAGGACATTGTTCTGGCGTTGTGTGTGCACACAAGGTTGCTTACAGTATATGGGGCTTTGGGCTTATTTGTAAATATTGGTAGCTTTTTGGGGTGGCTTATTTCTAAGGTGTAGTAGCTTATTGGGGCTTGCTTCCAAAGTTTTGTGCCACGGAGTGCCGTACCAGATTTGCGTTGTTAGGATTCGCGCCGCAAAGTGGTGTGAGCTTGTAGATCTGCTACGCGTTGATCGGCAAACGTGTTAATTTCTCTTTTGGGTTCTCGAGGCGAAAATGTTCGTGAACCACCGGTCTATTACAGCCACTGCTATTGCACTTCCGCTTTTAACCAAAGATAACTTTAATAGTTTATCATGAATATTGTAGTCTCAATACAGTATTGTTAATAAAGGTTAGTGCATTCATTCTACAGGTTTAGCAGCAACCTTTTAGAAGAGGAGTGGTCTGTTCAACACATTCTGGTGTTTCCTGACTCCTTGGAAGCAAAGGTCACACCGATATAGTTCTTCTTGTGTCGTATGCTTTTTGTAAAACTGATTCAGGATTATACAGTCGGGGGAGGCTTACTGTAGCCTGATAAACCACTCTGTTGCAGAATTCAATTTCATTTTCAGTTAGCGGAATGAAAGTGAGAAAGATTTCCACGACCAGGTATATATTTTTGTCAAGCTTGTTCTTGAGGTCGAGGGTTCCCGCGGCCCCCCCAAAATAATCATATTTGAACTGGGGACCCCCCACACCCTGACAAGCACTTGGAATTGTAGTAGTCCAGTAATTTTAGGCCAAAATTAGGCTAAACCTAAAACAAATTGCAATAGTAGCAAACTCAACTGATTTTGTATCCTCAATATGTCCTTATGTTTAAAAAGTCCCAAGGAATCCCACCAGGGGAAAGTTTTGAAAACGACCTACCTACCTTCACTTCACTACACTATAAAGGAAAAAATGACTCCCAAAAAATCTGCTTTAAGTGGGATGTGAGGGGTCAAACTAGGGGTTTTTAATTATTCTGAATCTATTGCAAGCATTTGTTTTGCATGAAAAACATTCCTTGGGCAAGAAATGGCCCCTCAAAACGATGGTTTAGTGATTTTCACAGTTGGGGTCCGTTTTTAGCCCAAGGAATGTTTTTCATGCAAAACAAATGTTTGCAATGGATTCAGAATAATTAAAAACCCCTAGTTTGACCCCTCACATCCCACTTAAAGGAGATTTTTGTTGGGAGTCATGTTTTCCTTTATAGTGTAGTGTAGTAAGTGAAGGTAGGTAGGTCGTTTTCAAAACTTTCCCCTGATGGGATTCCTTGGGACTTTTTTTCCCTCACTAAGGACATAATGAGGATACAGAATCAGTTGAGTTTGCTACTATTGCAATTTGTTTTAGGTTTTTTCATATAACGACTGGACTATTATAGGCATTACATTTAGTTTGACTCTGTTCCACAGATATAAATATTGTGAAAATCGCCAAAGTTACGTAAGGGTTTGTATGGGAACAAATATCTCAGTAAATACTGAATCAATCAACTTCTGGGGTGAAACACAGAAAGCTTGAATAGACGTTGAATTCACCCCAAACATGCTTGAAAGTGAAATGTCCCTTAAAGTTGTGTATCTTTGTTTGTTCCAGGACTGGTGAAGATTAAAGAAGCGAGTGACATGGAGATGAAGTTAAATGAGGTGGAGAGGCTGCTGAAGAATGCCATCACCATGCCATTGAAGGTTGGTTCATTCTCTATCACCATGTTATATTAGAATGCCATCACCATGCCACTGAAGGTTGGTTCACTGACCCACTATCACCATGTTATATTAAAGCAATAAGCCACAAGAGGCGAGTGGTTACCGGGGGAGTATACACCGGCTGAGAGGCGCTGGGAAACACGAGGCGCAGCCGAGTGTTTCCGACCCTCTCAGCCGGTGTATACTCCCCCGGTAACCACAAGCCTCGCGTGGCTTATTGCTTTTCTAAAACGGTCACAATAATTGCAACATGAAAATCATAGCATTGCATTATTTAAAGAAAAAAGTACACTTCTCCGCCACCAGGAAGAGACATTTCCTTGCGTTTACCAGTCACATCCAGGAATGGAACTTACGGAAGGCAGTGTCTGTTTACAAAGTCACGCCATTCTTTTTGCCAAAAAAATAGGGAAACAACACTTGTGTTAGATCAGTCTCATGTTAAGAACCATATTCGATCCATACACATGTTTATTTTCATCCAGATTTAGCTGCTATGTGGGTGAACAAAACATCAAAAACGCTAGCATAGCAACCTAACAGCCGAGTGGTGCCTGGAGAATAGAGGGCGCTTGTTGCCTTTACAAGCCCCGCCCGGAGCCATTCAGTCACTGTCCTATGCATGTGGGCGGTGCTTAGAAGCACCCGCACGGCAGGATTTGAGAGGAAATCAAACGCTCGCTTCTCTAGTTCAGCCTCACGGCACAGTGGAAAGAAATAACGCACCTGGCTTTGATATAAACTGATTCAAGGTGTGGGTTACAGTCTCAGGTATACCATGGCAACCAGCCAATCAAAATCAAGGAATGGAACTAGCCGTTTTAGAATAGAATGTATCACCATGCCACTGAAGGTTGGTTCATTCTCTATCACCATGTTATATTAGAATGCCATCACCATGCCACTGAAGGTTGGTTCATTCTCTATCACCATGTTATATTAGAATGTATCACCATGCCATGGAAGGTTGGGTCATTCTCTATCACCATGTTATATTAGAATGTATCACCATGTTATATTAGAATGTATCACCATGTTATACTAGAATGTATCACCATGCCATGGAAGGTTGGTTCATCACTCACCCATACCACCTCACACATCTTATCACTGTTGCTCTTAATCATGCATGGACTTCTGGCACCTCGCAAGTCTAACCATGTTGGACATGGTGTCATGATATCAGGGCTAAATTCAGCCTTGTGTGATTATTTCACATCATATTACTACTTACTATTTACTACTAGGAACATAATGCCCCCACAATGTGTCATGGTTCTCTAGATACAATGGCCTCACAAACGTAAGCATTCATCATACTTCAATCATTCATTGTCTCCACCAGGCTGAAACATTCTGGGCCCTGGGTACTTTGACTATTGAAAAATAGCAGATCTACAAGCTCACAGCGCGGCACTCAGTGCCACGTTGTGAGCTTGTAGATCTGCTATTTGATATGTATTTGGCCACGGACCCCCATCTCAAAATATTTGGTTCCAGGGACCCCCCAGAAGCAAAATATGACTTACAAATGTTCGCTTAAAAAATATTATATTCAAAGATTTGCACCCATTTTCACGACTTTTCAATAGCAAAAGTAACTATGGGCCCTAGTAACTCAGTCCCACTTTTCCCCCCCTTGTGACGCCCCTGTGTATGGTCGAGACTATGTTTTGCCCCCTGTCTGTCCGTCCGTCCGTCCGTCCGTCCGTCCGTCCCTCCATCCGTCCTGTGTCTGTCCGTTGGCCAATTCAGAACCTCATGCCCCACATTTTCACATGGGCCTGTTCTAGCGCCACCATGAGGCAGACTTTTGCAAAACAAATTTTTGGACGGTACTCCTACAGACTTTGTCCAAAAATCGCGCACATCGGTAGAGAGTATCTCTACAGTCATGTGATCGACATGGATCTGTCCGATTTTCCATATTCCATCCTGATTGGCTGAGATTGGCTTCCAAAGTTTTCAGGATTGGTCCGTTTTGATTAATTCCTTCAAACCTTTATTCTTTCAGTCTTTTCAGTTTAGTTTAGTTTAGTTTAGTTTATAGCAAAACACACATAAAAGAACTACAACTCCCCCTTGAGTTTATAAACAGGTGCAGAGCCTTGTGTGCAGGGGAACATGTATATTTCACATACACTAATAGTACTGTAAACCCTTCTCTCTCCACAGTACTCCAGGTCGGAGGTGATGCTGACGTTCTTCGAGCGGTCGCCCCTGGACCAGGTGCTGCGGAACGACAAGGTCCACCGAATACAGCCCTGTTTCCAGAGTCCTATCAAGATATCAGGTAGAGAACCATGAATACAGCCCTGTTTCCAGAGTCCTATCAAAATATCAGGTAGAGAACCATGAATACAGCCCTGTTTCCAGAGTCCTATCAAGATATCAGGTAGAGAACCATGAATACAGCCCTGTTTCCAGAGTCCTATCAAGATATCAGGTAGAGAACCATGAATACAGCCCTGTTTCCAGAGTCCTATCAAGATATCAGGTAGAGAACCATGAATACAGCCCTGTTTCTAGAGTCCTATCAAGATATCAGGTAGAGAACCATGAATACAGCCCTGTTTCTATAGAGTCCTATCAAGATATCAGGTATAGAACCATGAATACAGCCCTGTTTCCAGAGTCCTATCAAGATATCAGGTAGAGAACCATGAATACAGCCCTGTTTCCAGAGTCCTATCAAGATATCAGGTAGAGAACCATGAATACAGCCCTGTTTCTAGAGTCCTATCAAGATATCAGGTAGAGAACCATGAATACAGCCCTGTTTCTATAGAGTCCTATCAAGATATCAGGTATAGAACCATGAATACAGCCCTGTTTCCAGAGTCCTATCAAGATATCAGGTAGAGAACCATGAATACAGCCCTGTTTCCAGAGTCCTATCAAGATATCAGGTAGAGAACCATGAATACAGCCCTGTTTCTATAGAGTCCTATCAAGATATCAGGTATAGAACCATGAATACAGCCCTGTTTCCAGAGTCCTATCAAGATATCAGGTAGAGAACCATGAATACAGCCCTGTTTCTATAGAGTCCTATCAAGATATCAGGTATAGAACCATGAATACAGCCCTGTTTCTATAGAGTCCTATCAAGATATCAGGTATAGAACCATGAATACAGCCCTGTTTCTATAGAGTCCTATCAAGATATCAGGTAGAGAACCATGAATACAGCCCTGTTTCTATAGAGTCCTATCAATATATCAGGTATAGAACCATGAATACAGCCCTGTTTCTATAGAGTCCTATCAAGATATCAGGTAGAGAACCATGAATACAGCCCTGTTTCTATAGAGTCCTATCAAGATATCAGGTAGAGAACCATGAATACAGCCCTGTTTCTATAGAGTCCTATCAAGATATCAGGTATAGAACCATGAATACAGCCCTGTTTCTATAGAGTCCTATCAAGATATCAGGTATAGAACCATGAATACAGCCCTGTTTCTATAGAGTCCTATCAAGATATCAGGTATAGAACCATGAATACAGCCCTGTTTCTATAGAGTCCTATCAAGATATCAGGTATAGAACCATGAATACAGCCCTGTTTCTATAGAGTCCTATCAAGATATCAGGTATAGAACCATGAATACAGCCCTGTTTCTATAGAGTCCTATCAAGATATCACGTAGAGAACCATGAATACAGCCCTGTTTATATAGAGTCCTATCAAGATATCAGGTACAGAACCATGAATACAGCCCTGTTTCTATAGAGTCCTATCAAGATATCACGTAGAGAACCATGAATACAGCCCTGTTTATATAGAGTCCTATCAAGATATCAGGTACAGAACCATGAATACAGCCCTGTTTCTATAGAGTCCTATCAAGATATCAGGTATAGGACTGTGAGGTGTGGTTTGGTCCAGCATGATGATTGATAACATTGAATGACAGACAGATAGAACACTATTAGTACTATGCAGAAGATATCATCAAAGTCGTAAAAGACAGAAATGTCGGGGGGAGGTAAGGATAGGCTTTGTTTTCTTTTACCGGTTTCGAGTAGCTGCCGCCTCTAAGTGGCTTTTCAGTGCTGTTTTAAAGGAAGCAAGGGATTTACACTCCTTTATGGCCTTCGGTAGGGCGTTCCACATTTTAGCGGCATAGCAGCAGAACACATTTGACCCTTTTTTTTGTGCCAAATCTGGGTTTGACGTGATCTGTGGAGCTGCATCTGGTGTTGTAGTTGTGAACATCCTTGACTTTTTAGGATGTTAAAAACATCGTTAAAATGTTTGAGAACGTTTGAGAACCACTGTTCATAATTGTCAAAGTGGAGCTATAAGGTGTATTGCATTGTGTGTCTTCCCAGAGATCATGTTAAAGTGCAGCTACAAGGTGTATTGCATTGTGTGTCTTCCCAGAGATCATGTTAAAGTGCAGCTACAAGGTGTATTGCATTGTGTGTCTTCCCAGAGATCATGTTAAAGTGCAGCTACAAGGTGTATTGCATTGTGTGTCTCCATAGAGATCATGTTAAAGTGCAGCTACAAGGTGTATTGCATTGTGTCTCCATAGAGATCATGTTAAAGTGCAGCTACAAGGTGTATTGCATTGTGTGTCTTCATATAGATCATGTTAAAGTGCAGCTACAAGGTGTATTGCATTGTGTGTCTTCATATAGATCATGTTAAAGTGCAGCTACAAGGTGTATTGCATTGTGTGTCTTCATATAGATCATGTTAAAGTGCAGCTACAAGGTGTATTGCATTGTGTCTCTATAGAGATCATGTTAAAGTGCAGCTACAAGGTGTATTGCATTGTGTCTTCCCAGAGATCATGTTAAAGTGCAGCTACAAGGTGTATTGCATTGTGTCTCCATAGAGATCATGTTAAAGTGCAGCTACAAGGTGTATTGCATTGTGTCTTCCATAGAGATCATGTTAAAGTGCAGCTACAAGGTGTATTGCATTGTGTCTTCCCAGAGATCATGTTAAAGTGCAGCTACAAGGTGTATTGCATTGTGTCTTCCATAGAGATCATGTTAAAGTGCAGCTACAAGGTGTATTGCATTGTGTCTTCCCAGAGATCATGTTAAAGTGCAGCTACAAGGTGTATTGCATTGTGTGTCTCCATAGAGATCATGTTAAAGTGCAGCTACAAGGTGTATTGCATTGTGTGTCTCCATAGAGATCATGTTAAAGTGCAGCTACAAGGTGTATTGCATTGTGTGTCTCCATAGAGATCATGTTAAAGTGCAGCTACAAGGTGTATTGCATTGTGTCTCCATAGAGATCATGTTAAAGTGCAGCTACAAGGTGTATTGCATTGTGTCTTCCATAGATATCATGTTAAAGTGCAGCTACAAGGTGTATTGCATTGTGTGTCTTCCCAGAGATCATGTTAAAGTGCAGCTACAAGGTGTATTACATTCTGTGTCTTCACAGAGATCATGTTAAAGTGCAGCTACATTGTGTGTCTTCCCAGAGATCATGCGGTCCAACGGTTTCTGTCTAGCCAACACAGAGACCATCGTCTTCGATGACAACCTGTCTCAGGACAAGGAGAGGCCGTCGTCCGCTGACTCTGGGGAAAACACGTACGTATCAGAGCCGAGATGTTTTTACACTATACTTTAGTTACTAGTTACTTTGCAGATATAAATTATAGGCCTAATATTATAAAACATTAACCACTTTAGCCCTATTTTATACCAAGGCTATTTCTTTATTGAAGTATCGATACTTTTACTTAAAGTAAAACATGTGAGTATTTTTTCCACCACTGTCTTAACCACGTTAACCCCGGAGTCCCTATTTAGGGTACATTTCATCATTCATCAACGCATCCTGATGTGAAATGGTTTGAGCTTGTAGATCGGCTATCATTTTGTTATTTCAATTCTGTTCTTGTTCAGCCAAGTTTAACGCTGGCCGATGTTCTGCAGTACGTCTAGATGTGAATTCTTATGTGAATGGTGTTGCGTTATGTTATCAGATACCAGCGCTATAACAAAAGCTTCAAAACGACCAATCGTGACCGGCTAGAATAGATTACATTTCTGTCAAGTCGCCCACTAAAGTGTTGCTAAAGCCTCCATATGTCCAAGGGAAGTGGCTGACCTCAGGAATGACTGACGGAAGGGAGAGGAGAGGATGTTTGTTGTGGGGAGAGAAGGGGAATAGAAACGTTAAAAACAAAAACAAATGATTGACTGACGCTCCATTGACTGCATCGTTACAGTTTACAGTTTAAGCCAGGGGTCTTCAACGTTTTCAGGCCAAGGACCCCTTAGTTGAGAGAGAGATGAAGCAGGGACCCGCACAACCTGTTCATAGATTCCATATAGTTTCATTGTTTGACAGCACAATCATCAGTGTATTTTGGTTTCATGTCAGTTTGTGTTTTCAGATATTTAACCACTTGAACCAGTAAGACTCGTCGACCATCAGGTCGCATACACAAACCTTAGAAGGCAATGGTAGCCAATCAGGAGGGAATATGGGAAATGGGACAGATCCATGTTGATGACAGTTCCTTAGTTCCCGTCTACACGAAAACTCTTTGCCGAAAATAGCCGATCTTTGTAGATCGGCTATTTTCGGCCAGGGTTCTGAACACTAGGGTTCAAGTGGTTAATATAAAAAATACTGTTCAGGACAGGAAACTTTTGGGGTTCTGGGGTGAAGTGAAGGGCTGTGCATCAGTTGTGTAACTGTCTCCCTTTGAAAAAACAACTCTTAGTTAGTCCACCGACAAAATAAACAAACAGAACAGTACAGAACGCAGCGTGAGTGAAATTCCTTGAATGCTACGCTAGCCACTCCCAGCACCTCAGGAAGTGTCTCTGAAACGCTTCCTTCCTTCCGTGTGTGTGTGTGTGTGTGTGTGTGTGTGTGTGTGTGTGTGTGTGTGTGTGTGTGTGTGTGTGTGTGTGTGTGTGTGTGTGTGTGTGTGTGTGTGTGTGCATGCGTGTGCGTGGGTGCGTCCCTGTGTGTGTGTGTGTGCGTGTGTGTGCCTGTGTAGGAAGCAAAGCATATCCTCTTGGCATTACACACATAACTACACGTCATCCTCTCTCACTAATCAGCAGAACTATGCCAAGCATCCATTTAGGGATGGGACGATACGCAATATTATCGTTTATCGTGATAAAAAAAAACACTCCACGATAATCGTATTGTGGAGATTTACATTTATCGTGATATCGTCATGCACTGGGATCAATTCAGCTCTTATTTGCCGAGCTTCATATCCGGTACCATTTAAACCCTCTATAAAATTGGTAAAAGGTACTTATAATATACATACTTGATACAGTCTTTTTTTCACCCGCTAACAAATATATCTGCCAAGAAATAGCCGATCTACGTTGATAGATCAAGGTAGATAAAAAAATAGCGAGTCTAAATAGCCGATCTAGCGGTTGCGACGCGCTGTGAGCTTGTAGATCATCTATTTTTTTGTATTTTTTTTTTTACAAATGTTCCGCCCCAGGATAATGGATTTTGATTATATAATAATCGTAAAAATGATATTGTAAATCACGATTTCTTTTGACACCATAATTGTGATGTGAAATCTTCATATCGGCCCATCCCTACATCCATTATGACTGTGTTGTGAAGAGGGGAAGCCAGGGAGGCAGGGAGGGAGGGAGGGAGGGAGGGCATTCCTTGTCCCAGCTGCACCCAGCAGTTCCTTCCAACAGCTTGGGTCAATGCTTAGGAGGCTGACCGGACGTCCCGGTTTGGCCAGGGTTGTCAGAATTTCAAGCTGCGTGTCACAACAATACCGACAAATAATATTTTGTCTGTCCATACTGTCTCCGACCACTAAACCTTCCGTCTGAAAAGTCCTGTTCAACTACAAAATGACGTCACTCGCATCTTCTGAAAATCATTACCCCGAATTAGAGTTCGGAAAGCTGCACGTCGGAAAGTCGGAACTCATCAACAAAACGTTTGGTGGTCGGAGACAGTATGGACAGGCCTTTAAGTTAAGGCATAAGAGCTGGTACTGAAGACAAAAATACAGCCCAATTATCTCTAAAACACTGATATGTCCCGGTTCACTTACTAAATTGTCCCGGTATTCAACAGAATCAAAATAGTAACAATAGTCGTTATCCGTGGGTTGCAAAGTCATTTATCATGTTCTATTAATGTAAACACGCTCACTGCGAGGCGTTGTGAGCTTGTAGATCTGCTATCTTCACAATTAGTCTAGTAATTCTAGTAAAAAAATCCACTCAGGTTGGAAAAAATTGTGTTATTTAGTTTCTCAACTGATTCTGACAGGAAATTAGGTCTACTAGCCAGGATAAAAAATCTACCATAATCTGCTCACTGCAAATACCCACAGTGGCCAAATCAAGTTGGGCTCCCATCGACTTTCTATACAGGAGGAAAATACCCAGAAAAAAATCTGCTTTAAGTAGGATGTGAGGGGTCTAACTGGGGGTTTGTCATGATGCTGAATCCATTGCAAGCATTTGTTTTGCACAAAAAACATTCATTGGGCTAAAAATGGCCCCAGAAAATGATGGTTTAGTGATGAAAAGTGATGAGTCATCACTTTTCATCAGTTTTGTGGGCGTTTTCTGGGGCCAAGGAATGTTTTTGTGCAAAACAAATGCTTGCAATGGATTCAGCATCATGACAAACCCCCAGTTAGACCCCTCACATCCTACTTAAAGCAGATTTTTTTCTGGGTATTTTCCTCCTGTATAGAAAGTCGATGGGAGCCCAACTTGATTTGGCCACTGTGGGTATTTGCAGTGAGCAGATTATGGTAGATTTTTTATCCTGGCTAGTAGACCTAATTTCCTGTCAGAATCAGTTGAAAAACTAAATAACACAATTTTTTCCAACCTCAGCTTTATTTTTACTGGACTAAATATTTTATCTGTGGAACAGTCAAACTAAATGTAAGTGCTTGCCAGTGTCCGGGGTCCCCAGTTCAAATATGATTATTTTTGGAGGTCCCCAGTTCAAATATGATTATTTTGGGGTGTTTGATCACGGCCTGAAGCGTTTGGAAACCCTTGTGAGTAAACGTTTTGTTTCTCTACCTTTCAGGTACGAAGACGGAACAGAGTTCCTGCCAGCGGAACCAGATCTGCTCTGTGCCGAGGAGGAGGAGACAGAAGCTTACGTCACCAACCTGTCCTACTACCATCTGGTTCCCTTTGAGACAGACATTCTGGAGTGAACCGCTCTTCCACGATGGAACCGTTGACTGTGATTCATGAGTGATTCGTTCATAAGAATCGAATCATTAGCGAGACTCGTGAACGATTCGTTCAAATCAGGGGCGCCACAAGACCTTTTGGTGCCTGACTCGCAACTGGCTGTTGGGTGCCCCCCGCGACAACCCCCCCCCCCCCCCCCCCAACTGTGCTGCGGGCCCGCCCCCAGATCAAATGGATCGGCTTGGCTCTTCTTTTTTCTTTTTCTCTCTCATTTTTTGGTGCCTTTTGGCAACGTGATGCCTGACTCACAGCGCGTCATGCGCGTCATAGTAGCGGCGGCGCTGGTTCAAATCCCTGAAATGTGTCGTTCACACAAAAGTTGCGTGTGTGTCTGTGTGAGTGACTGCTTCCACACAGAACTGCAATCAGAAATATGTAATCAAAAGCTTGGTGAAATCAGCGTGTGTGTGCTGCCTGTTGTGTGTGCTCTTCCTGAAACGTAATCGTTTCAACTGCTGCGCGGATTGGATATTCGTTAGACCCACCCCCACCCCCCGCGCTCATTGGAGGAGCTGCCATTTCGGACGGGATAAACTGCAGATTCAGATTACAACACCAGACCAGAGAAACAATCCGCTCAGAAAGTGGACGGGTCTTAGCCTGATTTCAGACTCAGCTCACGCTTTAGTCTGAAACTGTGCTCCATTCTGAGCGATTTACGGGGGACTTTTTTGCGAGCGTGCACGCGCGTGTCAGTGATCGCGACGCACGGTGATCGAGACGCACGGTGGACGCGACGCACCGTCGGGGAGTGTGTGTGTGTGATTGTGTGTGTGTGTCTCTGTCTGTGCCAGTGACTGCTTCCACACAGAACTGCGACCAGAAACTTGTAATCAACATTAAACAGCTTGGTGAAATCAGTGCGCTCGTGCGTGTGTGTGTGTGTGTGTGTGTGCCTTCCTCTGTGTGTGTGAACTTCGTTTGAATCGTTTCAACTGCTGCGCGGATTGGATATTCGTTAGACCCACCCCACCCCCACCCCCACCCCGCGCGCTCATTGGACAGCCGAAAATAAAAACCGATTCATGTACTAAGCTCCAGACCAGAGAAAGAGTCCACTCTGAGAGTGGGCGGGGTCTCTGGTCTGGAAGCAGGCTAGACGGGTCTATGGGCTGGAACCAGGCTAGCAGTGAGTTGCTCTTCTTTTTTTTCTTTTTTTTTGCGATTTTGGAACCCATTTACACCCAGTGCCAATTGCCTATGTAATCCTGGGCTCTGCTCTCCCTCTGCCGCGCCTGGGGAGACAACGGACTGACCTCATGCCTCCTTCTATGCATGAAGAGTCCAAGTTGCTTCTTTTCACGTGACAGTGGGGATTTACCCGGTTTGGACGTAGCGCGCGGAAGGAACCCGTTATTCCAACCAGTTCCTTTCCCCTCCATCAGGCGCCCCGGCTGGCCAGGGGGAGGCAGTATAGAGACCAGGATTACTGCATGTTTTTGTGAGGGTATCTACCCTAGGAGACACGGGGAGAACATGCAAACTCCACACAGAAAGGCCCTATCGCCAACCCCACCTAGGGTGTGGGCGCTGATGATGCGGAGGAGAGAACACGCACCCAGCACCCACAGCGTCCCCCGGCGGGAATCGAACCCAGGACCTTCTAGCTGTGAGGCGCAGCGCTAACCGTGCCCCCCCCCAAGGCTTTTCTTTCTTGAATGAAATGCCTGGATCCCGAGGCTAGTAGTCGAGGACCCACATGGCCAAAAGCTCAAAGAAAAGAGGGGTACCTGTGATTTTCTGCCGTACTTTTTATTTCAGTTTTATCTATTAGTTTGGTCATTAAGGTCCACAGAATGAGAGGCCTGCTCTGCCGAAAACATCGCGAAAAAAAGTTATGGCCATTTGTATTCAGTGTCCCATTACTCCACTAGAAATATATAAAAAAGAAAAAAGTCTGCTTTAATTAGCATGTGAGGGGTCAAACTAGGGATTCTTCGTGATTCTGAATCCATTGCAAGCATTTGTTTTGCATGAAAAACTTCCTTGAGCTAGATATCAACCCCCCAAAACAGTCAAAAGTGATGAGTCATCACTTTTTTTCCACTTTTCACAGTTTTGGGCTGCCGAAAAGTAACCCAAGCAATGTTTTTTATGCAAAACAAATGCTTGCAATGGATTCAGAATCATGAAGAACCCCTAATTTGACCCCTCACATGCTAATTAAAGCAGATGTTTTTCCTTTTTCTAATATTTCTAGTGGAGTCAATGGGACAGTGAATATACAAATGGCCATAACTTTTTTTCGCAATGTTTCCGGCAGAGCAGGCCTCTCATTCTGTGGACCTTAATGACCAAACTAATAGATAAAACAGAAATACAAAGTACGGCAGAACATCACAGGTCCCCTCCCATTTTGGGGACTGGGTCCCCGACTATAGGGAACCATTGACAGTCAACGCTGCACACTGAGAGGAACGCGTCCCTAATTAACGGCCCTGTCCTGGACCTTCCCTGGTTGTTAAGGGAGCTCGGCCTCGACACATAGCTGTTGCTGTGTAACGCCGCCGCTACCTATTCAACTCTTGTTTCCACACCGCCGTGGGTTTCTTTCTCTCTAATAGCAGACGGGCAGACAGTGGGATTCTTTCCGAGCTGTGAGACCAGGGACGTGCTGGGCCCCTGATTCAGCCCGGGAAAAAGAGTTGGAGAGGCCCTCATTGTGCGCTATAGAGAGAGATCTCTCTCTATAGCACTGCTGCTGCTACTCAAAGATTTGACATTTCAGATCATGACAAGTGACAAGCCAGTGGACCAATTACATGAGTTAAATGTTGTCGTTGTCGGGTGGAAACCTTGTATGTCCAAAACTGTTTGTTTTGTATTTATCATTTTAAAAATGATTTAAACTAGTGAAAACAGCCGATCTACAAGCATACAACGCCTCGCACCGCGAGGCGTTGTGTGCTTGTAGATCGGCTGTTTTCACGACTTTTGTGTGACGGCCTTGTATGGTGAAGCAGGGCTTTGCTTTACGAAAAAAATTACAAATTTGAAACTTGGAGATACGAGGTTTCTGCCCGACAGTGACGATTTACTTTGTTGGCCGCCCAGCCCCCAAAATGGAACGAAGGCCGACATTTTATTTCAATTTTTTTTCCTAATGTCCGGCCTGGACCGGACGGGAATGAACCGGCCGTTCTGGAGTTTTGTCCCGCTTTTCCCAATGGCCAGCACGTCCCTGTGTGAGACTGTGGAACATACCTACTCTACGTACGGTTGCACAGAGCGACAGGAGCGGAGGAATGCTGTTCCATTGTCACCGCCGTTGCGTTGTCCTTTTCCCTCCTCCACCACGGTCTGTGATGTCACCGCTGTGCCTAGACTTCCCCGCCTTACTGTGCTGCGCATCAGTGTCTCTGAACGAGACCAGACGTCTGTCTGGATGGAGAGACCTGACTAACTGTCTCCTTAACACACTGAGTGCCCGGATGTATGACGTGTGTGTGTTGCTGGTGCCCATGGCAACGCGTCATTTACGTACCTTCGCGTCATGGGAAAAGTATCCGTAATACGTTGAGTAAATGTAATCCAAGTATGTCCAGTTTATTTTCACGATGATCTTTTCTTTCAGTCAGGACAGCTTTTTACCAATCTTGGGCCACAGCGTGTGTATCACGGGCGGTAGAAAGGGTCGCGTTTTGAACATGGTGACTGAAAAAGCTAGACCAGGAGAGGAATCCGCCATGTTACGTTACCTCCGGTCCTCCGCAGCGTCACTGGGAAAATAGTATCCATGATACGAGTAAATGTAATCCACGGATGTCCTGTTTATTTTTACGATAAAGTTTTCTTTCAGTCAGGACATCTTTTTATCAAACCTGGGCCACAGCGTTTGTGTCACGGTAGGTAGAAAGGACCGCGCATTGAACATGGTGATTGAAAAAGCTAGACTAGGAGAAGAATCCGCCATGTTACGTGTATCTCCGCCGAGACTCCGTTACTGGGTAAATACTATAGTATCCATGATACATAGGCTACGAGTCGTGCTAGCCTGCGAGGGGACGATAGAGTGCAGGATAGGAACAGAAGCTTGTGATTGGCTGCAGGGAGACTGCACATCCTGGTCACATGTACCGCGCTGCATTTTGGGAAATGTAGTGTTTTTCCCATATTGTTGGCGTTTGATCACCGTGGTAGAGCCTTCATTGCGGTAGCAACCAATGTACAGTAACTACAGTATTGTAAAACGCGTCAAACACGTCGTGGGCACTGGGGCTGGGCGTCCAGAGACATCAAAGAGATTGGCGTGTAGACACCTCGTGGGCACCCGATGTGTTAAAGGTGAGGAAATTTCACTTTTCCTATTTTAAAACCTTTTTTTGGGGTCCCACTAGCACCTTCTATCCTCACAAAGTCCCATTTCTGACCGTTGTGTCTTTCTCTGGTTTTGGGAAGGTGGAGGTTAAAAGCATCCCACGGGTTCTCAAAACAGGCTGTCCAGATTTGCTGCCGTTTGTGACGTCATCGACGGCCGTTTTTGAAGAAAAAAAAATATATATTTTTTTCAAAAACATTTTTTTTTTTTCAAAAACATTTTGGGGGGGTGGCGCAGTTCAGGCCAAAGGTGGTACTGCAGCTGAAAATGCTCTGAGAGCCATTCAAAAATGAGAGGCTCTCTATTCAGGAGTGGTAATTTAGCCTCAAACCTTTTGAAAAACGTTTTTGGGACATAAACAATATGACATAAATACTTTGTAAATGCATGGTGTATCACCTCTAATGTGATTGTGCCCTGCCATCAGTGGTTCTCAAAGTGGGGTCCGGGGACCCCCAGGGGTCCTTATTGGGACGGACGGGGTTGTGGGGTTCCAGGGGGTCCCCGGCAAAATGTGTTAATACAGCGTCGCAATCATTTCATTTTGATTGTATTTTATCCATATTTTATACGTTGGGTGTTCCAAAATAGCAGACGTACAAGCTCACAGCACGTCACTTTGTGCTGCACTGCGAGCTTTTAGATCTGCCTTTTTTTAAGATTGAAAATCGTATATTATTGTAAGATAAATCTTCTCTTCTGGGGGTCCTTGGCACAAAACAGGACCGCTGCCAAATACAATTGGGGGTCCTTGACAAGTTTGAGAACCACTGCCCTACATTGTGCCCAAGTATTGCCACTCTTGTTCCCATGGGAATAAGACAGTATCACAAGGATTGGTCATGTTTGTTGAAGTCATTTCAGCCATAGAACCTGAATCTGTTTTTTGCCTATATTGTACCTTGGATTAAATTGGAAGTGTTTTGTTCTCTTTTAATTTACAGTAGCTTTTTTTTTTTAGGCTTGAGACTATTCTAAGATTGATCTCAAACTGGAATACAATGTATAGTAACTGTCTACCACTAAGCCAAACCTTATCATTTCTGGTTGTTTGTAGACTATACTCTGAAGTTACACAATATCCTGCTTTTCACATGACAAAATATGAAGTTTCCTTCTTATTACAAGGATTACAACTGTTACTTCATTTTGAGATCGGCTATTTCCACTATTAATAAAGTATTTTGAGAAAGTATATGTATTTGCAAAGTGAAGACTTTCATGCAGCCTAATTTCAATTGAATTACCTTTTTGAGGGGTGAAATGTATTAATTAATTAACAGTCCCTGCCAAAAATAAGCCTGTCTATGTAGCTTCCTGCCAGGCCCAATAATCCTGAGAATTTAATAAGCTTTAATTGAAATAATTTTTTTTATCGAAAACCGGAACTAAAAAAAGCAGAACTAAACCTCTCGGAACGGTTTCTTCACGGACCCATTTGATCGCTGCACTATTACCATGGCAACCGAAAGCAGATTTCCTTCCGAGCCGTGGGATGGTTCACTCACTTATTCACGTTATTCCTGGCCCCGCCACCGGCTTCCTGTTCATATCCTGAAAGAGGCGGAGGCTGAAAAAGCTGGCCTGAAAAACATCATTTGGTTTCCTGTTGTCCTTGCATTAAAGTGTCAGTAGTTGGCGCTCTGGGCTCTGTATGTACCTGGGTGGCCATGTCTGCTTATAATAAGCAATCAGTGTCTTTTAAAACAATAGTTGCTTATTGGGCTTATTTTCTAATATTTTCTTTAAACAAGTGGTTCCGAAAACTTTTCATATCAGGGACCCCAGATTAACATATTTGTCCACAGTCGCAGACCCCCACCTGAAAATATGTGGTGCCAGGGACCGCCACACAGATTTATGTTGTTCAGATGTTTCAAAAATATTCAAAATATTATAATTTTATCCCTCAATAGTTTTTAAATGGCAAATATACAAGCTCACAATATGTCGCAATGTGACACATTGTGAGCTTGCTGATCTGATATTTTCAAATGTGAATGTAAAGTAGTATAGCCAACTTCCGGGTGGGTGTAGTAGTATAGCCAGCTTCTGTTGGGCTTGTTTCTTTGGCAAAATCTGGCAACAGACAATTCCATGTCACTTCCTTACTTGGGACAAGAAGGCTCAAAGAAGGAGAAGACACCCACCCGGAAGTTGGCACACCACGGTCCATGCGCCATGACACTTTTGGGTGGCGGAAGTGGCACCGCTAATGTTATTCACCGAACCTCCGGTGCCACTTCCGCCACCCAAAGTGTCATGGCGGATGGCCATGGAGCCTAAAATGACGTTGGTGTCCATTCCTTCTTTGATCTTGCTTGACTTGGGAGGAAGTGAAAAGTTTTGCCCTCTGTAAAAGAAAATGGCAGCCTCCATAGAGAGGACCAGGAATAACGTGAATACAACACAGGAGCTAGTTCTTCAACGGATGGTCGGATTTTCAAAATTTTTCTTTTATTTATTTCGAAGCTGTGGACAGCGTAAACACGCACGATTCATGGTTGAAGTCCGATTGTGCACGACGGATATTCTCGCGACCACGTTTAAAGGTAAGAGAAGAAAGGCAGTGAGCTACTAGCCGCAAATTGCAACACTAGATTTTTTATAATCGGATGAATCTAGGGTTGCAATACCTCCCATAGGCAGCCAATGCATCAAAACAGTTTTTTGCTATCTGATTGTATTAAACGACTTCAAACTCACCAATATTGTGGCTCTATGGAAAGCTTGGAATTTACTCTTGCTATCTGCAAAGTGTTTGTTTCTGAAAAATCCACCGTGTAATTGTTATGATTTATTTTCTGTCAAGAAATCCAAGCAGAAATGGTTTATTTTCTAAGTGTTGAACTTCGGAAGCGCTCGTCTTCTATAACGCCATGTCCCGCTGCCTCCTGCATAATGTGACATTTAGAACCAGGTGGTCACAGGACCGTTGAGGGATTTTCCACGAGCGCTTCCAAACTCCAGGACTTAGAAAAAAATATCACCTGAACCAAATTTCTTGGATAGAAAGTAGCTCCTAACATGTCTACTGTGGATTTTTCTGAAACAAACACTTTGCAGATAGAAAGAGGATACTCCAAGCTTTCCATAGAGCCGCAATATTGGTGAGTTTGAAGTCGTTTAATACAATCAGATAGCAAAAAACTGTTTTGATGCATTGGATCCCTATGGGAGGTATTGCAACCCTAGATTCAACCGATTATAAAAAAATCTAGTGTTGCAATTTGCGGCTAGTAGTGAGCTACATAGGGAAATTCTCCAAATTGACAAATGGGCAGATGACAACATCAACATCCCCAAAAGGATTAAATAGAAGGGTACGTCCACAATATTCATGGTAGTTAGGTTACACTGTTGCTCTGTACAAAGACTTGCTACAGTATCTGTGCAGACTAGTGCTTGCTCTGCTATCATATAGTTAATATTACTGTATCGTGGTTTTTGCATATTAATCAGAAACAATCTAACAACAAATAGTTAATATGACAGTGGAGCAGGCACTGCACAGATAGCAAGTCTTTGTGCACAGTATGGTTGCAACCTAACTTACCTTGAATATCGTTACCATGGATGTAATCAATAATCTACTGTAGCCCTGCAATTTAATCATTTTGGGGATGTTGATGTTGTCATCTGCCCATTTGTCAATTTGGTCAAAAGAAATTGGTTGAACAGAACTCATATTTTGGGACCATCGCTCCATTGTTCACAATGGTTTGTAATGCAGACTGCTATCCCAGGAAGTCATGTGATCCAAGATGGCCACGGTGTGAATAAGGTCTATGAGTTAAAGTTGTACCATGTAACTTTTTTTATAAAACAAATCTTAAAATTGTCCTAACTGTTAAATCGCTAAAGTTTTAGAACACCCACTCCGTTATTTTCAGCTTCTGAAGCCTTCTCTTTATATGTTTTCTATGATCCTGGCCGTGGACCGGATTTCGCGCCAAAATGACGTAATCTGCATCATCTGTATACGTTGTGTATACGTTGCCCAATCACATCGCCGATCATGCACACATGGTACACTACCGGCCAATCACAGCGCATCTTGAAGTGGGGTCGCCATATTTGTAGTCGCCCGTGTGTCTCTTTACTCAAAAGGTAATCTCGCCTACCAGGCAGGGTGAAGTAGTCCGTTTCTCCGGAATGCCTGAACGCACAGGAACCAGGGACCCCTCTAAAGATAGCTCTCGGCGTTGTGGAGGCAGACGCGGGGGTGTGAAGGTACGAAAAACGGGCGAAAGACGCGAACGCGACCGCGGTTTGCTATAGGGCTACTGACCACTAGTTGAGCATCTTACACAGTATAGCTTTAAAGTCAGAATGTCAGTGTTTGGATATTGAAGATGTATGATTTTAGGGGGAAAAGAAAAACAAACATGTGGTCAGTGAATGACATCACATTCTATGGGAAAAGTGAATTTTGGCCTCTTGAAAGATTTCATTTAATTTCAGGCCTGTTTTGACAGAGGCCAGAGATGCACATATTTAACCCATTTAGGCCTGGAATTATTGATTGCTTTAACTATTGAAAAATAGAAGTGCCGTGCTGTGAGCTTGTAGATCTTCTATTTTTGAAATGGAAATGTCTGCAAATCTTTGAAGATGTGTATTTTTAAAGTGAACATTTGTAACTCAAATTCTGATTCTGGGGGGTCCCTGGAACTAAATGTTTTGAGATGGGGGTCCGCGGCCAAATACATATCATTTTGTAGCCTAGTAAACTTGACTCCTCCCATCTTCTGTTTCGAGAGTCTGGTCTACGAGGCTAATCATTTTGGGGGTCCTTCACGTGAAATGTTTGAGCACCAATGACATAGAAACATAATGTTCTTTCAGAAAACCTTAGAAGGATTTAGAAGACACTTATACATTAGAATAAAGATATTCAAAGACTTGCACAAAAGTTCACAATTTTTCAAAAATAGCAGATCTACAAGCTCGCAGCGCGGCACTCGGTGCCGCGCTGTGAGCTTGTATATCTGCTATTTTTGAGCGGTGGTCACAACGCTCCTATACGTGGCCGTGTGTGTGGGTCTGTCTGTCTGTCTGTTTGTCTGTTTGTCTGTCTGTCTGTCTGTCTGTCTGTCTGTCTGTCTCCGGGTATGTAGCCTGCAGTAACCTTTTCTGACCACACAGGGGCGCTGTTGTTCAGGATAGGCCAGGCATAGGCCAGGCACACTCACACACAAACACACACAGGGGGCACACACACACACACACACACACACACACACAGGGGGCACACACACACACACACACACACACACACACACACACACACACCACCGCTCAGTTCACACGAGTGTGATTTTTTAATAGTTGAAGCATAAAATAATGGTTAAAGTGGTTCAAATCTAAAGTGACCCAGATTTGTGTTCAGGTCTTGTGGTCAGTGAATGACATCACTTTCTATGGGAAAAGTCAGTTTTGATTTCATGACAGATGCTTTTAATTTCAGGCCTGTTTTGATACAAGGCCAGAGATCCACATCAGGGGCGTCAATTGGGTATGGCAGGGGTATGCAGCTGCCATACCCTGGGTCCAGGGGGGAAAATAAAAGTTACTTTTAAATATAAATCCATGAATGTCCCTTTCCTACTGTGCTGGTTATTATGTTGTTAAATTACAGTAAAATAACTACAAATGCAAAACTTTAGAAAATGGTCACTTTAACAAGGTATTATAATTGTATTCTCCACACTTGTATTCTCCCCATCTTGACAGAATGGTATGTTCCCAGGTTCCGCAGGTCAGCTGCACAGGTGCGATGCATTATTGTTAATTGTGGCGCGTTTACTAACATGCCAAGTTTAGTTGCACTTGAACAACCGTTCCAGGCTGCCATATCCAGCCCAAGAAACCGTAGAAACATAAGATGTACTTAAAATAAATGTATCATGCCTGTTGCTAAGGTATGGCAACATGACTGGTGTCTTGCACGCACGCGAAGACGTGCATGCAAGACACCAGTCATGTTGCCATACCTTAGCTTTTTCTGAACTGACGCCACTGGGCCAGAGATCCACATATTTAAGGGATGATGTCATGTCATTCCACACAGTGGATACTGAGAGATGGCAAACAGATAGTAGGAGATATCGGTGAGAAAACTCCATAACAGTCCTTCACACTTTATAAAGTGGTTTAAGGACCGTGTTAACTGCAGAAAGTGGAGCAAACAGCTGCTGGTCCGCTGTTGTTGTGGACATGCAGACACTCTAGTCTCACTCTTAGTTTTTTTTTTTTTGTGTGCCAGATTTAGCAAGAGAAACAAGCAACCAGGTCTATGAAGATGACTAATAATAGGCCATACTGTATGAGCAGCACTCTAAACCTATGTATATGCATGCATCAGATATTTGAAAATAGCTGATGTACAAGCTCACAACGCTACACGATGTAACACGTTGTGAGCCTGTAGATCCATTTTGAGATGGTGGTCTGTGGCCAAATCCATATTATTTTGGGGGCCCTTGACATGAAAAGGTTTGAGAACCACTGACATAGAAACATAGGTTTTTCAGAAACGTGTTAGGATTGAGGAGACATTTATAGAATCGGTCAAAAATAGCAGATCTATACGCATACATGTATATCTGCTATTTTTTTATAGTTAAAGCACAACAAAGTGTTTAAAGTGGTTAATCTAAAAGGACACAGATTTGCGTTCCAGGACAACATCTAGGAAACAAATAATCCCCCCAAAACTACCAATATTCACAAGTGACTTTACAGAAAAACAAGCCCCCCATGAAGTGGCTTACAATAAGCAGACATGGCAACACTAGCCGGTCTTCCGGAGGCTTTGAGCAAGAAGACTGTCTCTGCATGAGTCTGTTTAGTAACACTGTCATGCTTCTCTATTCACCACAACACAACACAACACCACCCCGTGAGAAATACTGCTCTTTCACAAAACTGTTTCAATTCAATTTCAATTCAAAGGAGCTTATTGGCATGAGAAAACATACGTTTACATTGCCAAAGCAAGTGTCACAAATACAATAAAAACAGTTGAAAATGGGGAACATATACAGTTGGTTATACATACAGTTGGAGGGGGTACAGCATTGTGTAAACAGCTATGTCGCATTGTGACATTTTATATGTACTGTAGGGTATAAAGCTTTTGGAACAAATAACAGCATTGTTTTTTCTCTAAATGCATTTAAAGGTAGCAGCTCTGTTCCATACTGTATGTGCAGTAGGTCTAGATGTTTCATACTGTATGTGCAGTAGGTCTAGATGTTTCATACTGTATGTGCAGTAGGTCTAGATGTTTCATACTGTATGTGCAGCAGGTCTAGATGTTTCATACTGTTTGTGCAGTAGGTCTAGATGTTTCATACTGTATGTGCAGTAGGTCTAGATGTTTCATACTGTATGTGCAGTAGGTCTAGATGTTTCATACTGTATGTGCAGTAGGTCTAGATGTTTCATACTGTATGTACAGTAGGTCTAGATGTTTCATACTGTATGTGCAGTAGGTCTAGATGTTTCATACTGTATGTACAGTAGGTCTAGATGTTTCATACTGTATGTGCAGTAGGTCTAGATGTTTCATACTGTATGTGCAGTAGGTCTAGATGTTTCATACTGTATGTACAGTAGGTCTAGATGTTTCATACTGTATGTGCAGTAGGTCTAGATGTTTCATACTGTATGTACAGTAGGTCTAGATGTTTCACACTGTATGTGCAGTAGGTCTAGATGTTTCATACTGTATGTACAGTAGGTCTAGATGTTTCATACTGTATGTACAGTAGGTCTAGATGTCAATCCATGGTTTGTAGTCCTTAGGGTGGTTGTGTTTCTATCCTTCTTTTGTCGCCACAGTTCACACATCTTGCTGCTGTGTTCGCACATTGTTGTATTTCTCCCAGTAGGTATGGGAGGTTTTCATCATTGGTCATGTTTTCAAACTCACTTCGGGCGTGTGTAATCTGTAGTAGTGGGAGCGTTTCAGGCAAAAATCGTGCACTTTATGAAAGAAGCATGAAATTTGGCACACAGTTAGAACATGCCATATGGAACATTTTTGGCTATAGGGGCATCACAGATTTGTCTTGGGAAACTTGTGGGAGCCAATCAAAGTTGGGCTCTCATAGACTTTACTATAGAGTAAAATAATACAAAAATTAAATATGCTTTAAGTATCATATGAAGGGGTCAATCTAGGTGTTTTTCGGGATTCTGAATCCAATGCAAGCATTTGTTTTGCACGAAAAATATTCCTTTCCGAGAAATGGCCGCCACAAAACTGTGAAAAGTGATGACTCATCACTAAACCATAGTTATATGGGGTCTATCTTTTAGCTCAAGGAATGTTTTTCCTGCAAAACAAATGTTTGCATTGGATTCAGAATCCCGAAAAACACCTAGTTTGACCCCTCACATGCTACTTAAAGCATATTTATTTTTTGTATTATTTTACTCTATAGTAAAGTCTATGAGAGCCCAACTTTGATGGCTCCCACACGTTTCCCAAGACAAATCTGCGATGCCCCTATAGCCAAAAATGTTCCATATGGCATGTTCTAACTGTGTGCCAAATTTCATGCTTCTTTCATTAAGTGCACGATTCCATCAAAATACTGCCCGAAACGCCTGGACTATAGGAAGTATGCGTCTCTGATGTCTTGGTATAGTGGGCAGGTGGTCAGTATGTGTCTCTGATGTCTTGGTATAGAGGGCAGGTGGTTAGAAAGTGTAGCTCTGTTTCTACCACATTTTGTGTGCAGTGGGTTCGTAGTCTGTCTTCCCTTGGGAGTGGGGTCTGTCTGTGGTGGCCTTTCTCTATATTTTCCCACTGTTTGTTGTTCTGTAGGCTAGTTTCTTTTAGATGGAACATATGAGTGGGAGGAAAACATTCATTGAAATTCACAAAAAAGTTTGAGAAACATTGATGTCTGCAATCATCAATAACTACTGCATCTTCCCACCAGAACACTGGTTCTCAAACCTTTTCGCCCAAGGAACCCTAAAAATGATTATGTAGCCTGTTTGTTTGCGGACCCCTTTCTCAAAAATGTTCAGTCCAGGGTCCCCCCATGCAGAAGCAAAGACAATTGCGAGGCATTGTGTGCGTGTAGACTGGCTATTTTCACTAGTTTTTCATTAGCTATACAGTATATACTGCACATATTGAAAGATTTGCACACATTTTCAAGATTTTCTAATGTATAATAATGTATGGTTAAAGTGGTTAAAACTATTGTGATGTTATATTTACACATTTTGCTGTGGACCCCCTGGTGGCCCCCCAAGGACCCCTAGCTGGGGGTCCCGGACCCCACTTTGAGAACCAACCATTGTGTTCCATTCCATTAAGAAGAGACTGGAATAATGAATTGCTCCTTTTGGTTTTCTTTTAAAAGTTTAAAAACTAAATCATTTTTGCGTTCAACTATATTATATGTGTTTCCTCATTATTTTATGTTTTATATTACAGTCAGAGGATTTTAGAGCTCAAACCTTTCCGTGTCAAGGACCCCCAAATTGATGGATGTGGCTGCGGACCCCCATCTGAAAATGTCTAGTGCCAGGGAAAGCCCCAGAAGTGAAAAATCAAAACAAAAATCATCCTTTTCTTTTTAAATATTTTTCAAACATTTCCCAAGAATAGCAGATTTACAAGCTCACAGCGTGGCAAGCTTGTAGATCTGCTATTTTTGAATAGCCAACGTAAACATGGATGAAGTGGTTAACATGATTGTGATGCTACGTATGTTAAAGGACCAGGTCACCTCTGGGACAACCAGATCTTATTTTATTGTTGTGTGGGACACGATCAACACAATCCTGAGTTATTCTTTGTGTTCAATCTGTGTTTTTAGATATGTTAGTATTTCAGCATGCTACAACTGGTCATATGATGCATTTTGCATCATATGACCAGTTGTAGCATGCTGAAATCGGCTGAAATACTAAAATATCTAAAAACACAGATTGAACACAAAAAATAACTCAGGATTGTGTTGATCGTGTCCCACACAACAATAAAACCAGTAAGGCTCCCTAATCGGGAGATAAGCGACCGTAGGTCACTTATCTCCACAAATAGGGCAAAAATGTGTTTTGCCAAAATCTTCCTGATCCATGTTGATGACATGAGTGTAGACATACTGTGTAGTGATTTTCGTGATTTTAGGGCAAAATCTGTAGGAGCAGTGTCCAAAAATGTGTTTTTAAAAATCGGCCTGGAGGTGGCGCTATATGGGAGAGATTCATGTTGATGGGATGAGTGTAGACATACTGTGTACCGATTTGCGTGATTTTAGGGCAAAGATTGTAGGAGCATGTGTCCAAAAATGTGTTTTGCAAGAATCGGCCTCATGGTGGCGCTAGAAGAGGGCCATGTGAGAAATGAGGGGTGGGGTCTCCGCGCCGGCAAGGCGGACGAATAGGTACCGGCCCCGGCTGTCCCGGTCGCTCCTAGCCGGAGTTACGGCATTTTATGTGAGCTGCAGTGTAGGGGGTCCTCCACTGGGGGCGCCACCACTTTTGCATCCGTTCTGGAGCACCAGGAGTCGGTGGTCCCCGGGAATTCCCCGTGAGCAGCCCCGTTGGGGTGGTCATTTGGTCAGTTTAGCACATTTGGTCATTTTTTACATCTGGGGGTCCCCCAGGGACCTGGGGGTCCCTGGAGCTCTGGGGGTCCTTGGAGGTTGTAGTTTGGCAGGTAAGGAGTGTGTGTGCAAAATTTGGCATGGATCGGGGCAACGGTTGCGGAGATATGAGCAGGGCAAGAGTGTGACGTGTGAGGTGTGACAGACAGACTGACGGACTGACGGACTTACACTTTGTGCAGGGTTTGATAGTAAATGCGACCTACGGTCGCAATAAGATCTGGTTGTCCCAGAGGTGACCTGGTCCTTTAACTACTTTTGCTGGGAACCCCCTGGAACCCCCCCCCTCTTTTGAGGGGAGTTCATTCCTCCAGTCTGCCACCCAGAAAGAAAGAATAAAGTACTATAATATGCAGGTTATCTAAATATGCCAGTTACATGCTCAAACATATCAGTAAGCTCATAATATCAGAGATACGATGTGAAGAATGACCATTGGAGTGTTAACAAAAGTAGTTTACATAAATGTATTTATTTTTTCAAGTTGTAAGTCTCACATGAATTGCTAATAGTCAGGGAGCCACAAGCCCAAAAGCTCAAGGAATAGGGTTTGAACCTGTGATGTTCTGCCATACTTTTTATTTCTGTTTTATCTATTAGTTTGGTCATTAAGGTCCACAGAAAGAGAGGCCTGCCCTGCCGGAAAGTTGAGGCCATTTGTATATTCACTGTCCCATCGACTTCACTATACAGGAAAAGAAACATTATTAAGTGTGCCTGCTATGCAATAGCAGAACACTTATTGTAATCCGCCATACTTAAGTAAGTAAGTAAGTAAGTCGGTAATGTTCTTGTAAATTTCGGCACGTAATAAGTGCCGCACGATTTACGCCACCGCCGCAATATATACATCAAAACGTGCGGCTCGGCCGGGAATGGTGTGCTATTACTTTTCTTTCCGATCCGCGTTACCATTGCGACGTAATTCGCAAAAAACTACGCCAAAAAACCCCATTCACTTAGAATGGGGGAAATTTCGCCACGTAATAACTGCCGCACAATTTACGCCACCCCCGCAATATATACATCAAAATGTGCGGCTCGGCCGGGAATGGTGTGCTATTACTTTTCTTTCCGATCCGCGATACGATTGCGATGTAATTCGCAAAAAACGACGCCCAAAAACCCCATTGACTTAGAATGGGGGACTCCGAAAAAAACCCAGAAACTTTGGCGCCACATAACTGTGCCATAGTTTTGCCTAGCAACGTGATTTAAACTTTAAAATGCACACACAACTTTGGTCTTTTTCCGGCCAATAGGGATGAGCTGTAATTGATTAAGCCCCGCCCCCTCTGTAACAGGAAGTGTCCTTCGCCAAACAGGAAGTGCCTCTATAACTCATGAACTGTTTGTCGTACAGACTCGCGGCTGGTGTCATAATTTTTTTTTTTTCTCAAAAATTTTTTTTTCTCAAAAAAATTTTTTTTCTCAGAAATTTTTTTTTTCTCAAAAAAATTTTTTTTTCCTCAAAATTTTTTTTTTCTCAAATTTTTTTTCTCACATTTTTTTCTCTCAATTTTTTTTTCTCAAAAATTTTTTTTTCTCAAATTTTTTTTTCTCTCAATTTTTTTTTTCTCAAAAACTTTTTTTTTCTCAATTTTTTTTTCTCAAAAATTTTTTTTTCTCAATTTTTTCTTTTTTTATCTCAAAAATCTCTATTTCGCCAAACAGGAAGTGCCCCTCACCAAACAGGAAGTGACCCTTTACCTCGTGAACCGTTTGTCGTACAAACGCGTAAATGTAACGCTAATGCTAACACCAACCGCTACACAAGGTTGCACAGACTTAGCGAGCTGCAGGCACACTTAAAATTTCTTAGAAATTTTCTTTTCTAGTTAGAAATAAATCTGCTTTAACACTTTGTTAGCCTGGCCGTACTTGCCCGTACTTGTCCGGACCACCCAGTGCGCCGGTCGTCTATTCCCGTACATTCCCGTACTTTTGATATAAAAGCTACTCGTAGCATCCAGCAGGCCGCGCCGTTCACTTACATTCTAGCTGCATGCATGCCTGGCCATTTGCTCCCTCCCTCCACGGAGCAGACAATCGACCACAACAACACCCAAAATGGCTGGATTACAAGCGTCTATGTTTCTGTACTTGGATCGCGGTCTCAATCACGCTCGGGCACCGCTTCCCTATCGCTATTTTCGCTGTTTCGCCGCACGTAAACGAATGGAAGAGATCTCCCCTCCGCGTCGCCAAAGTAAGATCGCCGACCTCTAGGATCAATATACACGCTCGTACTGAGCCCTCCATTACGTGTGTTATCATGTGGGCAAACATGTTTATACATATGTTTGTAAATAAATAGCTTATTTTTTCGGCAGTACCTCTGTTCAGGGGGTTCTGCCGCGGCTACCAAAGTGTAGCATGTGAGGGGTCAAACTAGGGGTTCTTCATGATTCTGAATCCATTGCAAGCATTTGTTTAGCATGAAAAACATCCATCCATCCATCTTCAACCGCTTATCCGGAATCGGGTTGGGCTAAAAACAGCCCAAAAACGGAACATTGAAGAAAAAAAAGCATGTACAATGCATTTTTTTCCTGTGTAGTGGAGTCAATGGGACAGTGAATATAGAAATGACCATAACCTTTTTTCGCGATGTTTCCAGCTGAGCAGACCTCTCATTCTGTGGACCTTAATGACCAAACTAATATAAAACTGAAATAAAAAGTACGGCATGACATCACAGGTCCTCTCACATAACCTTGCTTTCTGCATTGTAATTTGTCAGTGTGTTTGGTTGGGTTGTGGGAGGGGGCTGTGGTATCTTTATTGTAAAGCTATTGGTCAAACATTCCATAATGTGGTTATTATTATCATGTTTGACAAACTGGACAAGAACAGACAGACATTGTTACATAAATATTGTACTCTAATGCTCAAAAGAAATAAAACAAATGGTTTTGATGAAAACAGAAAGTTGATTGAGACATTTCTTATCATGACAACAGTATAGTACCTT
This sequence comes from Nannobrachium achirus, assembly GCF_963921795.1. Classification (NCBI taxonomy): domain Eukaryota; kingdom Metazoa; phylum Chordata; class Actinopteri; order Myctophiformes; family Myctophidae; genus Nannobrachium; species Nannobrachium achirus. Next base: position 4,785,468 of record NC_137828.1, read on the forward strand.
GGAAAGAGATCCTAATATCAGTGGTTTGCCGGGTTCGTAATCCCGGAGAGCCCTCTTGTGGCGAGGATAAGAATTGAAGCTTGGTTGCATTGAACACACTGCCAGAACATCAGACTAGCTGCTTTAAGAAAAAAACACAATCTAGTTTCAAAAGACATGTGAAGAGAAATATAGAAACCCAAAGATTGTAAAGTACAAGTTCTATGCTAATGACACAGTAGTCACACATGAGCAGCCTACACCCATACATTCAATTATACAGGCAGGTCCATCCAAACATCACACACACACACACACACACACACACACACACACACACACACACACACACACACACACACACACACACACACACACACGCACACACACACACCCCCCGTTGTGATTACGATTCAAATATGTTTTCTGTTTTTACTTAATATAATTGTCATGGTTCGGGGGGTTTTGAGGTTCTACAGTAATCAAGCTGAGGTGTCCCAGATTGCAGTTGCAACAGGGGTGTCAATTGGGTATGGCAGGGGTATGCATCTGCCATACCCTGGGTCCAGGGGGGAAAATAAAAGTTACTTTTACATTTAAATCCATGAATGTCTCTGTGTCTATCTGTTCTGGTTATCATGTTGTTAAATTACAGTAAAATAACTACAAATGCAAAATTTAACAAAATGGTCACTTTAACAAGGTATTAGAAATTATGTTCTTCACACTTGTATTCTCCCCATCTTGACAAAATGGTATATTCCCAGGTTCTGCAGGTCAGCTGCACAGGTACAATGCATTATTGTTAATTGTAGCACATTTACTAACATGACAAGTTTAGCTGCACTTGAACAACCGTTCCAGGCTGCCATATCCAGCCCAATAAAACGTATAAATGGGGGTAAATTTTTGAATGTACTTCTTAAAATGAATGTATCATGCCTGTTGCTAAGGTATGGCAACATGACTGGTGTCGCGTGCAAGACACCAGTCATGTTGCCATACCTTAGCTTTTTCTGAACTGACGCCACTGAGTTGCAACTTGCAAGGCAAGCCTGCTGGACACTAGCATTCATTTCAATGGCATGTTTACATTTAAACCACCTCTAGTGCAGTTTAAATGTAATCCTTTACTGATGTTTAAATCGAAGTTTAAAGTAGTGGTGCAACAGGATTAACATTAATCCAGGTTTAGAGTGAGAAAAAAAATAACAAGATTAAAAGGATGATTTAAAACTAAACCTGATTAATGAAAACTAGGTTTAAAGTTTGGTGCAACTGGATTAAAAGAAACCTTGATTTAAACCAGGTTAAAGGACAACTTTAGTTTTTTACAACAAGGGTTCATATTTTCGATTGTAATTAAAGAATATAAAAGATGAGTGTTAAAATGATTTCATTTACTTCTTTCTATTGTTTTAGAGATTCTTATTTCAGTGGTTGGGGGCATGCGTACAAGTGGCTAAATATGTCATTTTACACAGAATAAGCCCATTCCCAAGATACAACGCAACCTTTCATGGTTGGATGTGACTTATGGGGGCTAGAAGTGTTACTGTAAATAGCAATAAAGAAACTGCTGACAACCAAAGTTGTCCTTTAAGGCTTAATCCGTGTTTGTGCAAACCGCCCTTTGTGTTGAGAGCACTGTTTGGCCTCTGTCCTCCCATACCTTTACAGAGAGTGTTGGACTTTATGTCTTTGAAGCCTTTTTGTGTTTTGAACCAAGTTTTGATGAACCGTGAACTTTTGGGATTTTGAGAATTAAAGCCTTTGTTTGTTTCTGGAATTGGACCATTATTTTTCTTGTCCCTCTGCACCTGGCTCTTATTGAGAATGTCTTTGGGTATTTTTTTCCCTCAGCCTGTCAGTGCTGAGGCCGGGTTTTTCCCCCTGGTCTGATAATAATTTAAGGGGTGTGTGTGTGTGTGTGTGTGTGTGTGTGCGTGCGTGCGCGTACGCATGCGTGCACGTACGTGTGTGTAGACAGACAGACAGACAGACAGACATGAATAAGTTGCATGATGTTTTTAGCCTTGATACAAGACAGTCATATATTCTATCAGACATATCATTATGACCGATGACCGTCTTGATCCAAGGCTAGCCTATTGATTGATTGATTGATTGATTGATTGAATACTTTATTATCAGTTCTCCTAGGAAAAGCACAGGACAGTACAGTTCAGATACCAGGTCGACTAATAGGCTTGTTTACATTGGGGAACTTGTGTACTGCTTTCATAGAGATGGTGATACGAGAGTCACTGTTTGAAGTCATTGTCCAGTACGGTCAGGCCTAATGTCTTATTGAATAACATGTTTTTATTAGTGCTGTCCGAGTTAACTAAATTAATCGCAATTAACTCACCGCTATGTTAATCGCGATTAATTATTTTAATCGCAATTAATCGCATATTTACAAACATTGGCTACAATATTGGCTATATTGGCTACAAGGTCCATCCCTGTTGATGCAACAAAATACAAAGCATAAAAAGCATAAAGGTGGACACAACAGTAATCATATTAAGTCAATTTAGCAGATGCCCATCAGCTGCAGTCTGTTTAATGCAATACCATTATGATTTATTCAGGTTTTTAATTGATTTTGAAATAAAAGATTGACATACTTTTGCATAAATCCAGCAAATATTTCCACTCCCAAGTTAATAGGGCCACGAAAGATATCCCTCTAAGTTACATTGTGACCTGATAAAAGCTGATGACTTATTTGCGATTAATCGCGCGATTAACTACATAAATCATGCGATTAATCGCGATTAAAATATTTAATCGTTGGACACCACTAGTTTTTATGTTATATGTGGAGTCTGCGGATCCCAGGAAGATTAGCTGTTGTTCTGCACTACCAGCTAACAAGCAAGACACTAACTGTTCACTCTCTCAGTGCAGACTGCAGAGTCCTGCAGAAACAAGACACTAACTGTTCACTCTCTCAGTGCAGACTGCAGAGTCCTGCAGAAACAAGACACTAACTGTTCACTCTCTCAGTGCAGACTGCAGAGTCCTGCAGAAACAAGACACTAACTGTTCACTCTCTCAGTGCAGACTGCAGAGTCCTGCAGAAACAAGACACTAACTGTTCACTCTCTCAGTGCAGACTGCAGAGTCCTGCAGAAGCAAGACACTAACTGTTCACTCTCTCAGTGCAGACTGCAGAGTCCTGCAGAAACAAGACACTAACTGTTCACTCTCTCAGTGCAGACTGCAGAGTCCTGCAGAAGCAAGACACTAACTGTTCACTCTCTCAGTGCAGACTGCAGAGAGTCCTGCAGAAACAAGACACTAACTGTTCACTCTCTCAGTGCAGACTGCAGAGAGTCCTGCAGAAACAAGACACTAACTGTTCACTCTCTCAGTGCAGACTGCAGAGTCCTGCAGAAACAAGACACTAACTGTTCACTCTCTCAGTGCAGACTGCAGAGAGTCCTGCAGAAACAAGACACTAACTGTTCACTCTCTCAGTGCAGACTGCAGAGTCCTGCAGAAACAAGACACTAACTGTTCACTCTCTCAGTGCAGACTGCAGAGAGTCCTGCAGAAACAAGACACTAACTGTTCACTCTCTCAGTGCAGACTGCAGAGTCCTGCAGAAACAAGACACTAACTGTTCACTCTCTCAGTGCAGACTGCAGAGTCCTGCAGAAACAAGACACTAACTGTTCACTCTCTCAGTGCAGACTGCAGAGTCCTGCAGAAACAAGACACTAACTGTTCACTCTCTCAGTGCAGACTGCAGAGTCCTGCAGAAACAAGACACTAACTGTTCACTCTCTCAGTGCAGACTGCAGAGTCCTGCAGAAGCAAGACACTAACTGTTCACTCTCTCAGTGCAGACTGCAGAGTCCTGCAGAAACAAGACACTAACTGTTCACTCTCTCAGTGCAGACTGCAGAGTCCTGCAGAAACAAGACACTAACTGTTCACTCTCTCAGTGCAGACTGCAGAGTCCTGCAGAAACAAGACACTAACTGTTCACTCTCTCAGTGCAGACTGCAGAGAGTCCTGCAGAAACAAGACACTAACTGTTCACTCTCTCAGTGCAGACTGCAGAGTCCTGCAGAAACAAGACACTAACTGTTCACTCTCTCAGTGCAGACTGCAGAGTCCTGCAGAAACAAGACACTAACTGTTCACTCTCTCAGTGCAGACTGCAGAGTCCTGCAGAAACAAGACACTAACTGTTCACTCTCTCAGTGCAGACTGCAGAGAGTCCTGCAGAAACAGAGGAGGGTGTCTGTCTGTCTGTCTGTCTGTCTGTCTGTCTGTCTGTCTGTCTGTCTGTCTGTCTGTCTGTCTGTCTGTCTGTCTGTCTGTCTGTCTGTCTGACTGACTGACCCACTGAGAACGAGGCATCATCATTCACTCTGACGTAACGGGACGTCACGGAAGAGGCATGGTCCCGAAGTAGAGGGTGTAGAGGGAGAAATACTGATTACAACTACAAATGTGCCTATGTCTTTTATATTAAATGTATTTGGACATCCTTAGGGGGTCCTTAGGTCCCTGCGTAGCCCTCCTTTATGCAGGCACCCTATTCCCTCCATGCAACCAGTGAGTGTCCTTGCATGAACGCAAGAATAAGCAGGCCATGGACTTCAGTGTCCCAGGAAGGTAAATAGAAAGATCAATAAAGCAGAAAGTGCAATGTTTTCTTTGTGTGTGTGTTTGGGGGGAGGGGGGGTTAGGGGAAACCCAGCAGAATGGGATGGGTGATAAGAGTCAGATATGGTGGGGTTTCAGAGCACATTAACAGCAGACCTGGCAGCAAGCAGGATGTGGGAGACATTACTCTGGCTTTGTGCTGCCTCTCTGGCCCTCTCCTCCTTAACTTCTCTGGCTGATGCGTCTCCATTGTAAGTATAGGCCGTCACCCACACCTACCTGTCACTGACGGGACCGCGGTTTTCCTAGAGGACCCTGAGCGCAACGTTGGGGGCTGATGTGCAAGGAGGGTCGCGAGTTTGACGTATTTATTAGAAGTATTCCACTATTCCATAGGATAGACCAGGGTTCCCCAATTAGTTTTCCCCAAGGGCCGAATCATGTCTAGGGTACCGAGCCGAGGGCCACAACTTTGCAGGGGGCGACGCCGGCGTTTCCGCTACTCCAGCAACAGTTCAGATACCAGGTCGACTAATAGGCTTGTTTACATTGGGGAACGTTTGTACTGCTTTCATAGAGATGGTGATATGGGAGTACACTGTTTGAAGTCATTGTCCTGTACGGTCAGGCCTAAGGTCTTTTTGAATATAATTCAGATATCGTCGTCGTCGGGTGAAAATCTTGTATGTCCAAAACCGTTCGTTTTGCATTTATCATTTATTAAATTATTTAAACTAGTGAAAACAGCCGATCTACAAGCACACAACGCCTCGCACCGCGAGGCGTTGTGTGCTTGTAGATCGGCTGTTTTCACTACTTTTGTGCCATGGCCTTGTATAATTTGCGAAAGAACGTACACATTTGGAGATACAAGATTTCCACCCGACAACGACGATATATTAGTGTTGTTGCTGCTCCTATACCACCATTATTACTGGGGTTGGTGTGGGCCAGACAGTAGTCCCCCCGCGGGCCGCAAATGGCCCGCGGGCCGCCTATTGGGGAACCCTGGTATAGACCGTCACCCACACCTACCTGTCACGGACGCGACCGCGGTTTTCCCAGAGGACCCTGAGCGCAAAGTTGGGGGCTGATGGGCAAGGAGGGTCGCGAGCTTGACGTATTTATTAGAAGTATTCCACTATTCATAGGAAAGGGTACAGTTTCATGACCGTAAACCAATATTATTGAGTCACTTTATTATAATATGTACACGTTAAGAAGCATATTTGGAAAAGTAAACGTATATCATGTATTTTAGGAATAGCTTTGTATGCTACTCAGCTTTCCATTTTGCAAAAATGCCTAGATGAGGAACCCATCATGATATAAAATGATGAGAGGCACTCTTGCTAATTTCGTAAGAGACTCGTCGCCAATTGCAAGATATTTAAAAGTTATTTGGGGCCATGATGATGACCTCTTCTTCCCACTACTAGACTAATAAGGATTTATATTGTCTGTGTAATTGTTTACAACCTCAATTATTCACGTTTGGCAAGATCGTGGTTCCACTAGTTTCACTAGTAGGCCAAGAGGCATTTTCAGAAGTTAATTTAATGTTTTCCATTTAATGATTTCCTTTATCGGATGTGATGTAGGGAGCTCGCGACCCTCCTTGCCCATCGGCCCCCACCGTTGGGCTCAAGGTTCCTGGGAAAACCGCGGTCGCGTCACTGACTCATTTTTGGGGGTCTTGTGTAAATGTCTCCTTTTTACTTTTATTATTACACAAGACCACTCAAAACAAGGATCTATAATAGAGAAATGTCAGCCTTCTGAAGTCAGAGTTGATTGAAGTCCAGTGGGAAGTTTCCACATTCAGTTATGATGTGGGGTGCTATGGTATCTGCATGTTTTTTCACACAATATTATAGATATAGATTTCCGGATTGTCATTGGTGTCTGTTTGTACGTATGGCCAGGGTCACTTTGGCCAAGTTTCCTGGGAAGCTTAAAGGGGAAGACCACCCATTTTCAATATTGAACTATGTCATTAATATACCTTAGAGGAGTTGTGTGGAAATAGAAAAAAAGTTCCCCCCCTTCTGTGTTGCCTAGAACTGGAGGAAAATCAATCCTCCATTTCATTTTCTATCTAAGTCACATGGTTTCATGTCGTTGCCGTGTCTCTTGCTGAACCGAAGGCTGTCTTTTGGCCAAGAGATTTGCAAGAGACAAAAAACCACGTGACCTTCATTGACAATGTCTCTAGGAAATGTTGATATTATTATATTAAAGGTCGTTCTGACCCAGTAATTGGTTGAAATAGGCTCTCCAGCCGTGCTGAAATGAGCTTGACAGCAGATGGTAATAGAAGATTTGAGAATGGATTAATGAATTGGAAATATCAGTTGTGCAGCTATTTTGCATGGGAAGTTCACAGAGGTATTTAGTAGGCCTATAAGTCTGGCTGATCATCTGGGGGACCGTACCTATGTTCCCCAGGTTCTATGTTCCCCATTACCCCCCGCCCCCCCCCCCCCCCCCCCCCCCCCCAAAAAAAAAGGTCCTATGTTCCCCAGGTTCTATGGGGACCGTACCTATGTTCCCCAGGTTCTATGTTCCCCACTTCCCCCCAAAAAAGGTTCTATGTTCCCCAGGTTCTATGTTCCCCAGGTTCTATGTTCCCCACTTCCCCCCCAAAAAAGGTCCTATGTTCCCCAGGTGCTATGTTCCCCACTTCCCCCCAAAAAAGGTTCTATGTTCCCCAGGTTCTATGTTCCCCACCCTGCTCCTCAAAAAAAGGTTCTATGCTCCCCACTAAACCAAACTAGAAAAGAAAATTTCTAAGAAATTTTAAGTGTGCCTGCAGCTCGCTAAGTTTGTGCAACCTTGTGTAGCGGTTGGTGTTAGTGTTTCGTTTTGAGAGGGTCGTTCCCCCTGAAAAACACGTTTTGGCATGAAACGGTTACGTTTTGCGCATTTGTGGTGCCCCCTATGGCTCGAAGTGGAAATGCTTTTGGGTATATGTTCAGTATAGCGCCCCCCACTTGTGGTTAAAATTTGGTGTTGACTGGATGTTTCGTTTGTGATTTATGGCTACTTCTTACAAAACGGGCTCCTCCCGCTAACTTTGGAACCCTGTTACGGAAGAACGGTATGGACTATCAAAATATCGTTTAAATATGTTTATCGCATGAGTCCATAGATCGTGTGTATCGATTTTTGTGACATTTGGAGAAAATATGTAGGAAAAGGAGCAAAAAGTGTGTTTTGAAGAAAATTCAAAATGGCGGAAAATCTATCCTGACGCAAATGGGCGTGGCCTATATGAGGAGATGCGTCATGACCCAAGGAATCCAGGGAAAAAGGAATTTTAATTTTCCGACCCACGGTTCAAGAGTTACAGGCCGAAAGGTAAAGTGGACTGTTATAGCGCCACCATGAGGCCAACTGACGAAATTATTTTTTATTTAATCCTTGATATCATTATAAATCTCCTCTCCAAGTTTTGAAACTGTAGCCCCTATGGTTTGCGAGAAAAGAAATATTGAATGTGAGTTTTTGCGATTCCCATTATAAGTAAATGGGTAAAATTAATTCACTAATAAATTAATATCAATTAAACGATACAACTTTTCTCTTAGAAAAGTAATAGCAACCTATTCCCGGCCGAGCCGCACGTTTTGATGTATATATTGCGGCAGTGGCGTAAATTGTGCGGCAATTATTACGAGCAGAAATTTGCAAGAACATTACTGACTTACTGACTTACTTAAGTATGGCAGATTACAATAAGTGTTTTGCCATTGCATGGCAGGCACACTTAATAAAGGTTCTATGTTCCCCGCTCACAAAAAAATGCAGGAAATGGTGGGCGCAAACCAAAAATGCAGGTAATGGTGGGCCCTGGGCAATTAGCCTTCGGTATATCCTTTTCAATAGAGGCATGATCAACATTAGCCATCATCTGCAGTTTCCAGGTGCTTTATTTATAAAGCAGATAAGACAAGTGTTTTACACACAAAAGTAAATAGGCCTACAATTATACAAGCTGAAAGGACAACTTCACCCATTTTCAACTATCATCATATAATTGGTCTTCACTAATGCTAATTATAATATGGTATAACTTTTACTCTGTGTATCAGAGGAGGTCTGTGGACACTACCAGTGACATAACAATTGGTGGCCCCATCTTCACTTAAAGTGGCCCACAGGTTAACATCAGAATTCTGATATATTGTTGATTTCAGCTGTCAAAAAACACAAATCCTAATTCAGTTGCCCAGTTGTCCAGGTGCCCACATGTCCCTATAATGAACAGATGTCTCCACCCCTAAGTGCCCACTCGACAAGGTGCCCACTTGTCCAAATGCCCAGTCATCCCAAAAATATGGTGCCCAGATTTCCCTAGTGCCCCCCTGTCCCACTATATAGTATTTGTAATTGTTTCTTGCATTTTTGTATGAGCGGGGAACATAGAACCTTTTTTTAGGTGAACGGGGAACATAGAACCTTTTCTTTGTGAAATCAGGTGGGGAACATAGAACCTGGGGAACATAGAACCTTTTTTGCGTAAGAGGGGAACATAGAACCTTTTTTATAGGGGAAAATGGGGAACATAGAACCTGGGGAACATAGAACCTGGGGAACATAGGTTGGACCCTGTTCTATGTTCCCCACTTAACCCCACAAAAAAGGTTCTATGTTCCCCGCTCAACTTACAATAGGTTCTATGTTCCCCACTTATCCAAAAATGCAGGAAACATTCCTTTATAATTATTAATAACAACAACTCAAAACACCCAATAATGGGGAGAGATTCTGAATGCTAGTGGGACAGGGGGCACTAGGGACATCTGGACACCATACTTTTGTTATGTCTGGGCATCTGGACGAGTGGGCACCTGGACATCTGGGCAATGGGGACATGTGGGCATTTGGACGAGTGGGCACTTAGGGGTGGAGACATCTGGGCACCTGGGCAAGATGTCCCACCATTTCCTGCATTTGAGTGGGGAACATACTTTTTTTGTGGAGAACATACAGTAGATCCTGTTTTTGGTTGAGAGGGGAATATAGAACCTTTTTGTGGGGAGGGTGAGTGGGGAACATAGAACCTGGGGAACATAGGGTGGACCCCATGATGGGATCATCAAATTATTGGCTTAGGAATGCAACAAAAACAAAATAATCTCTATGAATTCAAGGTTTAAATTAGCCTCCTGTGTGCGTAGTTAGGATGGGGTCTACGTGCCTGTGTTTTAACATCAGTTATTATGGTGGTGCTTGAAGACACATATATTTTCTGAGCCTACTTGGTGTAATAAGGCTGAGAACCACTGGTCTATATCAAGACTATTTCTGCCACCGCGCACACCCGTCTTAACCCACCGAAAACGTCACGTGCATGCACATTGGCGCACGTGCGTGGGGCGTTCATGGGGCGTCCCCCCACTTCCAAATGTAGCACTACAACACTGATTAGACATACTTATTATGTGTCTTCATGATCCATCTCTCTCTCTCTCTCTCTCTCTCTCTCTCTCTCTCTCTCTCTCTCTCTCTCTCTCTCTCCTTCCTGTCTACAGGCAGGTGTTGTCTGCTCCTAACGTGTTGCGTGTTGGATCTCCAGAAAACATCTTTGTGGAGTGTCAAGATTGTACAGGAGGAGAACAGAATGTCCAGATCATCGTGACGGACTATACGAATAAATCAAGGCTGTTGACGTCCACAGCTGTAACCATTAACAGTGCCAACAACTTCCAAGCAATGGGACAAATTACGGTACACTAGAAAAAACCTTTTTGTGCCCTGCAAAATGATGTCAGTCTATTTTGAAGTCTCAACCGAACTTTAAGGGCCCTATGTCCATCCATGCCTAATCCCTTATCTGTACACTTCTTTAAGGACCCTATGTCCATCCATGCCTAATCCCTTATCTGTACACTTCTTTAAGGACCCTATGTCCATCCATGCCTAATCCCTTATCTGTACACTTCTTTAAGGACCCTATGTCCATCCATGCCTAATCCCTTATCTGTACACTTCTTTAACTTTAAGGGCCCTATGTCCATCCATGCCTAATCCCTTATCTGTACACTTCTTTAACTTTAAGGGCCCTATGTCCATCCATGCCTTATCCCTTATCTGTACACTTCTTTAACTTTAAGGGCCCTATGTCCATCCATGCCTTATCCCTTATCTGTACACTTCTTTAACTTTAAGGGCCCTATGTCCATCCATGCCTTATCCCTTATCTGTACACTTCTTTAACTTTAAGGGCCCTATGTCCATCCATGCCTAATCCCTTATCTGTACACTTCTTTAACTTTAAGGGCCCTATGTCCATCCATGCCTAATCCCTTATCTGTACACTTCTTTAACTTTAAGGGCCCTATGTCCATCCATGCCTTATCCCTTATCTGTACACTTCTTTAACTTTAAGGGCCCTATGTCCATCCATGCCTTATCCCTTATCTGTACACTTCTTTAACTTTAAGGGCCCTATGTCCATCCATGCCTAATCCCTTATCTGTACACTTCTTTAACTTTAAGGGCCCTATGTCCATCCATGCCTTATCCCTTATCTGTACACTTCTTTAACTTTAAGGGCCCTATGTCCATCCATGCCTAATCCCTTATCTGTACACTTCTTTAACTTTAAGGGCCCTATGTCCATCCATGCCTTATCCCTTATCTGTACACTTCTTTAACTTTAAGGGCCCTATGTCCATCCATGCCTTATCCCTTATCTGTACACTTCTTTAACTTTAAGGGCCCTATGTCCATCCATGCCTTATCCCTTATCTGTACACTTCTTTAACTTTAAGGGCCCTATGTCCATCCATGCCTTATCCCTTATCTGTACACTTCTTTAACTTTAAGGGCCCTATGTCCATCCATGCCTTATCCCTTATCTGTACACTTCTTTAACTTTAAGGGCCCTATGTCCATCCATGCCTAATCCCTTATCTGTACACTTCTTTAACTTTAAGGGCCCTATGTCCATCCATGCCTAATCCCTTATCTGTACACTTCTTTAACTTTAAGGGCCCTATGTCCATCCATGCCTTATCCCTTATCTGTACACTTCTTTAACTTTAAGGGCCCTATGTCCATCCATGCCTTATCCCTTATCTGTACACTTCTTTAACTTTAAGGGCCCTATGTCCATCCATGCCTTATCCCTTATCTGTACACTTCTTTAACTTTAAGGGCCCTATGTCCATCCATGCCTTATCCCTTATCTGTACACTTCTTTAACTTTAAGGGCCCTATGTCCATCCATGCCTTATCCCTTATCTGTACACTTCTTTAACTTTAAGGGCCCTATGTCCATCCATGCCTTATCCCTTATCTGTACACTTCTTTAACTTTAAGGGCCCTATGTCCATCCATGCCTAATCCCTTATCTGTACACTTCTTTAACTTTAAGGGCCCTATGTCCATCCATGCCTAATCCCTTATCTGTACACTTCTTTAACTTTAAGGGCCCTATGTCCATCCATGCCTTATCCCTTATCTGTACACTTCTTTAACTTTAAGGGCCCTATGTCCATCCATGCCTTATCCCTTATCTGTACACTTCTTTAACTTTAAGGGCCCTATGTCCATCCATGCCTTATCCCTTATCTGTACACTTCTTTAACTTTAAGGGCCCTATGTCCATCCATGCCTTATCCCTTATCTGTACACTTCTTTAACTTTAAGGGCCCTATGTCCATCCATGCCTAATCCCTTATCTGTACACTTCTTTAACTTTAAGGGCCCTATGTCCATCCATGCCTTATCCCTTATCTGTACACTTCTTTAACTTTAAGGGCCCTATGTCCATCCATGCCTTATCCCTTATCTGTACACTTCTTTAACTTTAAGGGCCCTATGTCCATCCATGCCTTATCCCTTATCTGTACACTTCTTTAACTTTAAGGGCCCTATGTCCATCCATGCCTTATCCCTTATCTGTACACTTCTTTAACTTTAAGGGCCCTATGTCCATCCATGCCTTATCCCTTATCTGTACACTTCTTTAACTTTAAGGGCCCTATGTCCATCCATGCCTTATCCCTTATCTGTACACTTCTTTAACTTTAAGGGCCCTATGTCCATCCATGCCTAATCCCTTATCTGTACACTTCTTTAACTTTAAGGGCCCTATGTCCATCCATGCCTAATCCCTTATCTGTACACTTCTTTAACTTTAAGGGCCCTATGTCCATCCATGCCTTATCCCTTATCTGTACACTTCTTTAACTTTAAGGGCCCTATGTCCATCCATGCCTTATCCCTTATCTGTACACTTCTTTAACTTTAAGGGCCCTATGTCCATCCATGCCTTATCCCTTATCTGTACACTTCTTTAACTTTAAGGGCCCTATGTCCATCCATGCCTTATCCCTTATCTGTACACTTCTTTAACTTTAAGGGCCCTATGTCCATCCATGCCTTATCCCTTATCTGTACACTTCTTTAACTTTAAGGGCCCTATGTCCATCCATGCCTTATCCCTTATCTGTACACTTCTTTAACTTTAAGGGCCCTATGTCCATCCATGCCTTATCCCTTATCTGTACACTTCTTTAACTTTAAGGGCCCTATGTCCATCCATGCCTAATCCCTTATCTGTACACTTCTTTAACTTTAAGGGCCCTATGTCCATCCATGCCTTATCCCTTATCTGTACACTTCTTTAACTTTAAGGGCCCTATGTCCATCCATGCCTAATCCCTTATCTGTACACTTCTTTAACTTTAAGGGCCCTATGTCCATCCATGCCTAATCCCTTATCTGTACACTTCTTTAACTTTAAGGGCCCTATGTCCATCCATGCCTAATCCCTTATCTGTACACTTCTTTAACTTTAAGGGCCCTATGTCCATCCATGCCTAATCCCTTATCTGTACACTTCTTTAACTTTAAGGGCCCTATGTCCATCCATGCCTAATCCCTTATCTGTACACTTCTTTAACTTTAAGGGCCCTATGTCCATCCATGCCTAATCCCTTATCTGTACACTTCTTTAACTTTAAGGGCCCTATGTCCATCCATGCCTAATCCCTTATCTGTACACTTATTTAACTTTATTTGTCTTTTTTACAATTTTGAGACATATAGGACTATGTTTCACACAAAAGCAGGATAACAAGAAAAAATCTAATACAAAAGGCAGATCCAATACCATCAATACCAAATTAAACAAAAGATTACACAACAATATACTAGGACCACTGTTGTTCTTAATATACGTAAACGACATGTCATCTGCTTGTGACTGCAATCTGTTTCTGTTCGCGGATGACTCGGCTCTCCTAGTCTCCGGCAGAGACTTATTGCAGGTTGAAAAGGCCCTTAACTGTGAACTTAACAAGATCTGCACCTGGCTCAATGACAACAGACTCTCAATTCACCTAGGCAAAACTGAATGTATCCTCTTTGGATCTAGTCAGAAACTTAGCCTAGTTGAGAACTTCACAATTAAAGTAGGTGACACTGTGATAGAAAGAAAAAACTACATCTGCTACCTGGGTTGCATCCTGGAGGCTAACCTATCCAGTGAAAAAATGACCACCAAGGTAATCAATAAAGTCAATCAACGAATTCGCTTCTTGCAAAGAGTTGCCCCACTGATCAATATTAAATCCCGAAAGACACTAGGAGGTGCTCTTATTGGGCCCCTCATTGATTACGGAGTCCTAGTCTGGTATCGCGACGCCCCAGCTGCCTTAAAGCTAAAGCTCCAAACAGCCCAAAACAAACTAATTAGGGTTGTGCTTGGTCTCCCTCCTCTGACCCACCTTACCGAGCATCACCACGAAAGCGTGGGGTGGCTCAAAGTAGCTGACAGAGTACAGCATCTTGCAATGGGCCTGGTGTACAAGATACACTACACCTCCAAGATTCCCATGTACCTGACAAACTACTTCTTAAAGGTCAAGGATGTTCACGATCATAACACCAGAGGCAGCTCCACTAATCATCATCAGCGTAGATTTAACACTAAACAAGGCGCTAACTCGTTCTCCTGCTATACCATCAATATGTGGAACGCCCTTCCACAAGCCCTAAAGGAGAGCAAATCCCTAGCCTCCTTCAAAATTGGTATGAAAAGTCACCTTCAGACAGCAGCTACCCGTGACTTGTAAATAGACTAAGCCCCCATGCTCCCCCCCCCCCTTTTCTTTGTATTCTGCCTTTTGTATTTGATGTTATGCTTTTGAAACTGATATTATCCTAGATAAAGTACTATGTTCTATCCGTCTGTCTTTCAATGTTATATGAGATACTTAAAGTGTGGTTCCTGTGGAAATAAGCCTCGGCTTTCTAGGATCTCCTTTTAGTTGACCTTGTACCAGTGATTTGTACTGTCATGAAACTGTACTTTTTTCTATTGCAAACTTCTAATAAATTCTTCAATCAATCAATCAATCAATAACAACAACAACAACAACATAGTCTGGGGGCCAAAGCTGATATTGAGACATAAGCAGCTTCTCTGGGTAGAAGCTGCCAACCTATTCAGTATTAATCTTTAACCCCTTGGCATGTGTTCTAGCCAATGAATGTGCAACCATCAAATATTGAAGCTAGGGCTTCTAAAAGTCACCAGAAAATGAATTCAAAATGCCAACCACCTTAAAACGTCTATGGGTAGGCCTACAACACAAAGGTTGTCAGCTTCTACACAAACATTTTTGAAGCACTTTTCAGTTTTGGCCCCCTGACAGGGCTTTTACTTCTAAAAGACTATTTATACATTAAAGTTAAAAAAAACAACACAGAAGCAGTGCTCTTCCGAGCACAGGTCTCCGCCAGACCAGGTAGGTCGGTTATTGTGCCCCCCCCCCCCCCCCCAAAAGAGTGTGATACAAGCACCAAATTTTGCACAAGGTTTCCTCTGGACCTACTTTTCCCAAAAAGCACGTTAGCCACTCAATTTATTTAAAAAACTATGATTTAGTGATGCGTCATCACTTTTCACAGTAGTGTGGGGGCTATTTTTAGCCCAAGGAAAGTTTTTGTGCAAAACAAATGCTTGCATTGTATTCAGGATCATGAAAAACCCCTAGTTTGACCCCTCACTTGCTACTTAAAGCAGATTTATGTTTTTGTATTATTTTACTGTATAGAAAGTCAATGGGACCCCAACCCTTAAAAATAAAAAAAATAGTGGCTAACGTGCTTTTTGGGAAAAGTATGTCCAGAGGAAACCTTGTGCAAAATTTGGTGCTTGTATCACAAACTGAACGATTCTTCCAAAAAATAGACTTAATTTCCTAGACTTGCAGAGACAAAGAGGAAGAAGACAATCTGAATACTACAATTCAATGCCACTTTTAAAAGCAAATGTCCTCTCCCTGTACTGGTTTTAGATCCCCTCTGGTACATTTAAGAAGGACCCCAACTTGAAGCAGTTTGTGTTCCTCCAAGCTCAGTTCCCAGGACGACTGCTGGAGAAAGTGGTCCTGGTCTCCTTCCAGTCTGGTTACATCTTCATCCAAACAGATAAGACCATCTACACACCCGATACTAGAGGTGAGTCCACGTGAGGTGTTATGTGCTTGTAGATCTGCTTTTTTCACTAACTCTGCTCTAAACTTTGCACACTCACTTCTTGAGGGCAAAGCAGAACCTTTTCTCCCATTGTTTTACATCGGCGCCACCAGGAGGCTGCACAGGTTTACCAGGTTTACCAGTGAGTGGTGGGCTTGCGCATCCCCCAAAGATTCACAAGCCCAAGTACCCTATTCATATGGATACTTTAAACCTGTGTGAGCGCACGCATCCCATTCATTTCCAACTGAGTCTTCCTGCATAAGGGTGCAGGAAGACTGGGCACCTAAACATTGTGGGCACCTCAATGTTAAGTTGGATGAAATTATTTCTGTTTGTGGTTCTATATGGGCTGTCAATAATTTTGACCAAAAATAGCTTGCAGCAACCTCTAAAAAAATACATTTGAATAGCCAAACGTATACAAATATTATGGTTAAAAAAATAACTAAAAAGAACCAAGATAGCTAATTTTGGAGAACCATGAACTTTAGTTCAAAAATGTGGAATTATGAACTATGAAATTAACTAGTTCATTTTATAAGTTTTGAACTTGAATTTGAACTAGTTTGTGTTGAAAGTGAACATTCCCAACCCTGTTATTGTTGCCTTCTGTGCCTCGTTGATCTATTTTGTATTTGATTAAAAATAATGCAAATTATGTCTTTAAAATAACTTTTATGGTTCACTGTAAAAAAAAGTGATTGATCAATGTTGTCTGTCTGTCTGTCTGTCTGTCTGTCTGTCTGTCTGTGTCTCTCTCTCTCTCTCTCTCTCTCTCACTCACTCACTCACTCACTCACGCACGCACGCACGCACGCACGCACGCACGCACACACGCACGCACGCACACGCACACGCGCACACACCTCTACAAACTCAGTTAATTTCAGGGTGTTTGGTGTGAACCCTGGCATGGTGCCCATTGAGAGGGATTGGAACGATGCTAATGATGACCACCCTGAACGGATTTCTATAGAGATCGTGGTACAGTATCTTCATATTTAATGATATCAGCTGCATAGCTGTAGCTACAGCGTGTGTCAGGACCTGTGCTACTGGAGCACCATATGTTTTCTAGGGAAATGCATAGTGTTGCAGTGGGTTTTCCATTATTTATTCAGCATTATGATATTAGAACCCCCTCAGGTACCACTGGTGGTCCTCGGACCAGCTGGTTGAAAACCACTGCTCTGGTAGAATCAGGTCAACACATTATTGTTATCACCCAGTGTTAGTGGACATGAGACACAGCGTATAGAAAAGTATTTACCTGAGATCATGGGACACCAGTAAGACTCCCTAATAGGGAGATAAGCGACCGTCAGGTCATATACACAAACATTAGAAGGCAATGGTAGCCAATCGTAGGAAGGAATATGGGAAATGGGACAGATCCATGTTGATGACATGACTTTAGAGATACTGTGTACCGCTTTGAGTGATTTTAGGGCAAAATCTGTAAGAGCAGTGTCCAAAAATGTGTTTTGCAAGAATCGGCCTCATGATGGCTAGAAGAGGGCCATGTGAGAAATGAGGGGTGGAGATTGTGGTTTGGCAGCCAAGGAGTGTGTGTGTGCAAAGTTTGGCATGGATAGGGGCAACAGTGGCGGAGATATGAGTAGGGCAAAAGTGTGGCGTGACATGTGACGGATAGACTGACTGACAGCCGGGGGAGGTTTTGATAGTAACTGCGACCTGACGGTCGCAATTAAACCCTGGAGGACTGTGGTCAATTAGTTCTCATCAGAGCATAGCTAATGCTATACAATATAAGAGGGGAGCTTGTTTCATTCCAGCTGTTCAGCTGTTCTGACGTCTCTCCTGAATTTGTCAGCATGTCTCGTCACAGACAGTCATAGATACAATTATACTTCAGAATGCTAAAACAAAATAAAAACTCAATTCTACCCACTTGAACCCCAGCATGCCTGCCTATTCTGTGTAGAACATTCTCCATGAATAACAGATCAACTTTGCCCAGTTATCAACATGCTTTGTCACAAGTGAATGAATTACCCTGTAATGGTCGTTTAATGGTTGTTCACTATTGTTTTTAATTCACCAGACTCCTGACGGCATCGTTTTGCCTGTGGGGACTGTTGCTTTGAGGTCTGGGCTCCACTCTGGACGCTACGACCTCCCAGAAATCGTCAGGTGTTTTTTCCTTTTCTTACAAGTGACAATTTAAGGACTTTTAAGACCGTTTAATACCTCAAAGAAAGAAAAGAAAAAGACCAACAAAATATACTATAAAGAGATTTGACAAAAGATTTGAAAATTTACAATCTAATCGCTAAATGTAATGCCTCAACTCCTACCATTCCAAATGCTTGTCAGTCCCCAGTTCAAATATGGTTATTGCGGGGGTCACAGCCTGAAAATGTTGAGAACCACTGATGTAGGACAGAAAGTTTCCAAAGATGTGTGACTTGGTGCTATCTTTGTGTCACAACATCTTTTGGTTAAAGGAGTAGTTCACCCCCAAAATGACTTTTTTTCTATTGATTAGTCACGCCATGGAGAGTAGAGTTCAATAATATTTTTTTGTTTTTGTCGCATTCCTAAGAGAAAAATTTGTCTCAGATGGGGGACCCGTTTCGAAACGGGTCACCATCCGGAATCAATGGGGGTAAATGTATTGTTATCACATGTATTGTTATCACATCACATCTTAGGAATGTGACAAAAAACAAAAAATATTATTGAACTCTACTCTCCATGGTGTGACTAATCAATAGAAAAAAAGTCATTTTGGGGGTGAACTACTCCTTTAACGGAGTTTAATGTGTGCGTGCGTGCGTGCGTGCGTGCGTGCGTGCGTGTGTGTTGCAGTGTTGGAGTGTGGAAGGTGGTGGCCCGGTTCCAGAACATCCCTCAGGAGAGCTTCTCGGCTGACTTTGAGGTCAAGGAATACGGTAAGAGTTTTTATGCAGTGGTGGATAAAGTACTCAAGTTTTTTACTTTAAAGGGGTGCCATGATTTTTTCCCCCTCTAAAACATGATTATCAGCAATTATGATTATACTAGGAGGAAGATTTATTCCAAAAATGTGTACAGAAAGAGTTAAAATTTGGTTTTTATGTGGCCACACCTACCTGTTCATTAGTATGCCTGGTTGTCATGGTGGGTGGTGACCCAGCTGAAGTTAGCCACACCCACGTGTGTTGGGTGAATGGTAATTAGGGGAGGGTTTGATTCTATGATGTAATTGTATCTGTGTTTTTGGACCGGCACTTTTGACCCAAAAGGTGGCAGCCTACAGGAAAAAAACAAAACAAATACAAAGAGAATACATAATTGCTCCTAACAACCACACCAGGGGGGTCTAATGAAGTACTGTCAATCTCCTAGACACATGAACACCAGAAAAAGTACAAAACTTTGGCACCACATCTTTAAGTTTGTATAAAGCAAACATGAAATATGAATGAACGGATGAGTGAATTTCACATCCCTCTCTCTACTAGTGCTTCCTAGTTTCGAAGTGAATCTGATCCCTGACAACTCCTTATTTTACGTGGACAACGACCAACTACACATCTACATCAGAGCCATGTAAGTGAAATTGTTATCGTCTTTATATTTATTATATACCTTTTATTGAAAGTCTAACCCCTTGAGATGTATTATCTTGTTTTCAAGAGGGTGCTTAACACAGAAATACAGACAATACAATAGACAGAACAATACAACAAATACATCCGTGCAAACATATAGCAGACACAAAAACACAATCTCTCCCGAAACTGTCCGCTCCCACCTGATCACCCACAGAATGACAGACATCATGCATTAATGTATCCATGAAAGCGAAATGAACTAAAGAAAACATAACCTTTTATCCGTCTGTAAAAAGTGTCCTCTCCAGACCATGAATGCAGTTTTTACTATGGTGAAAGAAACACAAATGCCCCCCTCTATCCATGCCGTACCTGAAGGCAGCGTTCAAGATAATTGCCTTGTCCAAACTCTCCTTAACTTGAATGCAGCATCTTATGTTGAAATAATTGCCCTCTCTGTGTAGAAATCCATACCACATCTCCAGCATTCACTATATAAGCTTAGTTTAGTGTGGTATCAAGTACCAGAAAATAGCCGACCTCCAAGCTCACAACGCGTCACAGTGCAACGGGTTGTGAGCTTGAAGGTGTGGTATTTTCAATATTTTCACCAAAGGCCCTTTTAGAAATGTCATCCCCTGCCTCTCTAACATTCTTGGTGTGTTGTATGATACTCCATTACTTGAGCTACTGTGGATGCTCCTCGTCAAATATTGCTTAACTACAAGTTAAATTGTCCTGTCAAATGTGTACTTGAGTTTAATAAAGTGTGGATGCTCATTGTGAAAATAGCTGATCAACACGCTGCATTGTGACACGAAGTGTTGAGCTTGTAGGTATTGAGTCGAAGTGTGTGTATTTTCACTATATTTGAAATAGAACATAAGTGGTTCATTCATAATGAATTGTCCCCTTCAAGAAATGGAGTCAAACATAGTATTTACCATGTATAGACAAATTGGTACCATATTATAATGAGCATTAATGAGGAACAATTATATGAAGATAGGTTGACATGTTCATGCATTCATTATTTAATTTGGTCTGCATTGTGACCAATCAAATGTCTTTTCTCTACCTCTGCTTTCAGGTATCAGTCAGGTAAAGAGGTGGAGGGGACTGCCTACGTGGTGTTTGGAGTAGTTTACCAGGATGAAAAGAAGAGTTTTCCCCCATCTCTTCAGAGAGTGCCGGTTAGCATAATATTGTCAAATGCTGTCTGTCTGTTAGCATAGTGTCCTCTCTTTTTGATTTCTATGTTTTTAATGCTGCATTTAAACTGTCAAGTGAAAGTGGTCCTATTCCGATCTGCTCGCATGTGGCACAAACTGGATAATACAGTGGAATTGATAGAGAAGATAAAGTACTTCTCTCCAAACCTGGCCAATGTATAATTTCGACCATAGGTCGCAGTTAAAGGGCCATTTCATCTCTGAGACAACCCAATCTTATTTTATTGTTGTTTGGGACACGATCAACACAAGTTAACACAAGTTATTTTTTGTGTTCAATCTGTGTTTTTAGATATTTTAGTATTTCAGCATGTACTATATAGTGATGCGTTTTGCATCACTGATAATAACAATAAAATAAGATCAGGTTGTCCCAGAGGTGAAATGGCCCTTTAACTATGAAAACTGTCCGTCTGTGAGTGAGTAACGCCTCAATGTCTATAGCTGCTGACCTGTATGTTGACATTGTAACATCACATCGTTGTGACATCACAAATTTTTGGCGTACACCGAAATTTAGGCAAGTGTCAGCATTTATCATTTCAACGTGACTTTGACGTTGGCGTAGGGTAGGATCAAATCTCACGTCAGGTTCTGAGGTGGTGTAGGATTCATCTTACACCTCTTATTCCATTGTAGACATGCGGAGCAGCATTGTCTATACTATCTGACTCATGTATCCACTCCAAAATATATAGCTAACACACTGTGAAAATATAACATTTTATAAAAGCATAGGCTATCATGGATATGCACGCCAAGTTTATTTCCAAGTTACAATGACAAGCAATCTAACACAAGTGCTTTAACAGTCATTCAGATAAAATTGCCGATCTGCCATCGGCAAATCTTTTTTTTCTGGGATCTCCCACATATGGAGATATCCCTGATGTCATCAATATTGAGCCCATAGCTTGGAATGCCCATATATGGATATATTGTGTGAGTCTCATGTGGTCTATAACATAAGATCAGTCATGTCCATATTTGGAAAAATATTTTGTCCACATATTGTCCAACTTAAACAACCAACGGCAACTCGAATCACACTTACAAATGAATTCTGTCCTGTCGCTTTTCGCCCTTATTTTTACTCAAGTGACTGCCAAAGTAACATGATGCATGTTTTAGGTGGTAAGAGGTGAAGGAAAGGCCATCTTGCTGAGGAGGCACATCACAGATGTTTTCCCCGATATCATAGATCTGGTGAAGAGCCACATCTTTGTGTCTGTCAGTGTGCTGACAGAGAGTGGTAAGGAGGAGAGAGAGAGAGAGAGAGAGAGAGAGAGAGAGAGAGAGAGAGAGAGAGAGAGC
Organism: Nannobrachium achirus; assembly: GCF_963921795.1. Classification (NCBI taxonomy): domain Eukaryota; kingdom Metazoa; phylum Chordata; class Actinopteri; order Myctophiformes; family Myctophidae; genus Nannobrachium; species Nannobrachium achirus. Next base: position 4,807,684 of record NC_137828.1, read on the forward strand.
GTGTATGTTTATGTTAACTTTTTTGGTGCCATGATTTTTTCTCTTCAATGTCCCTTGATGCCATGGTCTCCATAGACTTCCATGTAATTTATAGTGCACGGATCATGCACGCCCATGCCTAGATGATGCACCACGTGTGTGCCCACTGTTCACAGCTTTCAAACAAAAAAATCCACTTGGAAATCCATTCAGGCATTCATGATTTATCAGCCATTATGTTTTCTTCAGATGTAAACAAACATGGCTGCCATGTTTGAAAGAATGGGTTGGTATGGGGGTTAAACATGCAATTTCGTCATCGCGATCATGCCTAACACATTTCTGGAGGTCCAAAAAACTTTTTTGAAAAAAAAAAAAAAAAATTGAAAAAGAAATTGAAAAAAAAAAAAAAAAAAAAAAAACTGCCCAAACTCGGGAAATGTTTGTCTGTAACTGTGTGAAACTTGAAGACTGAATAACCTTTGCCTGCTCTTTCAGGCAGTGAAATGGTGAAGGCAGAGCTGAAAGGCATCCAGATAGTCACATCTCCTTACACCATCCACTTCAAGAAGACACCAAAGTACTTCAAGCCGGGAATGTCCTTTGATGTTTCGGTAATAATAATAGCTCTGATTTATTGCATTTTTCTAAGTACCCAAAGTCACATTACATTAAACTAGAATTGAAATATTTCAAGTGAAGTCGTTTTTCTTTAGCATAACAAAGAATATTAAATTCGGCTACACCAGTGTACTTGACTGTTTTGCATTTTTGTCTAATAAATTATTCAATCAGTCAATTTACTCTGCTATAATTGCGACCTCCCAAAAGTACAAAATATTGGGTCAAACATTTTGTACTTTTACTTGTAACTATAAGTGTCGATGCCAACACTTTTGTGCTTTTACTCATTTTGAATTCCGGACTTTCACTTGTCCCCCCAAGGGCCCCTGAGAGCCAAGGGCCCCTGGCACCGGCCCCACCGGCCCAATGGTTAATACAGCCCTGATTAGGAGGGGCACAAAAGCAAAAGCAGGGGGAAATCTCGCTCAGAGTGCGCGATTTCTACATCTTTGCAGCGCGAGTGCGCCATCCAAACGTGCTGTGAGCCTATAGCTCCGACCGGCCAAAACTTCTGTCGGAATTTTCGAGCGCTTCATGATGACGTCGCTTTAGGACAGTTTTGGAACCTGTCTATTGCCTGTGTAGCTTTTAGCTCCACAGCAAAAATTTGGAAGGAACCAAGTTCATTTAGAAAAGATTTGGTCGCATACCCCCATCTAATAAGATTTTGTGCCAGGGACGTCGCCATATTCTAAATTAATCATTATTCATAAAATTGTGACGCCATACTAACACATTCTGCTGGGGGACCCCTGGGACCCCACTTATTTTGATAACTACCTTTCATTACTTGGTGCATGGTTTGAACGGTCAGTTCAGCTGTTTGTTATGTGCTGTACGTTAGGTTGTGGTTCTGAACTCTGACGACTCTCTGGCTGTGGGCGTGCCCATCCGGGTGGGTCCTGGGGACTTGCTAGTGAGAACGGCAGGCAATGGCATGGCCACGGTCACCGTCTCTACAGTAGCAGGGGCCTCACACCTGGACATCACCGTAAGTCTCATTGGGCAATTTGTTTATTTTTCTTTTAGCATAGTACCAGAATGTATTGTCACTCTCATGTCTATGTCTTTGTCTCTGTCTCTCTCAACATAGTTCTTATCACTACTGTATCCTTACTATTTCCTAGCTGCAGTTCATGCATGGGAACTTAAAGTCATTTCACCCACTCTTCTGTGATGTGACAAAGAACGTTTTGCGGGTGAAGTGTGCTTGAACCTCAAAGTGGGCTGTGTATGTGATTCCAGGCAAAGACCGCTGATAGAGCCCTTCGAGATGACAGGCAGGCATCAGCTGTACACAGAGCACCACGATATACTTCCAGAAGCAACAGCTACCTCCACATAGGTACAAAAGAAAGGAAATAAATCATAACAATATTGACTCCATGTGCTTGTGGTGGTGGGACCTAAATCCTGTAGACAATGTACTAGGTAGAGATAGAAGGTAGAGATGCGACGTTCACGAACGAAACAAATCTTTTGATCGGTTCTTTGAAGTGAACAATGGGATCTTGTTCGCGGAGTAGGGAGCTGTTCATTTGGGGGAAGGGGGGGGGGGGGGGGGTTAACACAAAAGCTCCTCCTTGCTACTCCACTGAGCACTGACTGAGTACAGCAGTGAGAGGGAGAGAGAACAAGGGGAGGAGCGATTTCATTGTTGCCTGCTTGTTTTTTTGAGGTGTTGCATGAATAACATTAGTCAAGGTAGCTTAAGTTACACACGTTTTATGATAAGGGTAAATACAAAATTGTGATCTCAACTGTCAGCAGAGGAATGTGGAGCCACCTTGTGGATTCATGTTTCAACGAATGCTTCTTAAAAATATGTAACTATACAATGAGCCAAATGAGCCACTCTTTTGAACAGCTCTTTTAAGTGAGCCAGATCCATGGCTCTGGCTCACTTCAAAGAGCCATACATTGCATCTCTAACCACAGGTAGCTTGCATGCATGTATTTAATCAACGTGTTTAAGCAGTAAACAAAGCAGTACTTGTTGTACATTTGTGTGATTGTTTCTAACATTTCAGATGTGGGCTCATCTGAACTGAGATTAGGAGACAACCTGGAAGTCAACCTGCACCTTCCCAGGCATGCAGAGCCAAACCAAGACATCACATACCTAGTGAGTTGAGCTGTGTTTGAGACCTATGTCTGTATGCATTTACTGGTTTACTGTTTCTGCTACTCTAATGGCTCTCAACGGTTTCTGGTCCCACTAGAAATCTTGAAATATGTTCAAGTTTCATGTTTATTCCAATGATTAATCAATCAATAATTGTATTCCTGCTTGGATCAATGGCCGTTCCTATCTTTCAATAGCAATGAAAACAACATTTTCAAGGTTTTAAAATAAAACACAATCTCTTTTTAAATATTAATGTTATATATTAACTATTCAAATTGTATTCTCATTCATGACTGCAGATCCTGAGCAGAGGCCAGTTAATCAAGAATGCACGTTTTAAGAGACGAGGCCAGTCCTTGGTGACTCTGTCACTGGTCATTACCAAGGACATGATCCCCTCCTTCCGTATCATAGCCTATTACCACACTGGAACTAATGAAGTGGTGTCAGACTCTGTTTGGGTGGATGTAAAGGACAGTTGCATGGGTTCGGTGAGAGAGACACACATGCTTGCACGCACACACATGCTTGCACGCACGCACACACACGCAAATTGCTTTCAAGTGTCAACTGAACGTTCGTTGTCTCAACTACTTTTGTTCACTTTAGTGTATGAAATTGAAGGAGGGCATGTACACCCTTTATACTGTAGGAAAACAGTATAAAGGGTTGTTATAATTCAAACACTAATTGTTATAATTCATTCTACCTCTCCCACTGTCATTCCCTTTCATCATAGCTGAGGATAGAATCAGCCAGAGATGTGACATCGTTCCAGCCTCGTAAGAAGTTTGCTCTGAAGGTCACAGGAGACCCAGAGGCCACGGTGGGACTGGTAGCTGTGGACGAGAGCATCTACGTCCTCAACAACAAACACCGTCTCACCCAGAAAAAGGTATTTTATGTGTTGAGGGCACTTCTTTAAATCTTCTTAAAAAGGTGGTGCTTCCCAAAATTACTATTTTGGATAAAACATTGTTAGCTAATATTCACTGTAACAATATTTCTAAAAACCTGTTTACCCCCCCTCCCCCGCCCCCCCCCCCCCCCCTTTTTTTTTTTTATTGTTTGTTTTTGTTAAGCCCTATCATGGTAACTAAAGTCTAAAGTCCACTGCAACAGACTTTGGCTTGTTCTTACCATAACCGTTGTGTACACAATGGCCTTTGTTTGCTTCCTCAAATCCTTGGTTCACAGCGCTAAATTGTTACTTCTAATTTAGTTCAAATTTATTTTGACCAAATTCTAGTTTATGTGGTTAATTCCCCCCTTATTGTATAATGAATAATGTTATGTATTGTGCTGATTTGCAGTGTTGTGTTTGTGTGTGCATCAGGTGTGGGACCTGGTGGAGAAGTATGATACTGGCTGTACAGCAGGTGGGGGGAAGGACAGTATGGGAGTGTTCTCTGATGCTGGCCTGTTGTTTATGACCAGCGCTGAGGACGGGACTCCATACAGGCAAGGTAAGGTCCTCCCCTCCACTTCCGTCCTCTACTCAAGGGCGGAATCATAGGGGGCGCCTGGGAGCTTGAGCGTACAGTTATGAGAGCCCATTGATTTTTCGCCGACAATTCCTAGCACTCAGTCGTTTTCACAAGTTTTCCCAAACTGGCCAAACTGCATTCCTGGCACTCGGCCGATATCACACGTTGGCTTTGTCCCTTACAGCGTCAAAGACCGCCCCACATCCTGGCTGTATGTATAGCTCTGTTATACTGTAGCCTACCAAGACGAAGACGCACCGTCTCTGCGACCCCTGTGCCCCACACGCTGGACCACTAAAACGGCATCGCTGCAGACTGCAGTCCATTGCTTCCAACTACATTGCACTCAGCCCGTGGCCTGCGTATGCAGCTAGACACTTTTAGCACGTTTTTTTGCTTTGAGAATCATGCTAAAGTTTTTCTCACGTGTGGAAATGGTCAACACACATGTGGAGGATTGTGTTGTCGGAAACAGCGCCTGCAAACGCATGGTGCAATTCTATGGAGACGACTTTGATGAAGCCAGGCTGACACTGCATTGTGACGTTTGCCTGGAGATGGCAAAGACCATGTGGACTCACATTCTTTGCTTATTAAGTAAAAGTATCAATACTGCAATGTAGATGTACTTCAATTCAAAATGAACTTGAGTAAAAGTACGAAAGTATTGGCATCAAAATGTACTTAAAGTACCAAAAGTAAAAGTACAATTTTTTGGAAAATAGCAGATCTACAAGCTCACAAGGCGTCGTGATATGATGCGTTTGGAGCTTGTAGATCGGCTATTTTCAAACAACCTAGGTATAATGGCTAAAGTGGTTAATGTGTGTTTTAAAATATTATAACTTATATCCGAAAAGTAACTAGTAACTAAGTTTTCAAATAAATGTAGTGGAGTAAAAGTACAATATTTGGATCCGAGATGTACTGGAGTAGAAGTAAAAGTATTGGAAATTGGAAATACTCAAGTAGTACAAATACCTACTTAAAAAGGGGCGGGGTCAAAAACGAGCACCCAGCTCAATATTGAAACTTCAACGTCCCTGCCTCTACTTACCGGTATATGGTGTATCTTAATTTAGACAGACATTTGCAAAGCTTGGATGGGAACTGTGGTAATCATGTATGCAGTTGATTTTGCAGATTGATTTGAAATGTTTGCCGATACAGTTCATTCAAGCGCCAGTCTATTGGGAGGCTCCGATATAATTTTTGGTTTATTGCTTGGTGGTTTATTCTGAGCTCATTCGTGCTTGAAATGAAATATGTATCTCTTTACTCATCCTCTAGCGCCACCCTCAGGTAAAAATTCCCAACAAAATATCGCATAAGATTCCAGGTTGAACTGATTTCTGTGACCCGAGTTACCCTTTGGCCCGTTTCCAGATGTAAGGGGCAGCATGGACTCTAGGGTGCAAGTGTAGTTTTATATATACAGTATGTGGGGCAGACTACTAACTAGGGGTGTAACGATACATTTTAACAGTGATACGATACGCATCACGATACATGGTTGACGATACGATACATGGATGATATGGGTTCATTCATGGATTCAATGATTTAAAATCGATATAGTAACTAAATCTGTGGTGAAATTAAATCTGTGTGAAACGTGTCAATAGTGCAGTTTTTTTTAAGGCAAAATCTTTTATTATGCATATAAATGAGTAAACAATGTGATTCTATAGCAAATACATGGACATTATATTCAACACATGGATAAACCCGCACCTTGACATGAACACAGAGATTACACACATTTATCCATAGACCAACAGTAGCTGGAATTAGTAAAAAAAGGTTATTAGACCACAGCATTTTGGATCAGTTGGAGAGGCTTAAGTGCACATGCCGGGAGGCCAGTGAGGAGAGAGTTACAGTAGTCAAGTTTTGATGTCTGGATGAGGAGCTGGGCTGACTCCTGGGTGAGGAAGGGTCTGATTTGACAGATGTTATAGAGTGTGAACCTACAGGACAGGGTGACTGATGCAATGTGTGCCTTGAATGATAGCTGGCTGTCCAGGACCACACCAAGGTTTTTAGCAGTTGGAACCGAGGTCACCAATGCGTTGTCTATGGGAATCGTGAAATCTTGCATGGGGCAAGACTTAACTGGGAAGAAGAGAAGCTCTGTCTTGTCTGGGTTCAGCTTGAGGTGGTGGGCTGACATCCACTGTGAGATGTCGGCCAGACATGTGGCAATGCAACCTCGGTGGCAGAGGGGGGGAAGGATAAAAACAGTTGAGTGTCAACGTCATAGCAGTGATAGGATAGGTTGTGAGCAGAGATGACAGCACCAAGGGATTTTGTGTACAGGGAGAAAAGGAGGGGACCAAGTACAGATCCCTGGGGGACTCCGGATAGGAGGGTGCGGGGGGGTGAAAGCAAACCTTTCCACGATACCTAGGTCGGGACCGTACCTATGTTCCCCAGGTTCTATGTTTCCGAGGTTCTATGTTCCCCAGGTTCTATGTTCCCCATTTACCCCCCCAAAAAAGGTTCTGTGTTCCCCTCTAACCCAAAAAAGGTCCCATGTTCTCCAGGTTCTATGTTCCCCACTTACACCCACAAAAAAGGTTCTATGTTCCCCGCTCAACTTAAAAAGGTTCTATGTTCCCCACTCATCCAAAAATGCTGGAAACATTCATTTCTAATTTTAATAACAATTCAAACCACGGTAAACACCCAATAATGGGGAGACATTATGAATACTAGTGGGACAGGGGGCACTAGGGACATCTGGACACCATACTTTTGTTATGACTGGGCATCTGGACGAGTGGGCACCTGGACATCTGGGCAATAGGGACATGTGGGCATTTGGACGAGTGGGCACTTAGGGGTGGAGACATCTGGGCACCTGGGCAACTGAGCACCTAAATTAGGATTGCCCAAATGTTGCCCCATGAGAGGGGAACATAGAACCTTTTTGTGGGGAGGGTGGGTGGGGAACATAGAACCTGGGGAACATACAACCTCTGGAACATAGGGTGGACCCCACTCAGTAACCCAAAGCATTTTACTGGTGACGTTTAGGGGTGGCCGTAGCTGGGTAGTGAGGCTGTCGCCGGTTCAACCCTTGGCTGTGTAATCCAAGTGTCCCTGAGCAAGACCCTTAACCGCTGACTGCTCCTCCTTTGTTTTGTATTTCCAGAATTAAGGTGTCCAGGCAGCGGCAGCGCAAGGAGGAAACGAGGCACCCTGGGTAACTATTAACCACTTAGTTGACCAGAGTCCCCAAGGACTCTAAGGTTCCTCCAGTTTTCACTCTTATGCTCTAGTACAGTGTCCCCAAGGACTCTAAGGTTCCTCCAGTTTTCACTCTTATGCTCTAGTACAGTGTCCCCAAGGACTCTAAGGTTCCTCCAGTTTTCACTCTTATGCTCTAGTACAGTGTCCCCAAGGACTCTAAGGTTCCTCCAGTTTTCACTCTTATGCTCTAGTACAGTGTCCCCAAGGACTCTAAGGTTCCTCCAGTTTTCACTCTTATGCTCTAGTACAGTGTCCCCAAGGACTCTAAGGTTCCTCCAGTTTTCACTCTTATGCTCTAGTACAGTGTCCCCAAGGACTCTAAGGTTCCTCCAGTTTTCACTCTTATGCTCTAGTACAGTGTCCCCAAGGACTCTAAGGTTCCTCCGGTTTTCACTCTTATGCTCTAGTACAGTGTCCCCCAGGACTCTAAGGTTCCTCCGGTTTTCACTCTTATGCTCTGGTACAGTGTCCCCAAGGACTCTAAGGTTCCTCCAGTTTTCACTCTTATGCTCTAGTACTCTCACCTTCCCTCTCTTTCTAGCTGGGGAGGAACTGGTAAAGTTTATGCACTTTTTTTGCTATGGTGTTAGGTATGCGTATAAGGTTTTCAAAAACCATCGCAAACAAATTGGGCTTGCCCCCCCAGTGGTCTGTTTGCTATGAATCAAATATTAGATAGGTCAGTATATTGTAGACCACTAGGGGACGAGCCCAACTTGTTTGCAATGTTTTTTTGAAAACCTTATACCCATACCTAACACCATGTCAAAATTCAAAAACGAGTTAACAAGGACATATTTCTAATGGTTTTTTACATATTAAAACCCAGTTTATAGGCATTTTTATCTCCTAGCAGCCATTGTGGACGCCATCTTGAAAATGATGCCTTTCTGGTAGTTATTTCTTCCTGAATTTTTAGTATGTTGTTTATCATACCCAATAGTAACAGAATCCATTGAAAGAACTATTTTATCAATTATTTGGGGTTTCAACCATATACTGATGTATCTAATATTTGATTAATTGCAAAATGACCACTAGGGGGCGAGCCCAACTTGTTTGCGATGGTTTTCGAAAACCTTATACCCATACCTAACACCATACCAAAAATCTAAAACTTTACACCAAGTGCACACAATTTTGAATAGATCCTCCCCAGCTTTTCTTTCTTTCTTTCTTTCTTTCTTTCTTTCTTTCTTTCTTTCTTTCTTTCTTTCTGGGACATTGCATGTTCATGAACATGCAATATACATACAAAAATTCAATCAATTGAACAGGATCTCATGTAAACATGCCAGATTTAGCTAGAAGCTCATTTTTGATCAAATGAGCTTAATTGATCAATTAACCTACACCAGATTGGTTATTGGTGAGGAGAGAGAGAGATATCAGGATAATTAAATATTCTTTCCTATATTACAACTTAGGTGAGGAAGATGATTATGATGATGGTTATGAGGACAGCGATTGGATTATTACCCGTACTCATTTCCCTGAGAGCTGGCTATGGAGGGATGTCCAACTGCCTAGATGCGACCGAAGCAGTCCTAACTGGTGAGGCAAACTAAAAGCTACACACATGCACGCATGCACCACCTTGGTAGTAGCATTCTCTGGCCCCACCCCCAATCCCTCCATTGTCTGTATACATACCTTTTGATGCAAATATGTGTTGTACTGAATTGTATCATAATATGTATTATGAATTGAGTACAATGGACCACAATGGAAACAAGCACCCCGGAGCTTTTTGTGTTATCCTTTTAGCATGACGAGCTTTGACTGTATCAACGTGTTAACGTGTTAACCAGTAAGACGCCTAAGGACAAAAAAACCCTGCTCTGAGTATCTGACATCACTGTGATGTCACCTGTGATGTCACAGTGATGTGTCAGGGGAACCAGTGTCAGGCGTGACCCGTCCAGACGGACGGACGGACACCGTTCCCCTGACATCACAGTGACATCAGATGTCAGAGTGACAAAGAGAGAGTTGCGACACTTCCGTCGACTCCCATAGTAAGCGTGGAACAGGTGAGAACAGGTTCCATGCGTGCGCATGCGTAAGCTAGGCTAAGTCAGCTTCCCACCATAGAGTAACTATGGTGGGAAGCTGACTTAGCCTAGCTTACGCATGCGCACGCATGGAACCTGTTCTCATTCCTAGCTAGCCTCTGCTGCTCTTCGGCCCCCATTATAACCGAGGCATTTTCACTTGCTGGTAAGTAGACTAAATCACGTCTTTTTCACCCTTTTAATAATGTTATCTACCTTAGAGAGGCCTGTGAATGCGTTAAAATGGTGAAAAAGACGTGATTTAGTCTACAGAGGCTCGCTAGGAATGAGAACAGGCTCCATGCGACGCCACTTCCGGTCTGCGGCGAGTTCAAAGCGTATCGCCACTCTGCTTACACTGCTCTGGACAAACCCATATACGGTAAAAAAGTGTACGCACACAGACAAGCTGTGACGGTTCTCATAGTAAAACTGCGAGACTCTGAGACTCTCCTCTCTTCTCTTTCAGTGAAACCACATCTATTGTGAGAAATGAACCACTACCAGATTCCATCACCACCTGGATAGTCACAGGCATCAGCCTGTCCAAGACACATGGTGAGAACTTCTTCCTCTTGCCTAGATAAAATACTAGTAAGACGCCTCAGGGCGACATGCGACCTCGCCCTAAAGGGCAAGGTCACAGCAATTCTTGGCTATCTACCCTTGTCTCCCCTACCCTGTACATATACGTGTTTGTATAACTTTGATGATGTTTGTATGTTTTTTGTTATTTGTATAACCATGAGTTGAATACCTTGCGACGTAAAAAAGACGTGAAAAGACTTATTTGCGATGTTCCTTTTAGGCAGGGTGTTTAACTGTACTTGTACTGTATGTACTACATTCTTTAATGCATTGACTATACTTGTTATGTTCTCCACTTTTATCTGGCCAGTGATGTATATCGGACCAGTTACCCAATCTCAACAATGCCTGTTGAGATTGGCAGAACATGCCCATATATGGACATTCCCAGATATGCCCTTAATACTGATGACATTGGGACAGGGATCTCCATATATGGGCATAGAATGGACGTAATTTGCAAGTGTGATCTGAGAATGCCCATATATGATATGGGCATTCCCAGATATGTCCTTAATATTGATGACACTGGGACAGGGATCTCCAGACAGACAGACAGACAGACAGACAGACAGACAGACAGACAGACAGACAGACAGACAGACAGACAGATGGAGACAAGCTGCAACATTTCTCATGGTATACTGCGACCTTCGGTCGCAATCATACTGTATGTTTTAGAGCACAAGTTACAAAGTGCCTTTCCAAAAAGATCAAAACAATCAAATCACATCCAACTACAGCTCTGCAATTCTGGGTCTATGAAGTTTTTTGTCTCCACCAGCCGAAGGCAGGGGGAGAGTATGTTTTCGCCCCTGTCAGTCCGTGCGTGCGTCCGTCCTCCGAGTTTGTTACCAGCTAATCTCCGGCGCCGTTGGCCCGGTCGCTGCCAAACTGAGCACACACCTTCCCTGGATGCCAATTCAGAACCTCTGCCCCACATTTCTCAAATGGCCCTGTTCTAGTGCCATGAGGCAGATGTTTGCAAAACACATTTCTGTACACTACTCCTACATATTTTGTCCAAAAATCCTACAAATCGGTAGACAGTATCTCTACAGTCATGTGATCATCATGGATATGTCCGAGTTTCCATATTCCATCCTGATTGGCTACTATTGACTTCCAAAGTTTGCAGGATTGCTCCGTTTTGAACAAAATGCCTCAAATCATGAACACAGCGTGCAATCTTGGTGAAATTGGGCGTGCACGTTACAACTAGGTAGAGGAAGAAATGTCACTTCAGATTTCTCAAATCAACCTCATGGTGGCGCTATGGAGACCTGTGCTCGGAAGAGCACTGCTTCTATTTTTTTATTTATTTTTTAACGGCAAGACTACTAGTCTTATTCCACCCTTTCTTCCTAAAGGCATCTGTGTGGCTGATCCATTGGCTGTAGTGGTTCAGAAGCCATTCTTCATCGATCTCAGGCTGCCCTACTCAGCTGTCCGTGGAGAGCAGCTGGAAATCAAGGCCATCCTAAACAACAATAGTCCTGATGAAAATATAGTAAGTTATGTTCCTTTAGGTTGTTCTTTGTTTAGGATACAGTGTCGTCTGTCAGGACACAATTTTGCCTGTACATTTAACTGTTTCATTATTTTCTTTTGTTCAAAATATGTAATTTGGAGGCAAAAGGTTGTGTGTGAAAGTATAGACCTTAGCAGAGACTATTTTGTCTGTTCACAAACTGAACGGAAAACAACATGCAATTCAAAACCCTGAATAACATTGTTATTGTTATTATTGCTGTATCTGGTTTGACACAGGGGTTAAACCTTGGATATTTGTAGGTTTCTCTTTGGAGAATAACGCGATTAACTTGAATCCCATAGGTGCGTGTGGAGCTCTTTGATACCTCGGAGCACTTGTGCAGTGCGGCCTCTAAGCGTGGGAAGTATCGGCTCCCAGAGGTGACTCTCGGGCCTTACACCACACGGTCGGTGCCCTTTATCATTGTTCCCATGAAGGATGGCCGTTACCCTATTGAGGTCAAAGCCCAGGTTAGACACTCATATCTCAGCGATGGAATCAGGAAGTTACTACGAGTAGTGGTAAGCAAGACCGACTGCATTGTGTATTGGCATCCATTCAACATGACTCCTTCACACTGCATGCTACGGTATATACCAAGATTACCCACCCCCCAATGTTAGCAATATGAGTTTAGGATGACACAGTTTCAACCAGTCACATGCAATTAATTTCTGCTCATTTTAACCAGTCAGAAGCAATTCAAAGTGTGGTAGCTGTTGCATGTTATGTTGACTACTTGTTCTCACGTGCTATGTACCATAATTTATTCTGTTATTTACTGTTTGCGTGTCCACAAATGTAGAGAGCATGTTGTTTAGGCAGACACTACAGCAGGCGTGATATTTACCTTTAGCCTCGTGTAGTCTGACTTTAAGGACAAAAGTTTTTTCCAATTCCGATTTTCCAGATTTGTAGCACTTAATTTATTCATTTACAATGTATTTAGTTGATCATTACGACCATCAGGTCGCAGTTACTATGAACACCTCCACCGGCTGTCCGTCAGTCAGTCTGTCGCTCCGTCACGTCACACTTTTGGCCCTATTCTTATCTCCGGCACTGTTGCCCCTATCCATGCCAAAATTTGCACACACACTCCTTGGCTGGCAAACCCCCGATTTCTCACATGGCCCTCTTCTAGCGCCACCATGAGGTTGCTTTTTGCAGACAGCTAAACCATGCATTCTCTGGCCCTACCTAAGCAATACATTAGCCACGCACATGCCCCTACACTCAGGAACCAATGCCACTTACAGGGCAATTTGTGTATACATGCGACGTGGCGGTCGCTTATCTCGCGATTAGGGAGTCTTACTCGTTTACAGACCAGGGTTCAAGCCATTTCCTCTGATCTCGCACAACCCCCCTGAGCGTCAGCTAAATGTGTAAATTGTATTTGAAGCTGGAAACGACATTCTGTTTTATTATGCATTTACTTATTTACTGTATGTGTGCCAGCCTGAAGGAGAATTGGTAAAGGATTCAAAGCATGTAACCCTGGACCCTGCTAAACACAGTGAGTTTTCAAATGGTTGGAATACACTTTACATAACATATTATGTATTTTTTTAGAAGGCAACATAAACACTTTCCCCATGTCATTCAGATGGTAGACAGCTTCTAGTTATCAACAGTGGAATTCCTACGGCCGATGTAGTCCTAAACACACCTTCCAGCACCCTGATCTCAATAACAGGTGAAAGATCTGTCTGTCTGTCTGTCTGTATGTCAGTCTGTCTCTCTGTCTATTCTATCTATTCTCTGTCTGTCTGTCTGTCTGTCTGTCTGTCTGTCTGTCTGTCTGTCTGTCTGTCTGTCTGTCTGTCTGTCTCTCTGTGGGTAGGGGCCGCATTTTTTTATGGGTCACAATTACATATCCCTTAACACATGGGTGACTAACAGGTCATTTTGGCCGATTTTGAGATTGCAAAGTGCAATAATTCTCCCCGTGAAGGTCTCAGAAATTTCCCCTTCAATGACTTTTCCTAAATACTCAAGATATATGTTCTGTTTTTTTTTCCCTTCTGAAACATTTCCTAAGTATGAAATATACATTTATACCACTCTGACTGCATTTATAGGTCAAATTGACAGGTCAATTCTTTCAATTTTTTGCCCAGGAGAGCAACACCTCTTCCCCCCCCTGCCAGCGGGGGTTCTATTGTCAATAGAACAACAGACAATAGAACCCCTGCTGGCAGCAGGGGAGGAGGTTTGCTCTCCTGGGCAAAAAGGGAGAGAATTTACCTGTCAATTTGACCTATAAATGCTGTCAGAGTGGTAGTTTTTTTTAATTTTCAGTCACCCGAGTGTTAATAAACCAGTAAGACTCCCTAATCGGGAGATAAGCGACCGTTGGCCGCTTATCTCTACAAATAGGCCAAAAATGAGTTGTACCAAAATCGTCCTGATGGTGGCGCTAGATGGGACAGATGCGTTTTGATTACATGACTGTAGAGATACTGTGCGCTTTGCGTGATTTTAGGGCAAAATCTGTAGGTGTCCAAAAATGTGTTTTAAAAAATCGGCCTGAAGGTGGCGCTAAATGGGACAGGTCCATGTTGATGAGATGAGTGTAGACATACTGTGTACCGATTTGTGTGATTTTAGGGCAAAATCTGTAGGAGCAGTGTCCAAAAATGTGTTTGAAAAAATCGGCCTCATGGTGGCGCTAGAAGAGGGCCATGTGAGAAATGAGGGGTGGGGTCTCCGCGCCGCCGAGGCGGACGAATAGGTACCGGCCCCGGCTCTCCCGGTCGCTCCTAGCCCGAGTTACGGCATTTTATGTGAGCTGTAGTGTAGGGGGTCCTCCACTGGGGGCGCCACCACTTTTTCATCCCTTCTGGAGCACCAGGAGTCGGTGGTCCCCGGGAATTCCCTGTGAGCAGCCCCGTTGGGGTGGTCATTTGGTCATTTTTGCACGTTTGGTAATTTTTTACACCTGGGGGTCCCCCAGCTCCGGGGGTCCTTGGAGGTTGTAGTTTGGCAGGCAAGGAGTGTGTGTGCAAAATCTGGCATGGATCAGGGCAACGGTTGCGGAGATATGAGCAGGGCAAAAGTGTGACGTGTGACGTGTGACTGACAGACTGATAGACTGACTGACGGACTGACGGAGGGACTGACAGCCGGTGGAGGTTTGGATAGTATAGGAGTGCAAGTAACTGCGACCTACGGTCGCAATAACAACAAAAAAACAATCTTCGCACGCACAAACACAAAATCTAAGAAATTCCATTGATTACTAGATTACTAGCAGTAGTGAAAATAGACGATCTACAAAGATCTTCTTTTTTCGCTAGTTTAGGTCCCGGGTGACATACAATCTTTCTTTGGGGGTTTGAGCTAAAGGGTTTGGGAACCACTGGACTAATATATACTATATTATATCTGTGTGTCCACTTTATGTGTTATGTGATTGTGTTTAGGTGGACAGCAGATGGGTGTGTTTGTAGAAGAAGCCATCAGTGGGGACTCTATGGGCAGTCTCATCCGACAGCCTGCGGGCAATGGAGAGCAGAACATGATTCTAATGACTCTGCCCGTCATCGCCACCACATACCTGGACAAAACCAACAAGTGGGAAGACGTGGGTCTTAACAAACGCAATGAAGCCCTTCAACACATCAGAAGAGGTAGGAATGAATACAACTGACTGTACTGTCATAGCACTTTTCACAGAAAATTAAAGGGACTACACCATGAATTTACATTTTTCCAATGTTTATGTATTTTCTTGGTGTCCCACCAGCAACTTCTATCCTCACAAAGTCCTATTTCTGACCATTGTGTCTTTCTCAGTTTATGGGCAGATCTATGTTAGCATGTCTCAGAACAGTCCTGATTGTGAAAGGTCAGATTTGTGATGTCACAAGGCCTGAGAAGGAGGCAGGAGGAGCTGGGAGAGGGTTGGGGAGGGGTGGGCAGGCCTGAGAAGGAGGCAGGAGGAGCTGGGAGAGGGTTGGGGAGGGGTGGGCAGGCCTGCTGAGCAGGAGGTGGGGAGGAGTGTGGGGCCAAAACTGGCTCAATAGCGCAGTCCTCCCACTCAGGACAAGGTGGTACTGCAGCTGAAAATGCTCTGAAAGCCAGGCAGAAATGACAGGGGCTCTGTATTCAGGAGTGGTAATTTAGCCTCAAACCTTTTCAAAAACGTTTTTGGGACACAAACAGTGTTATATAAATTATTTTTAAATGCATGGTGTAGGACCTTTAAATTGTAATTTTAAATGACAATTTAATTTGATGTCATTCAAAAGATTATAATTTAGAGACATTTTCAGTCATCATTACACTCATATGAACGTCATACCTGACAGAAAATCCCTAGTATGCATGGATAGCTGGTGTTGATGTGCTTTCAGCCAAAAGTGTGTGTCCGGCTATATAGAGTCTCTATTACTATAGCATTCAGGAGGTGAAGTTCCAGACTCTATATGACATTCAGGAGGTGTAGTTCCAGACTCTATATAACATTCAGGAGGTGTAGTTCCAGACTCTATATAACATTCAGGAGGTGAAGTTCCAGACTCTATATGACATTCAGGAGGTGTAGTTCCAGACTCTATATAACATTCAGGAGGTGTAGTTCCAGACTCTATATAACATTCAGGAGGTGTAGTTCCAGACTCTATTACTATATAGCATTCAGGAGGTGAAGTTCCAGACTCTATATAGCATTCGAAGATTGTAGAATTGTTGACTGGCTGCTTGAGACTTTTTGTTTATTAACCCCAGATTTGTGTTTGTGTGTGTTCTAGGCTATGAAAACCAGCTTTCCTACCGTCAAAGCAGTGGGTGTTTTAGTGTGTTTAATAATCGTGCTTGCAGCACTTGGTGAGCCTGTCATACACACAATTGGATCAAAGATAGATGCAAACTTAGGACATGTTGAACACATAAAGGAGCTACTGTATGTTTTTTGAAAAACGGATGCTAAAATAAAAATAATGTTTCGAAAATATTTTATAAAAAATAAAAATAAGCTTCATACATGTGTTTCAATTCAAAAATGACCACAAAAGGCTTAAAATAATGATAAAATAATCATTTTGGCCATTGTCGGGCCGACACTTTGTTTACATCCTAGTCAAACACTATCAAAGAATAGACTAGAATGTAAACTAAGTGTCGGTCCGTCAATGGCCAAAATGTTTATTTGATGATTATTTTACGCTTTTTGTGGTAATCTTTGAATAGAAACATAATGTATGAAGCTCATTTTTTTTATAAAATATTTTCGAAACATTATTTTTATTTTAGCATCTGTTTTTCAAGAAAAAGTTGACTATAGCTCCTTTAAGCTAAACTTGTATTACCCCTCCTCTCATCTACTCTTTTCATTCCATTCCCTCTCCTCCCCTCTCTAACCCTACAGGCTGACAGCCTATGTGGTCAAGGTGTTTGCCATGACCAGTAAGATGCAGGTGCCTGTGCAAGACAATGTGATTTGTGATGCCGTCAAGTGGCTCATTTTAAATACACAACAGTCTAATGGCGTTTTCATAGAAATCGGACAAGTGATCCACAGGGAGATGCAGGTATGTACTGTGCACTGAGTTAACAATTACAATTTAGGCATTTTGCGTCATCCTGTTTGGTCAGCCTTTAATGGCAGACATCGCAACTTAGAGATCAGCATTGGAAGAAAGTTTTGTCATTCTCACAGTGAGACACACACAACAGCCTGCCTGCAGGCTGCTGTGCGTCGCACAGGCTGACGCACTCTGCAGCTATATGTTCAGTTGTATGTCCAGCGAAAAAGAACCGTCAGTTGTAAAGTACTGTTATTTTATTCATATTAAGCAGCTGTCAAAACCTGTCTGTTTACTGTTATGAGCTGAATATATCCTTCGCGCTTAATGAGAACCCAGTCTCTGCATCTGAGACAAGTGGTTGGTCACTTTTAGACGCCCACATCTCCCACAGCGAATGACAAATCATTCATTTGCCAGATTGACAGTTCGACGACGAATCAGAGAACACATTTATTTGCATCGCGGGTCGCAGATCCGTTTCTAGACTGGATCCAGACGGATATGGCAGGAATTCGCGGGAGCGGCCGGGATTTCCGGGAGGTTTAGTGCCACTCGCGGGTGTGCGGGAGGAGACGCTGATTTCCGGGAGACTCCTGCAACATCCGGGAGACTTGGGATGTCTGTAATGGTGGTCAGCATATTACAAATGTACATGTACTCTGCATATTCAGGGGAACATCCATGGAACAGATAGTGATGCCTCTATGACTGCCTTCGTACTCATCGCCATGCAGGAGGCACGCAGAGTGTGTCATGGCAAGGTTAATGTAAGGAACTCACACACATGCACACACGCAAAATATGTCGTTTATTTTTTTATGAAAACATGGTCATACAAAATAAAGTTGAATATAAAGTAACATTAGCCTTGATACTAATCTTAAAGGAATATCGTTGTGGTTGCCTCTGCATTTGAGATGACTCTTTCATCCTCAACACAGTTTTGTCTTCCTTCTCTTACATTTTTGATTTAGTCTTAACCCTTTTAGTGCCTATCCCGAACTAGTTCGGGATATTCGGGATCAAAAACAAATTTTTATTTGCTATTTTACTTACCCCGAGCTGCTTGGAGCAACGTGGGTGGTCCCGGCTCGCCCAGCGCTCACCAACGAGAGACGCTAGATGCTCCGACGATTTATTCCATTGAAAATGGTTTAAAATAAAGTTTAGACCCCCCCAATGTTCACCAAATGTTCATTGTAGGCGGCGCGACGTATTCCAGGGTGCCTATCCCAAACTAGTCTGGGATATTTAATAAAATGAATTATTTTATCAGAGGCCTCAACGAAGCCCCGGTCTAGACGTCCATCCTTGGCCGGGACTTAGACTCGGCCATCCACGGGCCGTATTCGCGCTAACGGCCGAATCGCGCCGCCCACTCCAATAATAAATCACATCTTTAGACAGGATTTTCTCCGGATTGTGTCCCCAGACCCAACGAGAAAGTTTTTTGCGGCTGAAATAGCTTTAGATCGGGCTTCTCAATGGGTTAGCATTTTGGCTACGTGTCAGCTAGCTTCCTCCTCTGGACACCCATAGGATTGACCGGAGTGAAAACACAGGCCAGTTGGGAGAGGGTCGACGAAAGCTATAAAGAAGGTCAATGGAGAAATTTCTGGCACTCTAGCACCCCTTGTGGCCGGATGGCACTGTATGAGTTAAGACTAGTCTTAGTCTTTTGGAATTAGTCTTAGTCTTTTAGGCTAAATATAACCACATGACTGAACAAGTAACTTTTCTACTGTGCAATATCAAACAGAGTCAGAAAAATACAGTGCAATTCTCAAAAAATAATAAACAAAGCACCATCTTGGCTGTAAATGATGCCATTGCACCTTAATATACAGTAGCAAATACAATACTTATGTAAAAGTAAAACTGCTATGGCTAGGCTACAATGCTTAGTGTGTGCCACAGTGCCACTGCCAGGTACAAAATCTCTGCTCGGCAAATAATATAGTAACAGTATCAATCACATCTGACACTGTCTGCTACTCTCTGTGCAAAATCAACCAGATTTGAAAAGAACAGATAAGTGCCTGCATTCTCAAATGTAAAGATAAAAGATGTGTTTGGGTTTAATTCCATTTAGTCTTAGACTTAGATTTAGTCTTAGTCTTAGTCTTAAAGACTAAATCATACAATTTAGACGTAGTCCGGTTTAGTCTTCTGAAATTGTTTTAGTCTAGTCTAGTCTTAGTCGACTAAATATCAAAACCTTAGTCGACTTAATCTTTATTCTTAGTCTTAGTCAACAAAATTGACACTGCTTCTATGCAACTTCATAGTGGTTTCTTTCTACTGTGTGTCCAGAGTATGGCAGGCAGCATAGACAGAGCAGTGGAGTACCTGGAGAGAAACATGCCCAGGCTCACCAACCCATATGCTGTAGCCATGACATCATACGCCTTAGCCAACGAAGACAGATTCTCAGAAGAAAGAAAACACTTTCTCTACACGTTTGTATCAGGTGACTTTGAATGATATTACAGCCTACACTGTGTGTGTGTGTGTGTGTGTGTGTGTGTGTGTGTGTGTGTGTGTGTGTGTGTGTGTGTGTGTGTGTGTGTGTGTGTGTGTGTGTGTGTGTGTGTGTGCTTGTGTATACAGTATGTGTGCGTGTGTTAAACAATTGTTTGTCCACGTCTATAGACAAATTACTATTTTTAGATGCTGTACCCCATCTATTGCATCTGCCTTTAGTCATTCTGTGTGTGTGTGTGTGTGTGTGTGTGTGTGTGTGTGTGTGTGTGTGTGTGTGTGTGTGTGTGTGTGTGTGCGAGTGCGAGTGCGTGCGTGTGTGCATGTGTGTGTGTGACTGTGTGTGTGTGTGTGTGTTCCTCAGACCTCAGTCACTGGCCTGTGCCCACTGGTCATGTCTACACTCTGGAGGCCACAGCCTATGCTCTCCTGGCTCTTGTCAAGGCCCAGGTAAGCGTATCTCACTAAAGGCTTGTCCATACTTTCACCGAAACTGAACTTTTCGTTGGAGAGTTCCGACTTTTCTGACGTGCAACTTTCTGAATCCGGTGTAATGCTTTTCAGAAGTTGCGAGTGACGTCATTTTGTAGTTGAACTGGACCTTTCCGACAAAAGGTTCCTATTGATCAGTATCACAATGAAAATGGCACAATGGTGCTTAGCGGGAATCATGAGTTGCATTCAGTATCCCCCTCCCCCCTTTAAGGGCAATATTTTAGATTGTAATTGGAGACAAAGAAAAGGTGAGTGTTAAAATGTTTTCATTTGCTTTGTTCTATCGTTTTAGCACTTTTAGCGATTTTGATTTCAGTGACTTGGGGCATATCCTAAATATGTTGTTTTAGACCCAATAAGCCAGCAATTTCTGTATTAATATTTACAGTAACACTACTCGCCCCCACAAGTCACATCTGCCTATGACAGCGTGCGGTGCATCTTGGGAATGGGCTTATTGTGAGTAAAAATACTATTTAGACGCATTCCCCCATGCAGCCACTGACATCTAAATCCTTACATTTGCTGAAACAATAGAGAGGAGTAAATGAGAACATTTGTGCGACCTCAACCTTAAAAGGGCGAGGGTCCATGACATCAAGGTTCTCCATATATGGGCAGGTCAGCCTCCATATAATGGGCAGGATGACATCAGGGATCTCTATAAATGGACTGGTCAGCCTCCATATCGGGGCAGCCAGGTCAGCCATAGGCATTGAGGTCAGCTATTGACATTGAGCTGCTTTGGAATCACGGAATCGCAGACCTACTGACAGGATGTGACAGTTTACATAGGCCTACGTAACTGCGACCTTTGGACTGTAACTCCATAAACTAGCAGTATTGTACTCAATCAATTGTCTTCTTATCTTGCTTATCTTACTTTTTGACTGCTTCATGTATCTACATAGGCCTATTGAAACAGTGGATCAATAAAGTTTAAAGGAGTAGTTCACCCCCAAAATGACTTTTTTCTATTGATTACTCATGCCATGGAAGACTAGAGTTCAATAATATTTTTAGTTTTTTGTCACATTCCTAAGACAAAAATGTGATAACAACAAATTTACCCCCATTCGTTCCGGATGGGGACCCGCTTCGAAACGGGTCCCCATCCAGAATCAATGGGGGTAAATTTACTCTAATACATTTTTTGTCTTAGGAATGTGACAAAAACCAAAAAATATTATTGAACTCTAGTCTTCCATGGCATGAGTAATCAATAGAAAAAAGTCATTTTGGGGGTGAACTACTCCTTTAATCCCCATATGTAATTCAAGCCAAATTAATTTAATGTATTGTATTTCGTTTCTGAGCGAATATATAAAGTGACGAGGTTTAAAGATGTTGGTGCCACTTATCAAACTACAATAGCAGATTGGTTATGTGCTACCACTGTCTTATCCCTTACAACAATATTATGAGTTTCCATTTCAACGATTCATCACTCAGCACCTTCCTCTTTTTGTTTATTTTTTTGAACGAAGGCCTTTGAGGAGGCAGGACCTATTGTCAGATGGTTCAACAAACAACAGAAGACTGGCGGAGGTTACGGCTCCACTCAGGTAACGCACATAGGCAGCTTGACGTACGTTTGTACACGCACATTACACACTTTCTCTCTGTTCTTTGCCTTGAGCAGAAGAAGCAGGGGTAAGAGAAGGTACTGCGTCACTCAGGTGCTTTTTATAGACATGGGAGGTATTACCTGCCGCCTGTCAGCGACAGGAGATTTATTGGATTGATTCCGTATGGCACCCAAGGGGGTGAGAACGCTATCTCGCCAAACTTATAAAAAACGGGGTTATATACATAACCTCTAGTTTGCCTTTCTTTACTGATAAATATGTTGTTTTGCTCCCTGAGCTACAAACGTAAAAGAGTTTCACTTCAATGTTACCTGTAATTGTGTTGTGACACTGTGTGGGTCGCATCTCCTTCCAGGCGACCATGATGGTGTACCAGGCAGTGTCTGAGTACTGGGCCGATGCCAACGAAATGGACTATGATCTGGATGTGGAGATCTTGGTGCCTGGAAGAGCAAAGCCTAACCGTTACAACATCAACAGAGACAACTCACATCTAACTAGAACATCTAGGGTCAGACACACGCACGCATGCACGCACGCATGCACGCATGCACGCACGCACGCACGCACGCACGCACGCACGCACGCACGCACGCGTTAGAGTTAGATTTCTTCTCATTAATTGCACGTGTGTGTGTGTGTGTGTGTGTGTGTGTGTGTGTGTGTGTGTGTGTGTGTGTGTGTGTGTGTGTGTGTGTGTGTGTGTGTGTGTACTCTTGGACAGATCGACGGTGTGAACCATGACCTGACCGTGACGGCCACAGGAAGAGGAGAAGCAACTCTCACCGTGAGCATCACTGTCCAGCTGCACTGACCTTTTGTTTTGTTGTTTTTGAGCGGTGGTAAACCGCTCCTAAGAGTGGCTGTGCGTGTGTCTGTAGCCACTTTTCCTCAGCGTTTTGCCATAGCCATGTGTTTTCCTCAGCGGTTCGCCATAGCAATATGTGTGTGTGTGTGTGTGTGTAATCGTGGTATAAAGAAATGTAGATAAAAGAAAAGATGCTCGGGGAGGGAGCGAAATCAGCGATTTAATTCAGGCATTCTATATTAGGACATTTTGTTGACATTTTGTCATTTTATAACATTAACTCTTTTCATCTGCTCACAGGTGGTCTCACACTATTATGTCTTACCAAGAGAAAGGAAGAGTGACTGTGAGAGGTTTAACCTCTCTGTGGAACTCATTCCAGGTGAATTGGATGCTGTATGCCTGTGTTTCATTTCATTTCAACCTTTATTTAGGTCTTGGTAACGACTGAGGGCTAGACCCTCTTTTTCAGCAGTGCCGAGATTACAACAATAGTACACAATAAAACAACAATATGCAAACAAAAGCAGAAGACAGAGCAAATATATAACTAGAGTACATGATATAGAGAAAAGGATATGAACTCAATTAAAACAGGTACAGTTTAGATTCACCATATTTGAAATATCCGATTTAAAACGATCTAAGGATACAAGTGAGCTATATTTGAGTGAGGCCTGTAGAGTGTTCCATGAGTTTGTGGCTCCACACTTAAAGGCTGATTTTCCAAACTCAGTTGAGGCATAATAAGGCTCAAGCATTAAATAGTCCTGTGAGCGCCTGTGATGGCCATTTGTTTTTTTTCCACTTCAAAAGAGAATTCAAATAAGGTGGTAATCTCCCAATTAAACCTTTATAAATGTGTGCAGTCTGTCTGTCATGTGTTGATCCGTTATAGCTGTCAGTTTAGTGCAGTGGTACTCAATGTGTGGTCCCGGGGAACCCCAGTGGTCCTTGAGGGGGTTCCAGGGGGTCCCCAGCTAAATTAGTTTATACAGCCTACAGTAGCATCAGAATACGTTTGACAACTTTATCCCTGTTTCATACTTTGGACTAAATTAAAAATGTGCTTTAATTTCTTTTCACAAATCTTCTTTTATGGGAGCCTAAAATCCATTCAGATCAGATGGTGGTCTGCAGACAGTGTGGCTGTTGTTTGTTTCTGGCTGTGTATTCCTTCATTTGTTTGCTGTATGTTTGACAGCGTCCCTTTGTTTGTTTTTCTTTGAAACTGAAATGTTTCATCGTTTCTGTTCATCTCCATCAGAGAAAACCGTGGGAGAGGAGAAGACCTACAAGATGAAAATATTGGTTTTGTAAGTAAAGTGAAAGATAAAGCTATATTGTCTGACCAGCAACATTATCTCTCTCATCTTTTAACACCCTCACCGAACACAAACAACTTAACTCGTTTAGTGCTAAAACCGAACAATTTCGTTTTTTTCCCCCAATCCAATCAAATGTTTTTTTTGCTATTTTACTTACCCTGAGCTGCTTGTAGAGACGTGGGTGTTCCTGGCTCGTCCATCACTTTCCAACAAGCCATTCTACGTGTTCCGACGATTTATTCCATTGAAAATGGTTTAGAATAAAGTTTAGAGCCCCCCCCCCAAAAAAAGACCCCTCACATCCTACTTTATAGAAAGTCGATGGGAGCACAACTTGATATGGATAATTATATGGGTAAATTTCAAAATTAAGTTTGGTAGCCAAGGCTAAAATCCATCGTTGGGTCCTAAAGAAGCCTCAAAAACAGTTTGGCGCTTTTATCCGCTTCGTTTCGATAATTTTGTTAAGCCAACCCACTCTTTTGACTAATCCATCTGTTGTCTGTCTCCTCAGGTTCAAGGACAGGCAGTCAGATTCAGGGATGGCAGTTCTGAATATTGGTTTGCTTACTGGATTCACTGTGAACTCAAATGACCTGGATTTGGTAGGGGTTTAACCAACACGCACGCACGCACGCACGCACGCACGCACGCACGCACGCACGCACGCACGCACGCACACGCACACACACACACACACACACACACACACACACACACACACACACACACACTAGAAGCTCACAGATCTGCTATTTTCACTATTTTTGACACAAGACTTCTGTGTGTGTGTGTGTGTGTGTGTGTGTGTGTGTGTGTGTGTGTGTGTGTGTGTGTGTGTGTGTGTGTGTGTGTGTGTGTGTGTGTGTGTGTGTGTGTAGTTAAGCGGTGGAGTCGACAGAGTCATTTCAAAATATGAGATGAACACAGTTCTGTCAGAAAGAGGTTCCCTCATAATCTACCTGGACAAGGTAAGTCCATCTCTCTGTATATATACTATTAGTCCATGGGCCATGGGAGATGTCGGTATCAGGTTATCATGCATTTTTGAAAAGCTCTATATCTGTAGATTATATTTTGGTATGATAACCCTTTCTGAGACACAACTAAATTGGTGTTATCAGCCGCTAGAGTCGGTGTCCCATTAACTTTACATTACAGGGAAAAAAGTAAAAAAATAATCTGCTTTAAGTAATATATGAGGGGTCAAACTAGTTTTTTTTTTCATGATTCTAAATCCATTGCTAACATCTGTTTTGCATAAAAAAACATTCATTGGGCTAAAACGGCCCCCACAAAAGTGTGTGAAAAGTGATGACTCACTTTTTTCATCACTGAACCATAGTCTTGTGGGGCCGTTTTTTAGCCCAAGGAATGTTTTTGTGCAAAACAGATGCTTGCAATGGATCCAGAATCATGAAAAACCCCTAGTTTGACCCCTCATATGCTACTTAAATTAGTTTATTTTTTAGCTTTCTTTCCCCTGTAATTTAAAGTTAATGGGACACCAACTCTAGCGGCTGATAATCATACCAAATTATAATCTACAGATATAGAGCTTTTCAAAAATGCATGATAACCTTTGCCACCTTTCCAATACCGACATCTTGTATGGCCCATGGACTATATATTGTTTATCTCTCTCTTTCTCTCTTTCTCTCTCTCTCTCTCTCACGCGCACACACACACACACACACACACACACACACACACACACACACACACACACACACACACACACACACACACACACACACACACACACACACACACACACACAATCAATCAATCTCCCTATTTCTCTTACCTTGGTGTTTGACTTAATCTAGGTGTCCCGCCTACGGCCAGATGAGATTGTGTTTAGAGTCACCCAGACAATGAGAGTGGGGAACTTGCAACCTGCAGCAGTGTCTGTCTATGAGTACTACGATGGTGAGTTGATAGGGGCACTCCCTCTGCCACTTCATCTCTTTACGGGTTACACAAACATACACACAATCATACACAAACAAACACACACATATAGCCTACATGATGCAATAACACACACTAAGGGCACTATTTTGATTTTCTTAAGTACCAGCTCTTATGCCTTAACTTAACTCTTTTACCGCTTCGGACGTTCCCGTTCGCCCCAAGTTTGAACCCAGCTCGTTGCCAATACGAACGCTCGTTCTTTTACCTTGTCTGATGACTGTAAGCTGATGAGGGATCGCGCGGGTGTGTACTGTAAAAACATCTCCCGTAATGCTGCTTTCAAATCTCCACCACGCGTAAACATCAATGATGTCCAATTCACTTCCTGGCTGTTCTCTGTGGACCTGATCTAGATTATGCATTTCTATGCTCTGAAGGACGGCAAGCGGAGCGGCCCAATTCATACCTATTCTTTGCATAAGGCTGCCCTCTGCCGCCAGATTGGCTAAAGTAGAACTGTTAAATGCCTGTCCATACTGTCTCCAATCACCAAACCTTTCGTCGCAAAGGTCCGGTTCAACTACAAAATGACGTCGCTCGCATCTTCTAAAAAGCATTACCCCGAATTAGAGTTCGGAAAGCTGCACGTCGGAAAGTCGGAACTCTCTGAAGAAGACGTTGGTGGTCGGAGACAGTATGGACAGGCCTTTAAGTTAAGGCATAAGAGCTGATACTTAAGACAATCAAAATACAGCCGATAGCATCATACAAAAAAGATATGATCCATATAAAATAAATACATCATACAAAATATGTACGTACTTCATACAGAAATATGCTACATCATACATAAACATAGATAGGTTATAGATATACTCTAAGTCACCCCTGCAATAAGGAACATGCAGACCAGTCGAGTGCTCCAGTATTCCTTATTTGGGTATTCTCCTGAAGTGCCCAGATGTTGTTCTGTCAGCGTGTTATTTGTAATATATGCTATATATGAGACGTTGGATCAAGTTGTCCGTCTTACATTTGTTCGTTCTATTTGTCTGTTTGTCTGCAAAGATCACAGCAATCTTTCTCTCTCTCTTTTTGTTCTCCTTGTAGAGAAAAGATGTGTGAAATTCTATCATCCAGTGAGGCAGGAGGGAGAGCTGCTAACGCTCTGTCGAAAGAACGACTCCGAATGTACATGTGCTGAAGGTCAGAACAATAACGCCTCATTTCCAGTGGTGTAAAAAGTAGGCCTACTCAAATTATTTTCTTAAAGCAGGACTTTGCCACTTTTCAAATTAGGGATGTGATGCGAATAAAAAATTTAATCTAATTAATTACAGGCTCTGTGATTAATTAATCGCAATTCATTGCATTTTAATCGCACATCGATATTTGACCCGAGAACACATTTTGTTGTACGAGTGAATCAACAAGTGAGTTTTTTAAATCTAAATTTTTCGCATCCACTGGGCCAAGCAAAGCGCTCTGATTGGCTACTTCTCCCTTTGCGTGTGTTGTCTCTTCTTGGTTGGTGCATCGCTATGACCGATATGCCCAAAACTGAAGGTTCTGTGGTGCAAAAACGAAGTGCGATTAAAATGAGTCATTTTTTTTAATCGCGTTAATTTTCTGTAATTAATTAATCACAATTAATCAGTTAAAGTCCCAGCCTTAGTCTTCATATAATAGGTCTTCACTAATGTTCATAATAAAATAGCACCATTTTTTTCTACTCGGTCCAAGTCTCTTAGGAGAGCTGTGGGAAGATCAGAAATCCATAGTCTTGTGACATCATCATTTTCCAAAAAAGAAAAAAAAAAAAAAAATAGACTTTTATTATCGTGAGAACAATGGCTTCCACTTTAACATTGGCAACTTCAGGAATAGAAAGCCTGCATTTTCTATTAGCTTGGATTCCCAATCGATGATGTCACAAGACGATGGGTTTCTGACCTGACTTTCAGTGCTCATGAGAAAGGTCTGCCTAGGCAAACCAGGTGAATTGGCCGACGCCGTAAAACCCGTCGCTTCCACACAGGTCGTGTACGTGACGCGTTGCCCCAGCAAGAACGACGTCACACAAGCGAGAAAATTCTCTATCCGATAGACTTGCCTTCAGGGACGTCGAGTCCAACGTGACTCCTATGAACGTGGTTTGATAACCTTCAATTAATCTCTCCTTCTCAGGGATCTCACAACTACTGTTCTCTCATGTTGCATTCTGTTTACAACGGCACTGCACTCACTCCTAATGGGCGGCAGGGCCGAAATCGAAACAAGCCATTCATGTTGTTTTGATCCTTCCAAAGAAAATCTTTGATTACTGACATTTGGACCAATCCAACTAACAGGTGCCTATCCTATGACTGACAGCACTGCACCACCTCTCTCTACGGCCGCACCGCCTCTACTTACGGCCGAACCGCCTCTACTTACGGCCAAACCGCCTCTACTTACGGCCAGACCGGCCGTGGAAGGTACTGAATTACTTTTTATTTATCACTATGTGAAGGTACTGAATGACTTTTTATTTATCACTTTGTGAAGATACTGCTGTTGTGATACACAATAGTCTTTTTAATGTGACATGCAGTGGTTAATCATCATAGTGATTCATGTTACAATAGATTTCTTCACATAGTCATAAATCATTGTGATTTGACTGCAAAAGTTAAAACATCATCTATAGCTTCCCTTGCCAGCAAATCCTTGAAAATCGTAGAATATTATATGGCATGGGTGTCTTAGTGTTGTAGTGTAACTTGTAGACCAGTATTTATTCAGGTACATGGGTATCTTAGTGGTGTAGTGTATCTTGTAGACCAGTGTTTAGTCAGGTACGTGGGTATCTTAGTGGTATAGCGTATCTTGTAGACCAGTATTTAGTCAGGTACATGGGTATCATAGTGGTGTAGTGTATCTTGTAGACCAGTATTTAGTCAGGTACATGGGTATCTTAGGGGTGTAGTGTAACTTGTAGACCAGTATTTAGTCAGGTACGTGGGTATCTTAGTGGTGTAGTGTATCTTGTAGACCACTATTTAGTCAGGTACATGGGTATCTTAGTGGTGTAGGGTATCTTGTAGACCAGTATTTAGTCAGGTACATGGGTATCTTAGTGGTGTAGGGTATCTTGTAGACCAGTGTTTAGTCAGGTACATGGGTATCTTAGTGGTGTAGTGTATCTTGTAGACCAGTATTTAGTCAGGTACAGGGGTATCTTAGTGGTGTAGTGTATCTTGTAGACCAGTATTTAGTCAGGTACATGGGTATCTTAGGGGTGTAGTGTAACTTGTAGACCAGTATTTAGTCAGGTACATGGGTATCTTAGTGGTGTAGTGTATCTTGTAGACCATTGTTTAGTCAGGTACATGGGTATCGTAGTGGTGTAGTGTATCTTGTAGACCAGTATTTAGTCAGGTACATGGGTATCTTAGTGGTGTAGTGTATCTTGTAGACCAGTATTTAGTCAGGTACATGGGTATCTTAGTGGTGTAGTGTATCTTGTAGACCAGTAGTTTGTCAGGTACATGGGTATCTTAGTGGTGTAGACCAGTAGTTAGTCAGGTACATGGGTATCTTAGTGGTGTAGTGTATCTTGTACACCAGTACTATTTAGTCAGGTACATGGGTATCTTAGTGGTGTAGTGTATCTTGTAGACCAGTATTTAGTTGGGTACATGCCTACATGGGTATCTTAGTGGTGTAGTGTATCTTGTAGACCAGTATTTAGTTGGGTACATGGGTATCTTAGTGGTGTAGTGTATCTTGTAGACCAGTATTTAGTCAGGCACATGGGTAATGGGTATCTTAGTGGTGTAGTGTATCTTGTAGACCAGTTGCTCATGCAGCACTCACAGCTGGAAAGTTTTATTCAAATCAAATTAATATTACTTTATACAGTTTATTCTCTTGTCTCTGAACAGAGTCTGGTGGTGTCAGGTTGGTGGGAGGAATCAGTAACTGTACGGGTACACTGGAGGTGAAATACCAGGGAGAGTGGAGACCAGCGACTGATTTAACGACTGAATTGAACCTGACTTCATCATCTGTAGTGTGTAGACAGCTGGGCTGTGGCTCTGCTGTTGACACAAAATGGACTTCTGGTTCTGAACGTAAACCTGTATGGATGATGACATCTTCTTGTAATGGATTTGAGACATCATTGGGAGAGTGTGTAACAATGCAGTCTGGTAGATCTGTGGAGACACAAGAGGTGATCTGTTCAGGTAACAAACAATGACTTCAACATTGACTCGGATGGATGGATGGATGGATGGATGGATGGATGGATGGATGGATGGATAGATGGATAGATGGATAGATAGATAGATATGTGCCATTTCAAAACATCACACGTCCTGCCATTGGCAAGACAGTCGATTTTCAGGGGATTTGCAGAACATTGAGCTTGTAGATCAGCTACTTTTCCACCTATGAAGGTGGATTCTGCTTTTCAATAGGGAATGGAGTGGTTTCTTGCCATTTGCGAGTTTCTGCATACATACACTCATACAAATTTAAAAGGCAAAACAGGGAAAGAAACCTGTGGAAAAAGTGCATACTGAAGAGTTGAAACGGCACATAGATCAATGGATCAAATCAATAATCTGATCTGTACATTGAAACAATACAAACTATAGGATGACAGGTTAACAATGATCTGACAACAGTCTACCTAACATACTATCTGCATACATTTTAAAATAACTTTGCACAAGGCAAGTGTTACAAGCTGAGGTGTACACACTGTGGCAAATACAGGTTTAACTGGACCAAACCATTACACAACACAGTTGCAGGTGCAAGCCATAAGGCGCGTTCATTCACAGTTTTGTTTACAGAGTGAAGGAAGCGGTGCAAATGTCAAACAAAACGTTCAGAGTAAAGGCAAACTGAAATAGTCTTGTTCTTTTCACAGAGGCATATACTAGAGTATCCCCCCCCCCCTTTAAGATTGGGCAACGTTCAGATAGCTCACCAGATCGGATAGGTTCAGGGGATTTAGCGGACTGTTCCTTTAAGAGAAAAGGTGTGTGGAACGCTTTAGAATAGGGCTTTCTCTTGCAGGTAGGTGGGTTAATCTTCTTCCGCAGGGCAAAGTGAATAACGATACTTTGCTATTACAGGGGCACGGAGAGTACGAACGTTACTTCTCTTCACAGGGAATCAGGCGGGCGCCAGCTCGGTCAAGTCCAGGCAGCTCACTTTCATGCTAATCTTAAAAAAAGGGCATAAGGGGCCATAGGGCCAGTGAGCTCCTGGACGTTCTGTAGTCTAATTAAAGGGGCGAGTGTAGTACTCAAAATAAAGGGGATGTGTGTTTTAGCTCAAGGCTTTCAAATACAGTCCATTTCCACTCCTTCTCCTCCTCCTCCTAGCCAGGCAGGCTCACAGCCGTCAGATTTCCTAGGATAGGATACGAGACAGTCAATATGTGGAATTTCTATTCAGAAATGAGCAAGAGTGTGTGGAGTTATCTCTTACCGCCCAATGCACGCTTTGGTTCCGAAGGTTCATTAGTCCGAATTTGTTAAGAATACTATGCCTAACTCTAACTCTAATCCTATTCCTAACCTTAACCTCAGTAACCCTAACTAAATTCGGACTAATGAACCTTCGGACTAATGAACCTTCGGACTTATGGGCAGTTCCCGGTTGATTGAGAAGGTAAGTGGGAACGTAGCGGCCCTCGATGACGTGGCCTAAGCGGGGGCGGGGTCCTCGGGGTTTTACTCTGCCTTCATGCCACTCTCTCGGCTTCCTCCTGGTGACCTGGCAGTATTCCTCTTATCGAGATACCACAACACACACACACACACACACACACACACACACACACACACACACACACGCACACACACACACACACACACACACACACACACTCTCACACTAACTCTCATGCCTTGTCTCCATCCAGCCCTGTTCTCCCAGTGTGGCAGAGCTCACCATGCTGATGTTAAAAAGGTCCGGGGAGGCAGAGGGTCTGTCGCTGGGACTCATCCATGGCAGGTTTCTCTGCAACGCAGAACCAAAGGTTCTTCTGAGCCCTTCAGACATTACTGTGGAGGCGTCCTCATCGCATCCTGCTGGGTCCTCACTGCTGCTCACTGCATGTAAGCTGCTCTGTATTCCTATGTTAATGCTGCTCACTGCATGTAAGCTGCTCTGTATTCACATGTTACTGCTGCTCACTGCATGTAAGCTGCTCTGTATTCACATGTTACTGCTGCTCACTGCATGTAAGCTGCTCTGTATTCATATGTTACTGCTGCTCACTGCATGTAAGCTGCTCTCAATTATTCATTCATATTTGATGGGAATATTTATGCAATTATGCATTTCCGAGGAGTGCTTTTCTTATGGCAATCTGATGTTATTCCATCCATTAACAAGTGATAGAGGCGGAGAAAAGTCAGAGTTCATATTGGAAAGTCACTTTCTTCCGAGTTAGGTCTGAGCAGAGATGGGAGGGGTCTATTTGGAGATGGGAGTGGTCTATTTGGAAATGGGAGGGGTCTATTTGGAGATGGGAGGGGTCTATTTGGAGATGGGAGGGGTCTATTTGGAAATGGGAGGGGTCTATTTGGAGATGGGAGGGGTCTATTGTGAGTTTGCCTCTTTGCAGCATTGGCACAGACATGACACTTTCTGGATACATTTCCGGCATTAATAAAGTCAGATGTCAACAAAACAAAAAACGCGTTTACCCGCACCATTAATGTGGCTAAACGACCCTTTTTCACCCAGTGGTAGCAGATCCAAGGAAATGCAGGTGGTCTTGGGGGGAGTGTACCTTATGAATAAGGAAGTGTTTGACCAGTTCCTCCCTGTGGGGAGAGCCATCGTTCACCCTGATTACCGGGAATCAAAGA
Source organism: Nannobrachium achirus (assembly GCF_963921795.1). Classification (NCBI taxonomy): domain Eukaryota; kingdom Metazoa; phylum Chordata; class Actinopteri; order Myctophiformes; family Myctophidae; genus Nannobrachium; species Nannobrachium achirus. The sequence goes on from NC_137828.1 coordinate 4,840,363, forward strand.
CCCCTGATGGGCGGCTCATCGCTCTCCGTAATGATGTTGGTGAGTGGATTTACATTATGTTACTGACTGACCAGTGGTGGAAAAAGTACACACATTTTGTACTTAATTAAAAGTATCAATACTGCACTGTAGATGTACTCCGTTACAAGTAAAAGTCCAGAATTCAAAATGTACTTGAGTAAAAGTATGAAAGTATTGGCATCAAAATGTACTTAAGTACCAAAAGTAAAAGTACTAAATGTTTGAAAATAGCAGATCTACAAGCTCACAACGCGTCGCAATGCGACGCGTTGTGAGCTTGTAGATCTGCTATTTTCTAATAGCCAACTTATGAAATAGGGCTAAAGTGGTCCATGCATGTTTTATAATATTATAATGTATATCTGCAAAGTAACTAGTAACTAAAGTTTTCAAAAATTGTAGTGGAGTAAAAGTACAATATTTGGAACCGAGATGTAGTGGAGTAGAAGTAAAAGTATTGGAAATTGGAACTATAGTAAAGTACAAATAGCTCAAAAGTGTACTTAAGTACATTACTTAAGTAAATGTACTTAGTTACTTTACACCACTGCACTGACACAGCATGTTGAACTGTCAAGCCAGTTTGCATTCTGAATCATTTATTGACATAAAAGAAGACATTTTTCAATGACCTTCATATCGTCACTGTCTGGCCAAAACCTCTTAGCTCCATTTTTGAGGTTTTAGATTTTTTTTGGGCATAAATCAGGGCTATTGAACAACCTCCTAACTCCACACTTTCTGCCAAATCAGCTAACTCCACCCGATTTTTTTGAAATATGTGCTATTGAACACCCTTTACGTTTGTGTGTTGGTTAAAATAATATTGAACCATTGAAAAGTAGTAAAAAGCCCTTCGGTCAAAACCTCCTAACTCCACTTGAGCTCATTTTCCCGAAAATGAACATTTTGGAGTTAGGAGGTTTCGGCCCGACAGCAGAGATATGATCCTCATTGAAACCCCAGGCCATGCAGAATTCCTACATTTTCAAGATGGCCGCTAGTGTTCAAAACGGCTGTAACTGGGCCTGTACGTTTTAAACTGTATCACTTAGCTGGGGCTGTACATCTTTGCTTTCTCCCTCATGTTCATAACAGTCAATGCTAGTCAGTGCAACACAAGTATCTCACTGCCATGTCTCTGGATAGATATGCCACTGCATTGTCTGAGAAGGATGCCAAACAAAAACACATTTTACTCTTATGTAGGCCTACCTGTACAAAAGACAATAAAGTAAACCTTGAACCTTGAACTTGAGCCAACACAGCAATAGTACTACCAACACAACCCAAAAGTGCAGGGCCAAACAATAAGTGTCCATAGTCAGTGCAAATAAATCAAGAATAAAAAAAGTAAAACATTAGAAAAGCAAGAAAGGGTGACGCAGCAAGACGCCACAAGCAACCCTCCCTGGGAAAGTAGTCAGAGGTCAGAGTCAGTACAGATATTGTTCCAGTTGAGTTAGGTAACAGTTGCCTACGTTATCCTAGGACAATTTGGCCTTGGCAAGCGACCATTGTGTGTCTCGTTGTATAGCTTTAGAGCAGCCGGCACAAAGGACTTTCCTAGTCTCGCACCTGCGACCTGGGTAGCGGAAACGGTTGTTTCCTCTCTTACTCCAGTCACCGAAGATCTCAGGGTAGAGGGGGTGGGAGTGGGAGTTATTCAAGATGGAGTCCAGCTGAAGCATCCTGCCAAACAATCTAAGTCTTCTCAGGAGGAACAGCCTGCTCTTCCCCTTGCTGTGAATCGCCTCAGCGTTGTCAGACCAGCCCAACGAGCTGTTCAGGTGCATTCCTAGGAATTTGTAGTTCAGGGGAGCGTTCTTTAGGTTAGATTATACTTTATTGACAAGAATGGCAGCAGCAACATAGCATATAAACATCAGCAAGATATGAAGGCAGCAGCACGATACATAAAGGCAGCAGCATACACTAGGCATACTAACGGCAGCAGGAGAGCGACAAATGCATGACATGTATACTGTGATACTATACTAAGGCCGCAGCATACCAACAGCCTAGGAATAAGAACAGCATCTATGGCAACTTAGGCAGGAGCATAACTTGGCGATGGATTCTGTATTCGGGTCATTTCCTGCAGGCCCACGATCACACGTGTACCATGTACGGCGAAGTACATGTATGGCTGTGTACGTCGTGGGCTTAACATATCTCTGCAGGCAATTACCCGAGACCCCCCGCGGGGTCTAACACAGAACCTACGGTGGAGCTGGGGTGGTGGCGGGGCAGTAGCTTGCGCAACAATACCTTACCTACAGGCAGGTCTACCTATATATTGTATAGGGGGCGGGACGCGCAGGTCCCGACCACGTGAGCGCACGCAACCTCCAGAACACTCCCCCGAACTCGCTTCGTCATTACACTCCTTCGCATCATTTCAGGGGAGCGTTCTTTAGGTTAGATTATACTTTATTGACAAGAATGGCAGCAGCAACATAGCATATAAACATCAGCAAGATATGAAGGCAGCAGCACGATACATAAAGGCAGCAGCATACACTAGGCATACTAACGGCAGCAGGAGAGCGACAAATGCATGACATGTATACTGTGATACTATACTAAGGCCGCAGCATACCAACAGCCTAGGAATAAGAACAGCATCTATGGCAACTTAGGCAGGAGCATAACTTGGCGATGGATTCTGTATTCGGGTCATTTCCTGCAGGCCCACGATCACACGTGTACCATGTACGGCGAAGTACATGTATGGCTGTGTACGTCGTGGGCTTAACATATCTCTGCAGGCAATTACCCGAGACCCCCCAAAACAACAACCCCCAACACAAGCAAAAGCTAAGAATCCACTGCCAATGCCAACCAACGGTGAAGGTTGCTCTGCTGTAAATAGGCGACTAGTGCTAAGCATAACTACACCAACTGCCTAACCTTAATACTCTAGAGCGATACCAGATGAATATGCAGTAATACTGGAATTAATGAATACTAACAGCGTGCAAAGACCAACCAACGGTGAGGAAGGTGGCGCAGCTGTACTTTTAGCGCTTACTGTGAGCAGGAGGCACTGAACTATATAACTACCTAAAACAATACTCTGGAAAGGCCAAGCTCAGTTATTAAAGTAACGGCGGCGGGACAGCTCAGAACATCCTACCTAAAGGGACACCCCAGCAACCACCTTGCTTTGCAGAGAAAATGGAGTGCGGCAGAGCAATGCAACTATTCATAAAAACGTATACTAGAATGGACAGCAAATGAAATACGCTGTAGTACTGACATTTATTAATATTAGCAGCTTGCCAAAGGCCAACCAACGGCGAAGAAGGTAGCACTGCTGCAATTTAGCGATTACTGCGGTGGGCAGGAGGCAACTAAAGTGTAGATACGCCGATCAACACTAGAACTCGAGCGCTATGCTATACTAGAATGGGCAAACGCGATAGAAATACACAGTAGTACTGAAGTGTATTAATATTAGCAACAGCCAACCAACAATGAAGGTAGGTGTCATTTTAGCGATGCTATACTGAGCAGGAGCAACTGCGTATAACACTGGTTTATACTGTTAAACTTACCCATCTAACCTAAAAGACACCTTGGCTTGCATATTAAAATGCATGTGAAGCGCAGCAGAGAGGCAGCCATTAACCTAAAAAGACACCCCAGCAAACAACTTGCTTTGCATATTAGGCATGTGAAGCGCAGCGGCAAATAAACACACAAACATATCGGGTACACGCCGAAGCAGAACGGCATAATGTAACCTTATGAAACCTGAGCTAGTAGCACAGCCGCTCAGTCCCGAGTTGCATGGCTTGATGCTCATTGGTAGCTGGGTGTGCTGGATTTCAGATTGCCGAGTCTGACGTAACGGACATAGCTGCCGATGCCCGGCGGCTAGAGGATTCCTGGTTGATGACAGCACCCGGAGCGCTGCTGTTGTCACTGCCCCGGTCCAGCGAGAGAGCTATGCGGGTGGACGGGTAGCCGGGTGGGGGGCGGCGTGCAGGTGGGCAGCTGGTTGGGCAGGCCGCAGCTCTCGGTTTTATGCCGTACCAGGCTCGTGTCATGGGTGCCGGGGGCAGACATCAGGCGGATGTTTCAGCATGGAAATAAAGGACGGAAAAGTGAATTAGTTCTGCTCCAGAGTCTGCTGATGCGTAATATAAGAAACTCAACAAAACCACATCTTGACTTTTAAGTCAAGCAATGCAAGAGCGGCCAAGCCAATATACCAACCAAGCTAATGTGCTGCTATTTACTAAGGCTACCTATTGTTTCCAAGCTTAAAGCGACTGAAACCCCAACAGCACCGAACAAGCAAATGCGCTGCTATTTACCTGCTAGAGTCTGGCTCCGCAGTGCTTCTAGGATAGCTGTTGCTGGTGAGAGGAATGGAGTTCCCGCCACTGGTGCTGGAACTGCAGTTCCCAGGTTCCTTTGCGGCATGATGGCGGCGTCGGCGTGTTGCGCCTCCGGAAGACGAGCCTGCGCCCCATGAGCTTCTAGCACGACACGGCGGGCAGGCGGGTGGGCTCACGGGCAGCGGGCTGGCGGGTGGGCTCGCGGGCAGCAGGCAGGCGGCGGGCTAGCGGGCAGCAGGCAGGCGGCGGGTGGGCTGGCAGGCGTGACGGCCGCCTTGCTTGGGTTGGCCGATGCTGTAGAAGCAAAGCCCTCTGCAGTGCTAATCGACTCCTGACTGGCCTCATGGTATTCTACAGCCGTGGACGAAGCTATAAAGATAACATGTTAATAGACAACGCAGCCACTGCAGCACGACGCTGCAATGGCAAACATGCTGTAGCGACAGCCATGCATCAGCTCCAGCCCGAATCTGAAAACCTGTTAGCAGGCATGTGGCAGCCGAAGCAAGAAGCTATGAAGAAAAACGCACTGTTAGCGGAACCTGTAGGAGCTTAGCCAGAAGCTGTAGGAGATTAGCCAGAAGCTGCAATGATCAAAATGCTGCTGTAGTAGCGGGCCTGCCACAGCTCCGGCATGGATCTGCAGTGATAAAGATTATGTTAGCTGCTGCAGTAGCAGCTATGCAGCCACTCCAGCACGAGCTGAAAATATAGAAATGTTAGCAGCAGACATGTAGCAGCCGCAGCGAGAAGCTATAAAGTAAAACATGATTAGTGGAACATGTAGCCGCTTTAGCATAAAGCTGCCATGATAACCTGATGCCGAAGCCGTGGGCCTGCAGCCGCTCCGGCCTTGAGCTGAAATAATAAACAGGATGTTAGCAACCAACATGTATTAGCTTTAGCATGAGCTGTAAGAAAACATAAAGTGTGCTATGTGACCCAATACTATAACCTTAGTTTGAAACGACATTTAAATTAAATCACTTTTACTTCTGATACACTGGTAGCAGCTTTAACATGAAGCAGTAACGATTGCAGCGGACCAGAAGTGCTTTAGCCAGGAGCTGTAATGATACAAATAATGTTAGTATCAGACACGTGGCACTGAGCATGAACTGCACAGATAACATGATGTCAGCATCCTACAAGCAGAAGCGTCAGTTGTAATTATTAGCAGCCATAACAGCAGCATTAGCAGCTTGAGTAGAGCTAGCCTCCGCCGAAACCACGGAGACATGACGGTATCCGACTGCGGCAGCAGCAACAATTGGCGTATTTATTTAGCATTTAATATAGCAGCACAACTGACAACTTAGAACTTATCAACTTTAACTAATAGCCTGCGATGCGAAGAAAAAAGCTGATGAGCTGCAGCTGATGGATGCTGAAAACTGAAGAGAATGGTTAGCTTTAGAGTAGACTACGTTTCCCTGCATGCACTAGCGACTCAACTGGTGACGTCAGGTCAGACAGGCACGACTTGCGTTAGCGGAAGCAAAACATTGATCGCACGTAAACTATGGCACCTATGAGCTAGCGGGTTCCTCCTCCCAGGAGCCCGCGCAGACAGACATCCTTTATAGCTTCTCAAACGAGCGGCCATAGAGTTATAATAGCGAGCGGCGATTAATGTTTTAATCATTCATCCCGCGAGGGCCAGACAGTGCAAAACATACACATAACCCAAGGAGAGGCAGAAGCAATATAGGCCCCAGATACTAACTAGATTAAGCACGCTGCGACGAAGCCTGAATCGCATGCTTTCCTCCTGGCCCGACGTGTAGTTCATACGACTATTACTTCTAGCACAACGCCGAGGCTTGGCATGATAGAGAACTACATTTCCCACACGCAGCGCTTAGTATGTGCTACCGTAAACCTCCTCCGTGAAGACGTAAAGCTCTGCTAGGTAGATTCATAGAGTTATAATATGCCGCTTACTGACACGCGCAACCTACATATTAATTTATTCCTCCTGACATGAGACATTACTGTTAATATTGGCAACGTTTTCACACGGGGCCATACTTGTGCCTAGAACATGGCTAGCAAGCTGTTTTACCAGCTAACAGCTATCCTTACAGAAGTTAGAAGCTAGCCGGCTAACAACAAGCAAAGCTAGCCCTTGGCTGACTGAAGAAAGGAACGCTGCTCAACAGTAGCAGATACGGCTAGCTCCGTCGACGACACACCACTGTTCCCGATAAGCACAACCAACTGAGTTTACCTTTATAGCGAACGGTCGCAAGCAAGCCAAGCACAATGAAGTTATTTTAGCATTAGCCAGTAGCCACAACTACTTCCATCTTGATCTGTAGTATGCAAAAATCGCTGGAATGGGCAACATTACCTTGATGAAACAGTAGTTAGAAGTAGACCTCAGCCGTGTTTACTACAAACAACAAACCCAACAGTTATGCCATAAGCCTTGCCTTGATCACAGCAGCTAAAAATGCGCTTTAGCAATAGTGAGCAGCCGAAACAAGAAGAGCAATGGCTTACAAAGGCACAATTAAGTTAGCTAAGCAACAACAACAACAGCACAAACACACTAAATTAGCCTAGCCACGACAACAACTGCCGCAAGGATCAGCAGCACTGCACTGCAGAATTCAGCTGGGAATTAGCAACATTAGCGGAGACCCACACACTTGTTGAAGCAGTACTAGAACACAGCATTGTCTACCCAAATCCACAATCCCAAAGTTTTTCCCATACAACCTTGCCTTGAATCCCTTGATCCTAGCGTAGACAGCGGCTAAAGACGCGAAAGACATGATCCAAGCAGAAGTCAGCAGCACAAACAACCAGTAGCCCCTCGAGACAGCCATGCGTAGCAGCAGCAGTAGCTTGCGCAACAATACCTTACCTACAGGCAGGTCTACCTATATATTGTATAGGGGGCGGGACGCGCAGGTCCCGACCACGTGAGCGCACGCAACCTCCAGAACACTCCCCCGAACTCGCTACGTCATTACACTCCTTCGCATCATTTAGGAGAATTTTAAGATTTGTTTTATAAAAAAAGTTACATAGTACAACTTTAAAGCACAAAATAATTGTGTGGGGGCCCGCAGTGAATCCTTGTACCCAGGGCCCAGAATTTGGTGCGACACCCTGATCACCAGTACGAGATAGTTAGGCCAGTGGTTCTCAAACTCTTATATCAATGTATTTGGATGCAGACCGCCATCTGTAAATACGTTTTGTGCCAGGGACCCCCATAAAAAAAAAAAAAAAAGAAAAAAGAAAAAAAAAACGCTATTTCTAAGGTATTCCTAGTTTTCCTACCCATATCATTTTGCTGTGTACAGGAAGTGGTCGCTGATGATCAGATGGGTCACAGCCAGCCAGTCTTTCAGTTCCTCTGTCCTTTGGAGCTGAACGAAGATGAACGTGACCTTCTCCGCGGCTTGGCCACCTTGCTGACCGCTGACCGCGGGGCAGCAGGAAGATGAGGTAAACAGAAGAAACATTGACTGACCTGTGTTGTTCACTCATGTTTTAAAGGACAACTTCTTTTTTTTTTTTACAACAAGGGTTCATATTTTAGATTGTAATTAGAAAAAATAAAATATGAGTGTTAATATGTTTTCATTTACTGTTTTCTATTGCTTTAGCAATTCTAGTTTTTTGATTTCAGTGGGTGGGGGCATGAGGCTAATATGTCGTTTTAGACGTCTTTATTACTCTTTACACCAGCCCCCATAACTCACATCAGGCCACGAAAGATTGCGGTGCTTCATGGGAATGGGCTTATTGTGTCTAAAAAAGACGATATATATTATTTAGATATTATTAGCCACTTGCATGCATGCTATGCAACAAGACTGAGTCCCACCATCTGACTTCCCTAAGAACTATGGGTAAGGGGGGGGCAGGACCTAGTGACCCACCCCCCTCCGCGCGCGCGCTCCCTTGGGACCGCCCCCTGAACTAGCTTTGATCCTTACGAATCGTCGCACTATTTCAGGAGACGATCACTTGGGTTAAGATATACTTTATTGACCAGAATGAAGGCAGAAAGCAAGCATCACACAGCATGGCATATTGAGCACCCTACTATAGAGACAGCATAGAATCTAAGCCTATATCTAAGCGCATAGTATTGGCAGCCTACCTTAGCTCTACTATAAGACAGCATAGAATCTATAGCCTAAGTTAGCATGGTTTGGCATGGGGTTCTGCCTCGGGCCATGGCTCGCTGAACCCACGATCCTCATGTTACCATGAGCATCGAGGGCATAATTTAGTTACAGCGAGCCCTGGCCCGATACCCCCCAAAACTACAAACCCCCAAAGCACGCCAAAATCTCAGAATCCCATGCCAGTGCTAGCCAACTGCGAGGAAGGCAGCTCTGCTGTGACTCTAGCAATTAAGTTATCATTACTGCGGGGCAAACTATGAACTGCCTTTCCTGCTAACGCAAAAATAATAATTAAGCATATTAGCATCTGGCAGAGCGAATATTACTAAGGCAAAATACTAAGCAATGATATTGGCAGCTTGCCAAAAACGCTATAAGTACTGCTAAAGCAATTTAATAATTAAGAATGTTAGCAGCTGGCAGACCGAACCAACGGTGAGGAAGGTGGTACTGCTGACTATAACGATATACTGCAATCTGACTGAAGCCATACTAAAACACCCTAGAGAAAAGCGGGAGCAGCAACATGGACGTATATATATATAGACAGCAGAACCAGAAGCAGCGATGAAACCTTTAATTCATATAACTACAGCGCCATACAGCTTCACATCCTACCTAACTAACACCCCAGCAACCACCTAGCTTTTGCATGATAGGGGCGCGTGCCCCGAGTAACGCAACAGAAGCAGCAAATAAAACATGCAACCTATCAGGGGCGCGTGCCCCGAGTAACGCAGCAGAAGCAGCAAAATGAACCCTATGGAACAACCCTGTTAATAGTGCCTGCAGCACTATTAGCATCAGCAGCAGAAGCGTTAACTGAAACGCGTCCAACTCCAGCTTGGAACCATTACGCTTCGGTCAGTCCTGTGTTGTGTGTGCTTGATAGCTTGGCGTGCAGGATCTTGAGTTAGCTGCGGGCACCAGAAGTGCTGGTGGTGTGGCTGCTCCGATCCGGAGAGAATGCAGAGTGAAGAGGGGCAGGCCGCAAATCTGGCAGCTCTCTCCGGGGGTCGTGAGACAAGGACGTCGGGCAGACAGCCCGGTGTTCAGCATGGACATGAAAGGACAGAAGGGAGAGTTAGTTCTGCGACTGACACTGGTGTACCTTCCCTGCTTAAACTGCGAGCTGCAATCTTCAGAGGCCATGTGCTAGTCGCATCATAAGCCTGGCCTTGGTGACCGCATGTGCTTGCCGCAGAAATTACCATCTTAGCTTTAGCTGACCATAACAAGGAAACCACGCCTAAGGTCGCTGACTTTTAGGATCACAGAGAACATTTTCGCAGCCCACGGAGCGCTCTGCTGCAGAGTCTGCTGCTGCACATATGAGAATCTCCACGAGATACCCGTCTTGACCTTTAAAGGCAAGCTATGCAAGCCTAGAGAGCGGCTAAATCCCAACATTCAGTACAAGTAAGTCGCTGCTATGTAACTATAATGGTTGCCTATTATTAGCAAGCTTAGAGAGCGGCTGAACGCTCACAGAATCGAACAAGCAAATGCGTTGCTATTTACCTGCTAGAGTGTGGCTCCTCAGGGCATCTGGGAAAGCTGCAGCTGGCGAGAGGAATGGAGTTCCCACCGCTGGTGCTGGAACTGCAGCTTCCCATGTTCCCTTGTGACCTGGCGGTGGCGACGGCGGTCGCAGCCTGACAGCGCCTCCGGAAGATGGGCCGGCACCACAGGCTTCCAGCACGACGCAGCGCTGGATCATGCTCATGGTAGCAGCAGTAATAGCATTAACAGATGCTGTAGCGGGCGAGCGGGCAGCCGGACGGGAGGGCCGACAGGCAGGTGGGAAGGCAGGCGGGCGGGAAGGCAGGCGGCGGCGGGCTGGCGGTAGGCCACTTCCGTCTGCTGAATATGGCGCGTGCAGGCGGGCAGGCATGCGGGCGGGAGGGCGGGCGGGCAGGCTGGCAGCTCATGGTATCGGCAGAAGTAGCGGAAGCTGTAGTAGCAATGCCCTCTCCAGTGCTAACCGACTCCTGACTGGTCTCATGGAATTATGCAGTAGTGGACGAAACTATAAAGATAAACATGTTAGCAGAAAACACTCAGCCGCTGCAGCGCGACGCTGCAATGATGGCATGCTGTAGCAGCCGCTATGCAGCGGCTCCGGCAAGAAGCTGAAAGGACAAACATGATGTTAGCAGCAACATGTAGCAGCCGTGGCCCGAAGCTATAAAGAAAAACGCGATTTAGTGGAACATGTAGCAGCTTTAGCCTAAAGCTGCCATGATAACCTGATTACGTAGCAGTGGGCCTGCAGCCACTCCGGCTTGGCGCTGAAATAACAAACAGAATGTTAGCAACCAACAAGTATTCGCTTGGCGTGAGCTGCAGCAACAGACATGTAGCACTTTAGCCTGAGCTGAAAAGAAAGCATGGCGTTATCAGCCTTTATCCTGGAGCTGCAATGGTGAACATGATGCAACAGTCCTGTGGCCGCTTTAATGTGATTGTAAAGATAAACAACTCGTCATTTTTCACTAGCAGTAGCCTTAGCTGTAATTATTAGCTCGAGTGCCGCAGCTACGGAAACACCGCAAGGACATACAGTGCGATACGCAGAGACCCAGAACTATAACCTTAGATTGAAACAATACGGCAGCTCGATAGAGGATAGTATCCAATGACTTCAACGCTGCCACACTCGACGCCGCCCTGATGCCAACAGACACGCGGCAGTTTCTGGCCCGAGCTGCAAACATAAACAGATGTTAGCGTTTTCACCAGAGTAGCATCGGCAACCATCATCAGCTGCTATGCCAGCAGGCAGCCGCAGCTTGGGCAAAGCTAGCATTAACCGAGACCAGGCAAAATCCTCATGAACAGCAAACGAAGCCTGTATGCTAAGCTTGTACAGTGCGCACAAGCGAAGCATAGACATTGATAATACATGCGCATCCCTGCCCTATGAACTGCGCGTGCACACAAAATAATATAATAACGAAAAAGAATCGTAACGGACCAGATGACCTGGAGGTTAAATGCTAGAGAGAGCCACATTACCCATGTGCTCAGAATGCGCAGACCGTGCGCCACCCTTCGCTTCGTGACGTTACCCTCTGCTAGCCTGTATGCTAGGTAGCTGCTGACCACGGACACACGCAACCCCCATGGAATAGGCAGCTTGAAGAGTCATTACGGAACGTTAGCAAACCTCTTTAGCTACATGAGTTCTGAGTTGCAAGCTAGCCGACCATCAACAGACAGCTCGTGGCTGGAATGAACGATGGCTCCTACCGTAGCAGAAGAGAATATTTAGCTGGAGCTACCGAGCATATAGAGAAGACTACGATTCCCTGCATGCACTAGCGAGTTCAACTGGTGACGTCAGGACAGACAGGCACGACTTGCGTTAGCGGAAGCAAAACATTGTTGCACGTAAACTGTGGCACCTATGAGCTTGCGGGTTTCCTCCTCTCAGGAGCCCACGCAGACAGACATCCTTTATAGGCTTCTCAAAGAGGCGATTACTGTATTTAATAATTCATCCCGCGAGGGCTTCTACGCCACGGTAACTGGCAGCAGCCCTACTGTGGTCCAAGAAGCGACAGAAACCATTTAGCTGCTATGGTATAGCAACTAGCCCTCATAAGCAGCAGCTGTTAAGACGGCCAGACAGTGCAAAAAGAGGAAAACATACACATAACCCGAGGCGAGGCAGAAGCAATATAGGCCCCATACTAACTAGATTAAGCATGCTGCGAGCGAAGCTTGAATCGAAAGCTTCCTCCTGGCCTGACGTGACTAATAATTCATACGAATCTTGCTACTAGCACGACGCAGAGGCTTGGCATGATAGAGAACTACATTTCCCACACGCAGCGCTTAGTATTCGCTGCCGAACGTCATGCCGTAAATCACCGCTTGACGTGACTCGGCTAGCTCAGAGCTAGGTGAACGCTGCCGTTTACAGACACCTGCAACCTACAAACTGAATCCTCCTAGCGTGATTCATTACTTGCTACGGGGCCATGTTTTCACGCGGGCCGCCGCTCTATGCCTCGACATGGCTAGCACATTGATTTACCAGCTAACAGCATCCTTACCGAAATAGCCGGCTAGCAATAGCCACCTAGCTCCTAGCTGACTGTACATTAAACCTGTTGTTCCGCGCTAGCTGATACGGCCCGCGCCGTTGCAAAGCACTGACATATCGACAAACCCAACAACTGAGATTACTTTAACTCATGGTAGCCCAGTATAGGCCCACCAGGGCACGAAATAAGTTAGCATTTAGCCCGTAGCCACAGCCAACTTCTATGATACTGAGTTTACCTTTAGCAACTTTAGCAAGCCTGTAGCACCTTTGAAATAGCTTTAGCAACAAACAACTGAAAGTACAGAAATCAGCTAGGCACCAGCAACGATAGCAAGCAATCTGAACCTTGAAACAGCAGTTTAGAATTCAGCGATTACCAGAATAACAATCTCAAACTTCCCATACAACCTGGCCAATAACACAGCTTCTTAGTTTGGCAGCTAAGAATATGAATTGAGCGATAGTAAAATAGCAGAAACAGCCAGAAATACTCAGCCAAGTTAGGCACCCTCTCCAAGCGGTGGGCAACAGCACAGCTACCTGCAAGCAACAAGTGTGGCACTTGTGTGTGTACTGCAGCGTGGTAGCAGCAGCAGTGCTATGCAACAACCGGGGGTACACGATTAGACGTACGAACGTCCGCGACCATCTCCTTGGTCTTGCTAGCATTAAGCCGGAGATGGTTGGTCTTGCTCCACTGCACAAATTCCCTCAACACACCATCATGCTCAGCCATGTTTTCACCAGTGTTACATCCCCAGCAAAGTGATATGGTCTAAAATGTATAAGCCCAGTTACAGCCGTTTTGAACACTGTCTGCCGGCCATCTTGAAAATGTAGGAATTCTTTCTGGCCTGAGGTTGATAATCACCTGTGCCAAATGTTGTGCTTGTATCACCAACTGAGCTATCATGTCCATATGACATGCCTGACTAATAGTCAGAGATGCTAATCATGTACCTTTCTGTGTGTCAGCTTTGCTTGAGTTGAACGTCACCAAGGCTCCTCTCTGTGCCATGGAAACCTTCTATGTTAAAACTGCCTGTCTGCCAAACCAGCTCTTCTCTGATGGTGAGGAGTGTGTGGTCTCTGGATGGGGCCGCACTAGAGAGGGTACGTATCTATCTACACATTACCATCTGATCTGAATCACTGGTATGAATCTATCTACACATTACCACTGATCTCAATCACTGGTATGCATATATCTACACATTACCACTGATCTGAATCACTGGTATGCATATATCTACAGAATTACCACTGATGTGAATCACTGCTATGAATCTATCTACACATTACCACTGATCTGAATCACTGCTATGAATCTATCTACACATTACCACTGATCTGAATCACTGCTATGAATCTATCTACACATTACCACTGATCTGAATCACTGCTATGAATCTATCTACACATTACCACTGATCTGAATCACTGGTATGAATATATCTACACATTACCATCTGAATCACTGCTATGAATATATCTACACATTACCACTGATCTGAATCACTGGTATGAATCTATCTACACATTACCACTGATCTGAATCACTGGTATGAATCTATCTACACATTACCACTGATCTGAATCACTGGTACGTATCTATCTACACATTACCACTGATCTGAATCATTGGTATGAATCTATCTACACATTACCACTGATCTGAATCATTGGTATGAATCTATCTACACATTACCACTGATCTGAATCATTGCTATGAATATATCTACACATTACCATCTGAATCACTAGTCACTACTATGAATATATCTACAGAATTACCACTGATGTGAATCACTGCTATGTATCTATCTAGACATTACCATCTAAATCGCTACTATGAATATATCTACAGAATTACCACTGATGTGAATCACTGCTATGAATCTATCTACACATTACCGTCTGAATCACTTCCATGAATATATCTACAGAATGACCACTGATGTGAATCACTACTATGAATATATCTACAGAATTACCACTGATGTGAATCACTGATGAATCACTGAATACGTTGCTGCGAGATATTATTTGTCAAAATGATTTCATCCAATTCAACATTGAGGTGTCCACAATGTTTAATTATGTTCCCACTCTTACTGCACCCTTTGCAAAGTGAAATGCCACCGAATCGGTTATCCTTTCCCACTGTCATTGGCCTGGTTTCCCAAAGCAATTTTAGCCCTTAGTAGCTCACGCGTGGTTGTAGAGACCTAACCCTGACCATCGTGTTCCCGGGTTTACACGGGTTCGGGCAAAGCGACATATTTATCCCCCTACAACTACACCAACATTCAGATTTCACAAACAACGTGCTTAATAAAGCTCACACCTGTCTAAATATGGAACTGCCTTCTGTAAAAGTTCTATATAAAGTGTATTTTATTTGATAGTCCCCCTAAGTTTGCAGGATCAGTCAGTGTTTCTTTCGCTCTTTGTCTCTGTGTTCAGGGAATAAAAAACGTACCAACAGGCTGTTGGAAGCAAGGGTTCCTTTGATCTCCAAGCGGAACTGCACGGCCCCTGATGTCTATGGAGACCGTCTGGACGACACCATGATCTGTGCAGGACACATGGAGGGAGGAGTGGACGCCTGCCAAGTATGTGTTTATGTGTGTGTGAACCCTTTTGACCTGAAATGTATTAAATATTGTGATGCCCAAGATGACCTGCTTGTTCAAAAAACAAAAACAAATATAGCTCAAAGCAGCGATAACGTGGCCAAGCCGGGAAAAGCAGGAATGCCAAAAAGCAGCAAGGCCAAGTAGCGGGGCAGGTAAATGCATTTTTGCACTAAAATACTTCACAAGTGGAAAGAAACCTAAAACTTTTCACAAGTACTCCTTAGGGGTTGTTCCTATGATAAAACACGTTAGACACTGAAAAATCAAAATGGCTGCCATGTTTCCAAGATGGCTGCCTCTGAACAGTACGCCAGCCAGTTAATGTCCGATTTTCATAATATTAGAGTTGTTTTGTAGGTTTTAAAACATCGTGAGTTCATTTATTACTCTTTTAAAGCAGCCAGAATAACTTTTCTGACTTTTGGTTGGGGTCTTTCCTCACCTGGGACCCCCCAAACAGACCCCTGAGCTTATCTGAGTAGTCGCTTTGCTCCTGCTCCAGAGCAATGTTAAATTAGATCATAACTGAAGCATTAAAGTTGTTGTAACTGGGCTCTGAAAGCAAAAATGAGTAGTAGCAAATACCCAGGGGTCTTCCACAGGGGTCCCGGACCCCTAGGGGGTCCTCAGAGTTACTACAGGAGGCCTGCCGAATCTTGATGGGGAAGTTCCTTTTTTTTTATATGTATATATATTTTTACATTTGAAACTGTTTTTATTAGTATTCTCAGTATTATTTATAACATGTGTGTGTTAGACAGACAGGTTCACAGGTATTGCAAGAATTAAGGTATTGCAACTTCTCACTTTGGGCGCACAGTCTAACATGTCCATTTATTGCATTGCACTAACACTGACAACACAACACACACACCTCTTTGTTATCGTCACCCCAAAACCCGCACCCTATCCTCTTAAAGAGCTCACGGTCAATTGTACCCAAAGAAATTCACTACTATACATGTCCTCCCTAATAATGTTGACAGTTTCCACTATATCATTTGCAGGGAGGAGAGTGCAAGGCAGGTTATTGTTTGAGCAGCTGCACCGTCCCTTGTAACCTGCTTTGCAAACACATTTGATGAGCTTTGCCTTTGCAGCAGGGATGGCAAGAAACCTGACTGGAACATACCCTCCACTCTCTGAATTCCATCTATTTTTTCAATTGATGGAAGCTCAGGGCAATTTGTCAGGTATGACGAAGTAGGCATCATAATACGATACCTTCATCAAGGGACATGATTTTGAGGAAGTGCAAACACATGAAGAGGCTGATACCCCGATTCCTTATCAAGTCCTTGCCTCCGGTACAAAAAAAGGAAATTGATATATTCGAGTGAGTTCAAGTTGATGTTACAAATGTCAAGGGTTCCTTTGCGTTTTTCAGGTGTTGACTGGGGAAGAACATTTGTTGGAATCACCAAAAAGACATGGGTCAATGCCTACTTGATGATGATGATGATGATGATGATGATGATGACCAAGCCACTAACCGCTTCAAGGACCTTGGCAAGGTCATTGGCCATTCCTCCTGAGCTTATAAATTGTGAGCTTCCATCAACATTGCAGTCCGAACATTTTGCATGCCATGTTTACAGTTTAAAAGGTCCAACAACCCTGGGATTACTCAGATGGGAACTATTTCTGTCAAATAACTTGGAGGGTGAGATGCTACCTCCAACTCGTGCTGCACTGCTACCACATTACCTCCGTGCCAACTCCGTCACAATGCAGGATAAATCATACCTGACAAATTTCCCTGTGCTTCCACCAATCGAAGAAAATAGATGGAATTCAGAGAGTGGAGGGTATATTCCAGGTTTCAGTTTTCTTGCTCTCCCTGCTCCAAAGGCAGTACTTGAGCCCATCAAATGTGTCTGCAAAGCAGGTTGTAAGGGACGGTGCAGCTGCTCAAATAACCTGCCTTTCACTCTATGCTATGGTGGAGACTGTGTCAACACTATTAGGTTGGACATTGAAGATGATGATGATGATGAAGACGAATATATCCTGCATGTCTGAAATTACTGTAGTGTAGTGAATCTCTTTGGGCGTAATTAACCATGGGCTCTATAAGAGGATAAGGTGAGGGTTTTGGGGTGACAATAACAAAGAGGTGTGTGTGTGTGTGTGTGTGTGTGTGTGTGTGTGTGTGTGTGTGTGTGTGTGTGTGTGTGTGTGTGTGTGTGTGTGTGTGTGTGTGTGTGTGTGTGTGTGTGTACAAACATTCCCGTGTCATTCCATCCATGTTTCATCTCTGTGATAACTTGGAAATGTTTGCATCTTTGACAGCTAATACACCAGATGTTGTTGTGGTTGATGAAGAGTCCAGGGAAGTGTCTGTATTGGAGATGGCCTGCACCTTTGACCCTAGCCTAGAGGAAGCTTTCATGACCAAGGTCATTAAATACCAACCTCTCCTAAATACGATCTCAGAGCTGGGGTACAGGTGCAGACTATTTGTTTTCATATTTGGCAGCCTAGGACATACCCACAGGCTGGTTGTTAGAGGGTTTCAACAACTTGGAGTGCCTAAAAAAGAGGCAAAAAGGCTGGCAAAGTATTGTTCCGTCTCCGCTATAATCGGCAGCCGCCACATATGGCGGAGACGCTGTTACTTATACCCGTAGAGTACCAAGTGCCTTGCTATTGTATCATGAAGACATAATGCCATGATTTTGTAAATGTTACTCTACTGCACCTATACTATTTGTGTCCTTGTATGCCTCTCCTTTGTGTGGACATAAATAAATGGTTAAAATGTGTGTGTGTGTGTGTGTGTGTGTGTGTGTGTGTGTGTGTGTGTGTGTGTGTGTGTGTGTGTGTGTGTGTGTGTGTGTGTGTGTGTGTGTGTGTGTGTGTATGTGTGTGTGTGTGTGTGTGTGTGTGTGTGTGTATGTGTTGTCAGTGTGAGTGCAGTGCAATAAATGGAAATGTTGTTCTGCACCCAAAGTGAAAAGTTGCAATACCTTCATTATTGCAATCCCTGCAGTAACAGCTGTCAACCATAACTGTTTTAACACAAAAAACATTATAAATAATACTGAGAATACTAATAAACCATCAAAGTACAATACATAAAACCAGGATACATAAAAACATTCAAAGTTTCAAATGTAAAAAAAAAAAAAGAAAAAAAAAAGATCTCATCGAGATTTGGCAGGCCCCCTGTAATAGCTCTGAGGACCCCCCCAGGGGTCCCGGACCCCCCGTGGAAGACCTCTGTTATTTGCTACTAGTCATTTTTTATTTCAGAGCATATTTCAGATCTAATTTAACATTGTTCTGGTGCAGGAGCAGAGCGATTACTGAAATAGGCTCAGGGGTCTGTCTGGGGGGTCCCAGGTGAGGAAAGACCCCAACCAAAAGTCAGAAAGGTTATTCTGGCTGCTTTAAAAGTGTAATAAATGAACTCAGGATGTTTTAAAACCTACAAAACAACTCTAATATTATGAAAATTCGATATTAACTGGCTGGCGTACTGTAAAACATATCCGAAAAGGCGGCCATCTTTAAAACTGGCGGACATTTTGAAAATTAAGTGTCTAATGTGATTTTTCTAAAGAATGACCCAAGAGGTACACTCTGTAAAATTGTGGTGCTTCTTTCCAGAACTGAAGTATTGTTCTCCTTAACAGCCCCGCTAAAGGGGGGAAAAAAACGGGAAAAGTGGAAAATGAAATCAAAGAAAAAACTAGAAGCAGTGCTCTTCCGAGGTTACATCCTCCCCCCACACAACGCATGCACGTCCTGTTGCATGTTAACCCTTCTTGTGCCTATCTTGGACAAGTTCAGCTTTTTTTCAATACAATACAATATTTTTTTTTGCTATTTTACTTACCCTGAGCTGCTTGTAGAGATGTGGGTGGTCCTGGCTCGTCCTACGCTTCCCAACGACCGAGTCTAGATGGTCCGACGATTTATTCCATTGAAAATGGTAGAATAAAGTTTAGAGCCCCCCCAAAAAAACTCAATCTATACTGTCGGCGGCGCGACATATTCCGGGGTGCCGATCCCGATCTAGTCCGGCTTTTTTAATAAAATGAATTAATTAATCGGAGGCCTCAACGAAGCCCCGGTCTAAATGTCCATCCAGGCCCCGGGCCGCGATTCTGTTTACATCGGCCCGTAATCGGGTAACGCCGCCGCATCGCGCCGCCGACTCCAATACAAACTCACATCTTTGAAGCTAATTTTTTCTGAACTGTGTTCTTCTGGAAGCGGAAAAGTTTTATTTCCGGCTAAATCGCAGAAAATCGATCTTCTAAATGAGTGTTAGCCTATAGCTTTCCTGTTGCCATTTTCATCCGGGTCTTTTTCATCACATGCACAAACGTGAACACGCACGTCACTGCTACGTGAGTCCCTGCATGTTGCAACGCTCCTCTATGAGATGGACCCTGGCCACTCAACAGACTTTGGCGCAGGATGTGTTAAACTACATGGATTTGATTTTCCATTATCCATTGGGTCATGGAGGGGGGCCCAAACTAGCAGAAACAGCCGATCTACAAGCTCTCAACGCATTGCTATCCGAAAAGTTGGGAGGTGATATCACAGGTGACATCACCTATGTAAAAGTCCATATATGGGTATTCCCCAGAATCCCTTTTATGCCCATATATGAAGATCCCTGATGTCATCGATATATATACAGTATATATCACTGGCCAGATGGCCAAGACATGGCCCATATCTGTGTGGCTGGTTCAGATAGGGATCTCCATGTATGGGCATAAAATATATTGTATGTTGTGATGTCATGGGAACCACTCTAACAGAATCCCTTTTATGCCCATATATGGAGATCCCTGATGTCATCAATATTAAGCCCATATCTAACAGGACTTCATATGGGAATGCCCATATATGGAGGAAGACAGCCCATATTTGTGTGGCTGGTTCAGACAGGGATCTCCATGTTTGGGCATGAAAGGGATGTACTATATACAGTACATGGATCTCCGTACCAGGGGTCTCCATATGTGGGTACCAGGGGTCTCCATATATGGGTAACTGGTCCGATATACATCACTGGCCAGATGGCCAAGAATTGGCACGAGGTCGCATGTCACCCTGAGGCGTCTTACTCGTTTATATCAGGTTCCACGTTGTTAGTGGTGACATCACCGAGAACGCTGCTCCCTCATTGGCTAAAGGCCCTGCCTTTGTACTGTCGGGCAGAAACAGACAGCTGGAAACAGACCACAACAAACACAGTACTTGTGCGCTCTGCTGGCTCAAGTAATACAAAGAAAGAATGGAGGGGGAAAAAGGGGGCAAGAGAAAGTGAAATATCCCTTTAACTCATGCCAATGACGTCTTTTTTCAAAAGCCCTGGGTGCCAATGACGTCTTTTGTGTTTTTTGTATAGAAAAAAAAAGATTTTTTTTTTTTAAAGATGTCAAAATTACCTGAGATCAGAGAGATGCTTTTCTCTGTTTGTGTGTTGGCTCCCTCGTTTAGCTGATTGAGAAAATGTGTGTTCATTCTAGTGGATAGACACTTTTTTTTATTCAAACAGCTGTATCTCTGGAACCATTTGTCTGATTGACAAAATTATTTTGCCACTGAATCACAACAACTGTGTCTGTTTCTGTGGGAAGAAATTTCTATTAAAAAAAATATTTTTTTTTCATTGCACAGTAAAGAAAAACATACCAAATCCTAGCACATCTACCTTGGAGCCATTTTGGCATTTGGCACGGTTGGAGTTAAACTGGTTGTTTGTTCTTCCAGGGTGATTCAGGGGGTCCTCTGATGTGTGAACAGGATGGGACTCATTACATCGCTGGTCTGGTGAGCTGGGGACCTCAGTGTGTTCAGAGTGACAAGCCTGGTGTCTACACCAATGTCCACAGATTTGTGGCCTGGATTCGTGAGAAAATGTCTAACGTTGATGTTGATTACTCTTATGATGATATCACTGATAATGTTGACGCTGATTACTCTTATGATAATATCACTTATTATTGAGCACATGTTGTAAGACAGGTTAAAGATTGTAAGACAGTTTGTAAGGCAGATTTAAATACCCACACCGGTCATGATTTTTTTATTGTGTTTTGGGAGCTTTTCTCTGAAAATCCTATTTGTCACTCAGCATTGCATGGCCTTCATTGGCCCGCCCCTGTGACAGCAGGTTTGACGGGAGAGTGTTTTTTGCAGGTCTTTCAGTCCGAGTGTATCAAAAAAGCAACTGGGTTAAGGCGGCGGAAGCTTGTGATTGACTGCGCGGAGGTACCGGAAGTCGGGGGAAAGGAGATACACCTAAACCTAACATTAACCATAACCCTAACCTCAGTAAAACTAACGCTGGTGAATGCTAACCTGGTGAATGCTAACCTGGTTGGACCAACGGTCCTTAACCCAGTTGCTTTTTTGATACACTCGGACTGAAAGACCTGCAAAAAACACTCTCCCCAGGTTTGACACACATTCATGATGTCATCCTGTCACAGCCAGGGACAGGCCAATCACGTCCAGAAAGAGCTTAGTCCCTTCCCATCTCACATGTTTATGCACACAGATATAAAAAGCTAGATACCTCCCTCCGGTTTTTATATCTGTGTTTATGCATGCATGAAGTCAGCCTCTGATTGGGCAACATACCAGGAAGAAATCAGGATCAGGAAGTAAACGACACACAGAACCACACTGTTTGCTGCTGTTATTTTTCAATAAGTTTGCACAGAACACAATTACATTTATTCTATCACTGCCTACATCGTACATTTATATCAAAACTAGGTTACAATTTTTACAATGCAATTCCATTCATAACTTCATTCATTCAAGTCTAATGATAATAAACAGAGCCCACATTAAAAAAGTAGGCTATAGGCCTATTCAAAATGTTGAGCCCTGATAAGGCATAATTAGTCTAATGTTGCAATTGGGGGTTCTAAATGTTGATAACAGGGATGTGGCATATTAAATGAGGGTACGGGCAAAGTTTAGGATCCCATAAGTTCATTTGTTTTGTTTTTATTTTTTTCCCTGGAGGCTGCCACCTTGTGGGTCAAAAGTGCTAGTCCAAAAACACAGATACAATTACATCATAGAATCAACCCCTCCTCTTTTACCATTCACCCAACTCTGTGGGTGTGGCTAACAGTTCGTCCATGACCGTATGCAAACGCTTCATGACCCTCTTTTGGGCCGTGATCCACCACATGAGAAACCCTGGTCAAATGTTAGGTGAATGGTGGATGGTTTTGATCTGCTTTATGTTTAAGAAAACTGTTTTGATCCCGCTTTGTATCAATAAAATTGACTTGATGGACAATTTATGCAATGAATTTTAATTATAGTACAGTTCCACCTTTCTTACAAGGTAAACTTGTCAGGTTTTACTTGATCACTAATCAAACCAAAAACCAATGACTAGAGTCATTTTATTCCCCATCAGTGAAGAGTATGATGTCACGTCAAGAGTGTCATTATCACATTGTGGAAATACTTTTTAAGTGAAAGTTCAGTATTCCAAGTTGACTTGAGTAAAAGTGCCAAAGTACTGGCATCAACATGTACAACAAAGCAGCCTACCAAAATTAAAAGTAGGCTATACTCATTAGGCAGAATGCCCCATTTCACAAGTTCAAAATGGTTTATTTTGAAAATAGCTGATCTGAATTTGTCGAACATTGTTGTCTGTCTGTCTGTCTGTCTGTCTGTCTGTCTGTCTGTCTGTCTGTCTGTCTGTCTGTCTGTCTGTCGATCGATCGATCTATAAACCATGTCAATCTTTAGAAAACTGACGTGTGGCTCTGTCAAAACAACGCTCAGTCTAAAATGAACACACAAAATGAACACACCATTAAAGTCATTGCGCTTTGTTTCCATTGGGGTCCTATAGGTATTCAATTCATCAACATTTAGGCCTAAAGCTCCAATCCCACCGGGCATGATAAAGATAAAGATATCCCTCTAAAAATCCTTCTCACTCATGGTAAAGTCCACAGTCCACACCACAACGAAAACACAGATATAATTGATATGAACATATTAAAGTAGCATCAAACACATTCATAAGGATGCTAGGGTTCAAGTCGATAAAAAAAAGAAGCGAAAATAACTCCTATTAAATTAAACAAAGATGTGTCGCCCGCATGTGAAACTAACAACTAAACAATCAGCTAAAACAGGAAATGTCCAAAAACTCACTCACTCACACACACACACGCACGCACGCACGCACGCACGCACGCACACGCACACACACAATCGCTTCTTCTCGGCTGAGGACAAACAACAAAATATGACCATAAGAGATGAATAGTAACACACTGCTTTATTGAGCAAAGATACCGCGCGTGCGTGCGTGCGTTCGTGCGTGCGTGCGTGCGTGCGTGTGTGTGTTGTGTCCGCACAGTCACATCATTTATAGTTTAATTTGACAAACAGACGATGTGAAGAAACAGACTTAGTTTTGGTCCTAAAAAGAGAAATGTTTGTTTTATATTTTTAGGAGTTATCGGATTACAATTAATACAATATTCAGGTTAGGATTAGACATAATATCAAGGTCACATTTAGGATTAGGAGTAGACATAATATCGAGATCAAGTTTAGAGTTTGGATTCATGCCCCAAAAAACTCATAAAAAAAGTAATATCGAATAATTTCTCTCTCTCTCTCTCTGTGTGTGTGCGTGTGTGTGTGTGTGTGTGTGTGTGCGTGTGTGCGTGTGTGCGCGTGCGTGCGTGCGTGCGTGCGTGCTCCATCTGTCAGTAATACAAGAGACTCAAATCAAACAAAGCCGTTTAAATCAAACTCACAACAGTTCAACTGAACCACTTATTAACCCTTTGCTGCAGTGGACCGGGGTTCCCCAGGGCTCTGTGCTAGATCCTCTACTTATATCTCTGTCTACAACAACACGGCAAAATGACGGCGAAATATGAGATCTACGGAATTCTCCTTTAAGTGGTCAGATAGGAGGACCGCGATACATTTTCAGAGTTCAATTTAATGATCATGGAATCAATGGAACTAACAAAGTATACTTTTAAGTTCCTGTTTATACTTTTCAAGATTTTATAGATTATAAACAATTCATATTGTTGTTGGGTTTTTTTGCCAGTTATTTATGGGGGACCATCTTGCGATATCCCCACGGCCCACCAGTGGGCCCCGGACCACAGTTTGGAAGCGCTGCACACAAGGGTTCAAGTGGTAAAAAAAACTAAACAAACGATTAGATATTATAATGATGCAAATGATTACATAGTATAGTGATCCAAAAGATTACATATTATGAATGATCACATTATGAATTGAATTATGAGCTTTTTCCACAAATATGAATTAAATATTTTCACTGAAAATTTAGACAATGTTAACCATAACGCCAATAAGTTACATTGTTACATCACAAAACAACATGCAGTAATCCTGGTCTCTATACTGCCTCCCCCTGGGCAACCGGGCGTCTGATGGAGGGGAAAGGAACAGGTTGGAATAATATGTAACTCTCTCGTCAGGTGATAAGAAGCGGCCTGCTCACTCCTTGTGCGGAAGCAATCAGAGCTCTCCCCAGCTTGGCAGAGGGAGAGCAGAGCCCAGGATTACATTTGAGTTTGATTAATGATTTTTTTGTGTGATTAATTAACCCTTTGTTTCAAATTAAGTGACATCACACTGGAGGGTGTGGCTTTACCCTGGTTATCACCATGACAGTGATGCAGTCAGGAAGGGGGCGGAGCCGACTTCCACCAGCATCACTGAAGCAAGGTTCTAATAGTTTTAGATTGTTCATTATAGTTTAGTTTTAGTTACCGGTAGTTTTGACAATTGTTTTTCTAATTTAGTTAGTTTTAATTAGTTTTTAGAGTGGGGTTGGTAGTATTTATCCGTTTATATTTTTGTGACAACACCTATAGTTTTAGTTTAGTTTTTATTAGTTTTAGTTTAGTTTTTATTAGTTTTAGTGTTAGTTTTATTTTATACTTTCAGTTATTTGTCAGGTACGAAAATGTCAGAATAAGTAGATTTATTGTGTAATAAAAAACTCAACAAAATATATAATTAAAAATATATATTCAGTTACTGTTGGTACTGTTTTGTCAACACACAGTTAGTAAGTTATCATCTTATTCTTTTAGTCTAGTTTTTATTTAGTTCAGTTAAAGTGGGCATGACACGGCCAAAACAGCTAATTATGGCTATCAAATTAGCCAATTTTTTTAATGATGTCATGTACCCCCATGTTAAATTACCCAATCAAATTAATTTATTGTAGATACTGTACTGAAAGTAGTACTTTCTGTACAGTAACTGAATTAAATTAATTTGATTGGGTAATATGACGGGAGGGGCGGAGTTGAGCGCTGAGTATTATCTAGTGAAACAACCCCAACAGAACTGTGCGAGGAGAAAATGCGACAATTCATAAAACAAATTTTAAAACAAGCAGTTCTAGGGGTAAAAATTTGATATAATCTGCTATAGAATCCCCCCTAACCGCGTACAGGGTACAAGTCTTCTAACAAAAAGGTGTCAGAGATTAGAACGAGGGTCCTCCGCAGCACAGACCACTTTTTAGCAGCCATCTCTGCTAAAAAGTGCTCCAGTCCAGCGCTTCACCGGAGCTGCGGACCACTTTTTAGTAGCCATCTCTGCTAAAAAGTGCTCCAGTCTTCACCGGAGCTCCGGAGGACTGAAGTCTGTGGCAGGTAGCCTGTGTGTGTGTGTGTGTGTGTGTGTGTGTGTGTGTGTGTGTGTGTGTGTGTGCGTGCGTGCGTGCGTGCGTGCGTGCGTGCGTGCGTGCGTGCGTGCGTGCGTGTGTGCGTGTGTGTGTGTGTGTGTGTGTGTACAGTGCACACACACAATTGCTCTTGAAAATAGCCGTGCGGTGCGGCGCTACCAGCTAACAACAACACATCAACGTTGTGCGCGGCACCGCACGACGGATGAAGTATACATTCACTAATAACTGATACGGCCCCACCTCCTTTTCAGACCGTTTGAAGAAAGACCACGTGACCTACTGTATCATAATGTTAAACTTCGGCCGGTGTCCCGCCCCCTTTAATGATTTTTTTTAAATAGTAGTCTTCGTTATTTCATTATTTTTCATTAACTAGGCCTATAATAAACTTGAAGTAACAATAATCACGTTAAAGCCACCCTCCAGTCTAAGATTGAGATTATACAACAAAGTTATCATCAGAATAAAACATAAAACGTATTCATATTGTGTGGAATTTCACTCTCAAAATAACAACATCGAGTCTAACATTTGCCAAACTGAACACACAGAGCAAAAAACAAACAAACAATTAACTAATCTCAATTCCATTGTAATCAATATATTAATCTATTCAATAGAAATTCTAAATGTTTTAATGGAATATTATGCTGCTACTACGTCTGTGAACTTCCCATGCAAACTAGCTAGCGACAAGAATTGTATATTTTGATCGGATTAATTTGAGAACGGCTCGGTGTGATGTCATGCTCGTTTGAGCCCGGCTCGGGAGCCTATTTCAACCAATCAGAATGATTGGACAGAACTACCTGTGGTATAATACAGCGTAAATGTACAACACAATACATGTGTTGTCACTGATATATATTTATTGTATAAATAGCCAATTATTGTTCACACCTTTTTCTCTCCAATGTAGTAATTATGCTAATTCATTACTTCCACTTGCCACTGCTGTGGTATCCTATTGGCTCATCTGCCAGTGAGGAGCCCCCACCGGGAGGACATATTTCACTGCTGTCGTATCCTATTGGCTCCTATGCCAGTGAGGAGCCCCCACCAGGAGGACATATTTCCACATGAGGATCTAATGATCAGTAGACATAATGAATGTCCATGGATCCTCATCTGAAAACATGTTGTACCAGGGACCCTCATAAGAGATATGTGCAAAAAACTATAAAAACTATATATCATTATTATTCTCTCTCTCTCTCTCGCTCTCTCTCTCTCTCTCTCTCTCTCTCTCTCTCTCTCTCTCTCTCTCTTTGTTTCCAGACTTTTAAACATTTTTAATAACCAAAGTATAAAATAAAATGTCCTGTTCAGGTTCACGTTTATAAAAGATCACTTTTGGTGAAAAAAGAAGCAAAAACTGCTGTTTTCAGGGAATTCTCTTGAACGTTGCCTTCAGGAAATAACATGACGTCATCAACTGAACCTACGATCGGAACCTCCAGTGCAACTCCAAAATGATTATAGCTTAAAATGGGTTTAATTTGGTATAACCAATTAGGTTATTTTGGTATAAGAATCGTTTGGTATGTGACTGTCCATTAACTAGTCTAACTCGTAGCACGACTATCGAGAATAAACCCAATTGATTGACATTATTTGAGGAAAATTTTACTTTCTTAATCTGCCATGACACAAGGTTACAATCTGGGGACCCATCGTAAAAATAATTAAAGAAAACAGCTCTCTGCTGTTTTATCCACGGAATCTGTTCTTGAGAGATTTACTCTCAGCATGATTGACAACCATTAAGTATTCATAAAAAATATGAAATATTTATAAAAATATAAAATATAATTTAATTTGTTGTAGGCTCACACAATGTAAACCTAATGACCTTTATCCTTAGCTTGTTGTTTAAATGACACATAATATAAATGTTTAATTCAGGGGTGATGGAGCTTCAGGTCCGTCCATCCAGGGTTTTAATACCACTCATTTTCAACATTGAACTGTCATTAATATACCTTGGAGTTGTTGTGTGGAAATAAGAAAGTCCAACCCCCTTCTGTTGGTTAGCATTTGTTTTTTAGTTTTTTAGAACCATCTTTACTGATTATATTGTGTTTTTTTTTTCTAGATAGATGTTCATTTGCATTTGTTATATTGCTGTTGATGTACTGACATATTATCTTGTTTATTATAGTGATGTTTTATCTGCTTATTGTAAGTCGCTTTGGATTAAAAGCGTCTGCTAAATGCCTAAACTGTAAACTGTAAACTTCTGTGTTGCCTTGAACTGGAGGATTGATTGGGGTTTGGCTTACACAATGACATAGTTCAATGTTGAAAATGAGTGGTAGGCCTATTCACCCCTTAAGACTCACTTTATTAATTTGGCTTTTGACCGCTTAAGTTTTAACCTGATTACTTCTTTGTGTTCGTTTATTTGATTGTATTTGGTTGTTTTTCTTTTGCTGTACAGCACTGGTCGACACTGTCGTTTTTAAATGTGCTGTATCAATAATGTTTGATTTGATTGATTTGATATTATTAGTATTACTATTATTAAATATTTGTATTTAATTGTATTATAATTCATAATTATGATTATATTTAACAGCTGACTGGTCAGACATGTAGTTCCTCCTCTCCCCAGAAGGGGGCAGCAATGACTGCTTTCATCTGTGGAAACACAAAGGTCCAGTTAGAATGACAGGGAAACAATGAACCAATCAGAATGGTCCAGTTAGAATGACAGGGAAACAATGAACCAATCCGAATTAGGCTGAGTGGACCTTTTAAACCAGTTAACATTCAAACTGATTAGTTAAATATAAATCACAAATTACCAAGTCTGTAATCTGACTGTTACAAGTACAACAAGTCTACAACATATTCATCAATCTGATTGTATTAATCTATATCACAGTTAGCATAACCTGGTAGACATAACCAGATTAGGATTTATTTGACCATGTAAACACAATTCATCTGGTTTCATTCCATTTATAGTTGAGATGAATGTCTTTCTATGTTTCCCTTTCAGTAGTGACATAAAGTTTATAGTTACTACAGATTCTATGTTTCCCTTTCAGTAGTGACATAAAGTTTATAGTTAGTATAGATTCTCACCTTCAGTTTGTGGGCACAGGGATGCGTCCTGATAGGAAAAAACAAAGAGAGATGGTTAAAAGAGGTGAAATACTGACCTCTACAGGACACACTGTGTAACAACCATACCAGTTACCATGTTACTGGGTTGTTGTTTAGTGAAACCAAGGGTGTCAAACTGGTGGCCCGTGGGCCACATATGCCCAGCGAAGCGGTCCAATCATAAAACCATGTATCTTATGTAGTCCTGTCTCCCTCAGAGTCCTCAGCAGTGAGCTGTTTGTGTAAACAGTCTATTAATAGACCAACCCTCGCTATTTGCATACTTTAAAACTACATCATTAAGTAACAGCTGTAGCCACTGTTGCTATTCACTGCTGTTGTTACTAACGTTGTCAAATACAATTTAAGTTGACGTCTTAAAGGAGTAGTTCACCCCCAAAATGATTCTTTTTTTTTTCATTGGTAGATGAATCATCCTGGTTACATTTAATGACATATGTTAATTAAATATGTTAATGAGCTCTCCTCCTCCATTGGTAGATGAATCATCCTGGTTACATTTAATGACATGTGTTAATTAAATATGTTAATAACCTCTCCTCCTCCATTGGTAGTAGATGAATCATCCTGGTTACATTTAATGACATGTGTTAATTAAATATGTTAATAACCTCTCCTCCTCCATTAGTAGTAGATGAATCATCCTGGTTACATTTAATGACATGTGTTAATTAAATATGTTAATGACCTCTCCTCCTCCATTGGTAGTAGATGAATCCAGACACGCCCATGGCCACGCCCACAACCAGACCAAATGTTCCGATGGCCATCTTGTTCCACTCTGACTCTGGCATGGAATCATCTGGATAAAATAATAAACACATTAATATGATTAGGGCTGGGACTTTAACTGATGAATTTAGATTATTGAGATACAGACAAATGATGTAGCATTTTAATTGTGCTTAGTTTTTTCACCACCGAACCTTTCTCACTGGACGAGTTTCAGGTACCAACCAATAGACAACAAAGCCCAGTGGTAACATGTCATTAGGTCGAACACCCTTTGGATCGACCACCAAACTCTAACCCAAACCCTAATCCTAACCTCAGTAAAACTATGCCTAACTGACTCTAACCCTAACCCTAAACCTAACCTCAGTAAAACTATGCCTAACCCTAACCCTAAACCTAAACCTAACCTCAGTAACCGTGACGCAGGTGATTATCTAACCTGCCGACGCTGTTCGACCCACACTCAATGGGAGAAGAAGCCGATCATAGCTTTGATTGGTCCAGTGGATGAGAAATTAAGATAAAAAAAAACTCACCCATTGATTAACTTGTATCTAAAATCTTAAAATAAATCCTGAAGGAGACTACTAATCCTAAATATGACAGTTTAAGACCATTTTAATACATAGGAAAGAGAGGTAAAAAGACCATTATATACTGCAAAAACTATACTATAAAAACTGGTCAAAACATTGGGCAAATTGTCAAATGATATAAGAAAGAGTTGTGAAAATAGCCGATATGCAACGCCTCGCAATGCTTGTAGATCGGCTATGTTCACAATATTTATCTGTGGAACCAAGTCAAAGAAAATGTAATGACTCAACTCCCACACTTCCAAGTACTTGTTAGGGAGGGGGTCCCCATTGAAAAAAATGATTATTTTGGCGGGTCGTGGCCTGAAACGGTTGAGAACCACTGACTGCAGTAGACTGTACTGTACTACTGCATTAAGCCAAAGTGCAGTAATTATACAAAGAGTTAAACTGATAAAAAAAAGGTCTTCAAAGTGTTTTGAGGTAAGTGTTTCCCCCCCAAAATCCTGAAGGCTGATTTCTGTGCTGTTTTTTTTATATTTTTTCTTCAAACTGCTCATAAAGTATTGAATCAATGTGCAGGTTGTCTTTGCAGGACAGTGGATTACAGCAGAGTACAGTGAACATTACAGTAGAGTCACTTACCCCAGTCCACCACTAGGGGCTCCATGAGATCGGGGTGTTCCACCATGCATGAGATCTTCTCTCCTGATCTGTAACACACACACACACACACACACACACACACACACACACACACACACACACACACACACACACACACACACACACACACACACACACACACACAGTATATTACATTACTTAGTAGTGGTTACTACTAGTTATCTCTGCTAGTAGCCTATACCCTATAGCAGTGGTTCTCAACCTGTGGTACGTGGACCACTGGTGGTACATGTTCCCCCTCTGGTGGTACTCAGAGGAGTTTCCCAAAAATAAGAAACAATACATTTGTAAGTGGAGTGAAATGTTGATATTATACTATGCAGGTCGTTCTTCTGAACAAGCAATTGATTGAAATAGGCATTCCAGACATGCTGATATGAGTATGAGAACGGATCAATCACATTAGAAATATAATATACGTTTGCACGGGAAGTTCACAAATGTAGTAGTTAGCTACTGGCTGATGACCCATCAAATTATTATCTTAGAAATGCAACAAAAACAAAATCTCCATGAATTCAAGGAATAAATTAGCCTCCTGTGTTAACTGTGCCTAGCTGAATAGGATAGGGATAGGTAGGTCTACACACCTGTATTTTAATATCAGTTATTATGGTGGTACTTGTAAAGACAGATATTTTCTGAGGTGGTACTTGATGTAAAAAGGTTAAGAACCACTGCCCTATCGTATCAAACATCAGGTGGGGATGCTTAGGCTGAGGTTGTCATGGCAATCAGCTGAGTTTGAGGCTGAGTTTGGGACATGCAGAGGGGCGGGGGAGGGGGGTATCGTCCAAATTTGACACTACATAAAATGTCAAATATGATTGATGAAAATATTTTGTGCATAACATATATTTCCAAATAGTAACCTCTGCGTTTTAATACGTAAAATGCATTTGGACCCCGGGCGTTTACTAGTGATAGGGATATTATTTGGAAATATATATGCTCGTAATTATGCAACTCTCCTGGGTGTGTAGTGGAATGTATAGATGTCTATTACAGTGGGTGTATAGTGGAATGTATAGGTGTCTATTAGGTGTGTACCTGGGTGTGTAGAATGTATAGGTGTCTATTAGGTGTGTACCTGGGTGTGTAGTGGAATGTATAGGTGTCTATTAGGTGTGTACCTGGGTGTGTAGAATGTATAGGTGTCTATTAGGTGTGTACCTGGGTGTGTAGTGGAATGTATAGGTGTCTATTAGGTGTGTACCTGGGTGTGTAGTGGAATGTATAGGTGTCTATTAGGTGTGTACCTGGGTGTGTAGTGGAATGTATAGGTGTCTATTAGGT
Source organism: Nannobrachium achirus (assembly GCF_963921795.1). NCBI lineage: Eukaryota > Metazoa > Chordata > Actinopteri > Myctophiformes > Myctophidae > Nannobrachium > Nannobrachium achirus. The sequence continues at coordinate 4,872,674 of NC_137828.1, forward strand.
GTGTACCTGGGTGTGTAGTGGAATGCATAGGTGTCTATTAGGTGTGTACCTGGGTGTGTACTCCAGGAAGGAGTGGTACTGGTAGGACCAATCACCATCTGACACCTCATCGGTGGAAGTGACATCAGAGGTGGTGGGTTGTCCGTCTCTCAGCCAGGTGATGATGATCAGTTTAGGATAGAACTTGTAGGCGCTGCACACCAGCATGTGTGAATGTCTACCACCGGAGTGGGCTGCTGAGGCCAGGCGCACTTCAGGCTTCACTGAAATTACATTATTATTATGATGATTATTATTTGTATTTATTTGTTTCATATTATGACCAAAGGTAATCATGAAGAGTAATATATTAGTTCGTCAGACTCCTATAAAAAGTAATCATATGCACACAAGTTATGGCATCATTAGTGAGATGGCGAATGCTTAAAAAGAACAAATCTACAAGCTACAACGTATCTTGTAAGTTAAAGGCTTAATAGAGTTTATCTGTGTCATAAACAAATCAACATTGTAACTGTGTAACTAAAGGTCACTTGCATTAATAACTTTATTACTGTTTAGGCAGTTGTAATAAGTTAGACTACTAATCACCGGGGAAAGTAATAATATTACAGTAATATTTTTCAATTAGTAAATAACTAAAAGTGTAGTCTGTACACTACTGTGTATTTTATTAGTTTATTACATCATTAATATGAATCATACATCAGTAATGTCATCATACTAATAATAATAATAATTACAACAACAACAATTATTATTACGATAACAACAACTGCAACAACAAATGATAATACGTTTGTCGGTTTGATGCCTGCCTGGTAACAAGTGATGAGGGCAAATCGTGTTTTTTCATTGGGTGTTGTAGAGTATTAGTCATAATTAGTACATACAGAGTATTATTATTAGGCCTATTATTATTATTACCCTTATTATTATTATTACTAGAAGCTTTCGGGCGGCCCAGCGTCTAGTCGGCGACCTGGCCAACTCGGAACAATGTAAATAGGGAATGAATGCCCCGCCCTTTAGGACCCGTTTTGACCATCTGTCTGCCTGTGTCCATTTATGCCCATATATGGAGATATCTGTATCTGTCTGTCTGTCGGCGTCCATTTTATGTCCATATATGGAGATCACTGCAGTTATAGTTCTGGGTCCATTTTATGCCCAGATATGGAGTTATCTGTCTATCTGCGTCCATTTTATGCCCATATATGGAGTATCTGTCTGTGCCTCCAACTGTGTTGCAGACACAGTGCCGGTTCCCCCTTTAATGCAAACCTCATTATAGGCCTACCTGTTGTCATAGGACCCGTTTTGAACATCTGTTTGCCTGTGTCCATTTATGCCCATATATGGAGATATCTGTATCTGTCTGTCTGCGTCCATTTTATGCCCATATATGGAGATCTTTGACCATCTGTTTGCCTCTGTCCATTTATGTCCATATATGGAGATATCTGTATCTGTCTGTCTGCAATCCATTTTATGCCCATATATGGGGGCATTCATTTTATGCCCATATATGGAGAACGCGCGTGCCCGTGGGACGAACGGTTCTCGAGATACGCGGATTACATACATACATACACACTCACAGAGATTTTTTGTTGACTCATGTGGCGTACGTAATGTCAGAGCCTTTTATGAAGTGATGTCACAATGAGTCAGAGCTTTCGCCGATTTCCTCCGGAACAGCCTGATGTCAACAATCAACCCCGCATAAGGAGATTCCGAACGTTTCGCGCCGGTTCGGGAAAACCGCGCGTCGGGTCGGGTCGAGACCCGGCACTGCACTCCGTGCCGCGGCGGGGAACGCGCGTGCCGAATCTGAAGCCGGTGGGACGAACGGTTCTCGAGATACGCGGATTACAGACACACAGACAGACAGACACGCAGAGACTTCTCGCATTTATAGATAGATTAGTAGTAGTAATAGTAGTCGTAGTAGTCGTCGTCGTCGTCGTCGTCGTCGTTGTAGTAGTATTAATAGTAGTAATAAGTATAGTTTATAAGGTGTTGTGTGTTGATGATGTGATCAGCTCACCTCTCTTATCCAGAGCATGGGAGTAGTCAATTCCAACGATCAGTTTGCAGTACGTCTCTCTCTGTGCTCTCAGTGCAGCCATAAATGTAGGATCATTATTCCATCTCTCTGCCTGCTTCACACCAGCCTCAGTGTATCCTACAACCTTCCCTACTCTGCTGTCAAACCTGTTAATCTCATATTTATTGTAATAATATGATTTGATGTACTGTATGTCCTCCAGCTCACTGGAGTTAAACACACAGAGTGCAGCATCAAAGAGGGGATATCCACCTGGAGATAGAAATGTATAAATGTGTTCACGTATATTAAAATGATTTATTTTTATTTTTAATTTCTATTATCTCTATAATATCAACACAGACTGAATGTAAATAATAATGTAAATAAAGTTTACCTGCTGCATAGAAACAGATGAAACACAGTGAAACACAGAGCCAGAGTTTAGTTGAAGTCATGATGAGTTGAGATGTTTCAGAGTTTAGTTGAAGTGTTGATGAGTTGAGATGTTTCAGAGTTTAGTTGAAGTGTTGATGAGTTGAGATGTTTCAGAGTTTAGTTGAAGTGTTGATGAGTTGAGATGTTTCAGAGTTTAGTTGAAGTGTTGATGAGTTGAGATGTTTCAGAGTTTAGTTGAAGTGTTGATGAGTTGAGATGTTTCAGAGTTTAGTTGAAGTGTTGATGAGTTGAGATGTTTCAGATTTTAGTTGAAGTGTTGATGAGTTGAGATGTTTCAGAGTTTAGTTGAAGTGTTGATGAGTTGAGATGTTTCAGAGAAATGAACACTGAATCACTTCTCCGATAGTCTCTACTCTACATCAACCAATGAAAAAACACTATTCACTCTCATCACTTGTTACCAGGCAGGCATCAAACCAAATATTCGATGAACACATGTACTGCATAATGGGTTTCACTGCACCAGTGTCTTGTTTACACTATGCACGGTACCAATCCATGGACGTATTATTGCTTTTATTATAATAGGGAAGAAAAGCAAACCTTTTTTATCCTATGCACATGCATTATTACATTTTGGATCACTACAAAGGCAGATATTGCGTATCACTTGATTCGATATATTCATAGAGTTGGGGATATATTATGTTGCATGCACTTGCACAGCAACTTCCTTGCAGGTGGGGGGGGGGGGGGGGGGTCTACTTTCTTAGATTTGTGTTGTTGTCTCGCCCCCTAGCTGGCTGGTGATGAAGCCTGTTGAATTGTGAGTGTGCATCCACATATATTTTGCATGCTTTCGTGTTGTAGGCTACATAAGAAAATATGGCTGTGACTGTGAATGTATTATTGGGCTCTGCTGCAATATTGGCAGATGGTGGATACTCACGGGCATGTGCACGTCAGAGATTCCGTTAGCCGGTATTTACCGGCCATTGGCCGGTTAAATATTTAATTGGCCGGTAATTATAAAATCCACCGGCCACCGTGGCCGGCTGGGAAAATGCCTCTTAAGCTGCATTCACACTGCAGATATATAGTTGAACGTTTAGCTTGCTTGGTCAATGTTATCTCAATGGAAACCAGCTTTAAAGCTTGCAAAGCTTTGTCTTGTGTGTGTCCTGTATCTTTAAAGCTGGTTTCCATTGAGATAACATTGACCAAGCAAGCAAAACGTTCAACTATCTGCAGTGTGAATGCAGCATTAGGCTATTTTATCATTTAATCTTATTATACACATAATTATTTGTCTGAAGTAGTAAAGCTACAACCATTAAATCCTATCATAATTTTAAATATGTATCATGTTCTGTGAGTCTGTCTGACGACAGCGGAGCTCACCGCCACTGCTGCTGCGTCATGGTGCGCTGTAGAGGTGGGACGTTCGCGAACGAATCGAGTCTTTTGAACGGCTCTTTGAAATGAACGATAGCATTGTGAGCTTGTAGATCAACTATTTTCAAATGGCAGATATGTACCTATATATGTCCGAAATAAATGTATATAGGGTTGAAGTTATTTGTAATTATAATCAAAATCTACAAAGTAACTACTAGAATGAGCCAGTCTTTTGAACGGCTCTTTGAAAGGAACGGATCCCAGAGATCCGGCTCACTTCAAAGAGCCATAAATCCCATCTCTACTGCGCTGTGCATTGGACATATCAGAGCTTCAAGCTCACAACAAGGCGACGCTGTGAGCTTGTATGTCTGCTATTTTAGACACGCACACGGCCTGACGGAGAAGCACACATCACGTTTCACAGCTGACAGTTCCAGCACCTTGTAACAATCAGCGTGGGTTTAGTGTTATAATCAGAACGAACTGGGGTTCTTCAGAGGTAATCTATACCAAGCTGGACCCAGTAGACGATAATAAAAAAGGGACCCGAACTCTGTGGAATCATGGATATTATACAAGCACGCACATGACTTTCTGATCGCATGGATGTGATGCCATCGTGGTCAAAGCAACAGAGGCAAGTCAACCTTCCTTGCGCCATCATAACATAACATTAACAAAATAAAACAAATGTGTGTAAAGGTTTAATGAGACGTGAAGCCAAAATCATATACTATTAACGTATTAATTTGTAGGCCACTGTGTGGCAGGGCGCGCAAACGGTTCGCTTGAGTTGCGCGCCCACTTTAACCTATTCACTTCTTTTTTTTTTGGCAAGCGATACCTCTACATAAGTAGATAGTTAGGATATTATTTTGTTGGAACATATTGCAATTGCATCTGTGATAAAGAGGAAGGAAGCCCAGCGCAAACATAAAATGGTGTAATTATCAGTTGGGTGCACGGTGCACCATGCAGATACAGTATCTCATCTGCAAACACGTATGTGACGTTCAATATAATATGGCCGATAAATTAATTGATTGGCCGGTAAAATATAATCCTGCCGGCCAAGGTGGCCGGCCCCAAAAATGCCTAGCGGAAACCCTGGTGCACGTGCGCGGGCATGTGCACGTGCGTGCATGTGTGCAGCAGCCATCGAAGGCCTAGGTGTAAAACCCACGGCCCGCCCCTGGAGGCCAATATAACATACCTGACCTGGTGGAGACCTGTGCTCGGAAGAGCACTGCTTCTAGTTCTGTCTGTGGCAGCAGTCAATCAAACACAGGTTAAAGTTTAATTTAACCAATCATGTCACTTAAATACAGGGTCATGTGATGGGATTAGCCAGGCTCACTCCTGCTTTCTAACCTCGCCTCGTTTACAACGGCCGTTTGATCCGGTCTAGGCAGAAACCACAAGCAGAAGAAGCAGCGTAGCTTTGTTTTGGTTTCCCCCGTTTGTTTCCCCAATCCCTATTAAAATGCTCCAGTAGCCTAGTGTAGTCTTGCCAGTCGCTACGAGTTAGACTAAAAGATGCATTTACCAAACAAATTTTCCATGGTTCGGGGATCCTTTTTTACGTCCTCTTGATGTAGAGCTAAAATAGAGTTCTGGGAACCTATGGGTGGGGCCAGCAGTGCTGCTGCTCTTTTTGGGGACCTTCCCTGTATTATATTTATAATAATCTAGAAGTTATTGGGGGTTTGATCAGGCTGAAACCTTGCCTAAAACATTGAGAAATATATTGTGGATGACTGATGTCAATGTCATAGGGTGTCTAATGATGATGATTGATAATGAAATGATTTAATTGACAATTATTTACTGTACCTCATTTTTATTCATTCAATATCTGTCCACTTCCTCCCTAGTGGGCTGCAGGTGTACTGCAGGTAATCAGTGTTTTGCCAGATTTTGCGAGAGAAACAAGCGACTAGGTTTATGAAAACAAGCCCATAAGAATCAACTATGCTGCTAGGTTTTACCACTTTACATCATGTAAAGCAGATCTACAAGGTCACTACAAGTCACATAGCTTCTAGATCTGTTACTTTAAAAATATGTCAGGGAAAACATTACACACACACACACACACACACACACACACACACACACACACACACACACACACACACACACACACACACACACACACACACACACAAGCAACTATACTACACCAAAGTCATTTATAAGCAGATATGGCAACACAGGAACCCATTGATATATGTATGTATTGGGACCCCCCCAGGAATAAGGTGATTGATATTTTAATATTTTAATAGTTGCACTGGTTTCCTTTGATGAGGAAGAAGGTTCCCATGGCAACCCCCAGCACAGCGATGGTCAGTCCTACTGCACAGTACACATCTGGACCCACACTGGACTGATGCTGAATGTCCACATCTGGAGAGAGAGAGAGAGAGAGAGACACCTTTTTTAATCCGCTACTACTGTATGTCCCTGAACCTCTGATGAAAACTGCTAGATAGCCGACAGAAGCTGGCAGCTCTTTTGCGAGCCAGCACAGTTGATTTCTTTCTTTGAGGAGACCTGAAAAAAGTAATCTGGGGGTGAACCACTCTTTCAGGCTGTTTACAAGCACCTTTTTGACGTAAATGCTGTTAAAGACGGTGGGTTGCGAGTGACAAGTCAAACTAGAAGCAGTGCTCTTCCGAGCACAGGTCTCCACCAGGTGTGGTATGTTGGTTGTGGGTGTGCATTGGGTGGTATTGAATTAGGTACTCTTGAATGAGCGGGGTCAAACGCAATCCAAGGAGACATAATTGCACTGTGCGTTTGTAATTTGAGGCATTTTGTTAAAAACTGCCCAATCCTACAATCTTTGGAAGCCAATCTTAACCAATGAGGATGGAATATGGAACATCAGACAGATCTGTGTCGATGACATGACTGTAGAGATACTGCCTACCGATTTGTAGGCTTTTTGGACAAAATCTGTAAGAGTAGTGTATAGAAATGTGTTTTGCAAACATCGGCCTCATGGTGGCGCTAGAACAGGCCCATTTGAGGTAGGTCAGAGGTTCTGAATTGGCATCCAGGGAGTGTGTGTGCTCATTTTGGCAGCGACCGGGCCAACGCCGACTGAGATTAGGTGGTAACAAACTGCGAGGACGCACACACAGACGGACGGACGGACGGACGGACGGACGCATGGACGGAGACGAAAACATACTCTCCCCCCATGCCTTCGGCTGGTGGAGACAATTATTAATAACTGCGTGACCCACGGGTCATAAAAACTCCTGACCATCACATCACTAATATGGACATTGTTTAGTTAAGAGCCGATTTAGTGCCATTCCCGAGATATCTCGCGAAATGTACTCGAGTATCTGGAGTGCCATTCCCGAGATATCTCGCGAAAAGTAATATATTACTGTAACGGCTGTTATATTACCGGATACAATGGCCGGAGGTCCCGATCCGATCTCCGTCGCTGATTTGTCATCATCACGGCTCCACGGGCACAAAATAGTAATCCCATAACATTGAGGTGGACGGGGGATCTCATCTTTAATGTCCATTATCTCAAAACTACACTTTAGAAGCGAAGATGGAGGCAGATGCTCGCTTATATAACACATGTATAAAAGCACTGATCCGAGCCGCCATGACACCACGTAAACAACGATCGATTCCGGCGCATGACGCCATGACGTCAGACCGGAAGTGTTACTGCTATGGACTTCTGGCCTTCAAAATAAGATAATGGCCGTTAATGGGGCCTGAGGGAGGCACTCTGGACTTTATAATCCGTTAATGTCTGGGGCTCAGAATGAGTTAAGAGTAAAGTAAACACCTACTAAACTCTTAAGCTGGGTCCAAACCTGGATGGTTCGAGCGGCGCGATTACATACAAAGTGAATGCAAAGACGAGACAACACGTGGCCGGGCACGATGCGAACGGGCGCGGCGTGAACGATCCGAGCGGGGCGCCGCGAACGGTAGCTTCGGTATCTTCTCCCCACTTGGAAAAATCCAACTGAAGCGACCTTCACTTCACCCCCGCTCCACCCATCGCGTCCTGACAGACAATCAGCGTTGATGTTGTCCGGAGATGTTTTTGGTGTTTTGTGTTGGGACTCCCTTTTTTCTGGGTGTTTCGCCTTGATTCAAACAGGACATGATTTTTTACCAACGCGGACCTGCATGACCAAAGTGAAGCGATAGAAGCGACTAGAATAGAAGAAACAGCTTCAGGTTTGGATGCAGCTTTAGAGTTCATCAGACAGAGTTCTTACACCACATGGAGGTCTCAGGTCCAGGCAGTGATTGGTGGTTGACCGTACAGCTGTAGATGTCTCCCTGCTCTGGAGTGAACTTCAGTCTGGAGAACTGGTAGAAGGTCACGTCTCTTCTGTTGAGGAGCGGGACGCTGGTAGTGATGTCATCAGTGATGTCATCAGTCAGGTTGAGGGTGTTCCTGGTCCAGCTGATGCTCACTGGAGCAGGAAAGAACCCGGTCACATGACAGATGAGAGTGTTGGCCACGCCCACTTCTACAGGATCTCTGGGATACAGCCTGGTGTCAGGTTCTGAACACACACACACACACACACACACACACACACACACACACACACACACACACACACACACACACACACACACACACAGTGGATCACTCAAGACCGACAAGCTGGTGGTGGCAAATTTCTTTAACAGATTTTTTCACCACCATTGCCACCCAATTGGTCAGTAAATTCCCTCCTCAGGTGTTTATGATTCTCCCACACATTGTGCGAGCCTAATATGGCTTAATGTAGAAGACAGGGTTAAACAACTGAAAATGGGACTGACTTTAAAAATAGTCAATGCAAATCTGCCCTCCATCCCCTCAGTGCCAGCATATCTGACCAAACATCTACAAAAGGTTAGCGACACCCACAGCCCAAGGCTCTCTTTGCGCCGCCAAGGCGGACGCGTGGGTACCGGCCCCGGCTCTCCCGGTTGCTCCTAGCCCGAGTTACGGCATTTTGTGCGCGCTGCAGTGGAGGGGGTCCACCACTAGGGGAATCCATTCTGGAGCACCAGGAGTCGGTGGTCCCCGGGAATTCCCTGTGAACAGCCCCGTTTGGGTGGTCATTTGGTCATTTTTGCACTTTTTGGCGGCGGCGGAAGGGGGTCCCTGGGAGTCCCTGGAGCTCCGGGGGTCCCTGGTGGGGTGGAGGTTGTGGATTGGCAGGCAAGGAGTGTGTGTGCAAAGTTTGGCATGTATTGGGGCAACGGTGGTGGAGATATGAGTTGGGAAAAGTGTGACGTGACGGACAGACTGACTGACTGACTGACAGCCAGCCGGTGGAGGTTTTGGTAGTAACTGCGACCTGACGGTCGCAACAACACAAACCCATCTGCCCCCACTTCTCCCCTGTGCTGAACACACACACACACACACACACACACACACACACACACACACACACACACACACACACACACACACACACACACACACACACACACACACACAGTAGTTATCATAGTTGTAATAATAGTATTTATGTACTTTCTTCCACTGGTGGGATGTTGAAGTTCTTGCGGATGGCGTCCAGGTTGCCTCTGCAGGCATACAGCAGACCCACAGCATATGGATAATCAGCAGCGTATGGATCTATATAGTCAGGAACAGGAGACACCATCTTCTGTTTGATGTAGTCAGCGTACAAATACACCTCACCATCCAGTCCCTTCATCGCCTCTCCTTCTGTGTCTGAACATCCAGTGACTTGAAGATCCTCATGTAGAACTGGAAAGAAAACAAAGATGACATTAAATCAAAGTAACACATCACTACATCACATCATCAGACATTAGGCCTAATCATGTTTGGTTCTAAACATGAATATGAAGTGTACAAGGTAGCTTCATGTCACACAGACCTGCTGAAACAATGCACACTGAAACACATGCAAATGTGTGTGTGTGTGTGTGTGTGTGTGTGTGTGTGTGTGTGTGTGTGTGTGTGTGTGTGTGTGTGTGTGTGTGTGTGTGTGTGTGTGTGTGTGTGTGCGTGCGTATGGCGGCTTTTCCGTGCCAGCTAAGCGAAGCGACGCATGTGTGGCAAATGGCTTTTTGTTTACATATGCGTGCGTGCATGCATGCGTTAGTTCTGCTCCAGTGGCACTCCGGGGCACACGTTGCGCTGCATCAAAGCGTCTGGACGCATCGCGTCTTTACACGATGGTTCCGCGAAGGTACGCGTGACATGTCATGTAAAAAAAATAAAAAAATAAAAAATAAAATTCTCAGATTTTTTTTTTTTTTTACAGAATTTAATTCTGTAAATGTACAGTGATTCTTATATCAATGGTTTAATTGTATTCGTTTTAAGCAGTAACTCATTCCAGTTCAAATACAGACCAAACCATTCAATTCTATGCCATTGCCATCCACTATTGTTGCCTGTTCCGTTGCATTTAACAATGCAGATCTAAGAGTTTAAATATATTTTACTCTGTTGTGAGTAAAAATTAATCTGATTATTATAGAAGAGGGCTTTGCACATAAAGAGTGCTGCTGCATTATATCCTATATAAATTATATGAAGAAGTAATCCATTATTTGGGGTGACGACAACCAGAATGCAGAATAGACTATCATTAGTTGGCTGAGAATAATGCCACAATGTTTTAAATGATCTAATGTAACTTTGAGAAGCGCAGAGCTGGTCAGAGTCCAATCAGACCATCTGCAGGTGCGCTAATTGGGTTGACTCGTTGACCTAGGCCGACCTATGCAATGACAGTAGGCCTATTAATTCATTTATCAAAATATCAAAATTCATTAAATTTGTCCACACATCCAGTGTGGAAGACAGACAGACAGACAGACAGACAGACAGACTGATTGATTTCATTTTCCCATTGCACATGCATATAGAGAACGTCAAGTCAGTCAGTTTCAGCACCACAGCCCCTCATCACACAGATAGACAGCTGTTAAAAGTGGTTGCACATAAACAGAAATAGGCCTCTAATATTTGACAATTTGGCCAATGTTTAATTTGTCACGGTTAAGGTATGTCCTCACCGGCGAATTAGCGAAAGCGACGTGAATAAAGGTCTCTCTCTCTCTCTCTCTCTCTCTCTCTCTCTCTCTCTCTCTCTCTCTCTCTCTCTCTCTCTCTCTCTCTCTCATGATATGTATACATTGTATAGGCCTAGGCCTATATGTGATGTTCTGTCATGACAAACAGCCTTCTTTTTTTTCCAATACTCTCCAATACTTCTGAACATTTGGAATCAGTTTTGAAAGAAGATCTGACACTGTCATGACAGCGCTTCTGCCTATACGCTGATGCATGTGTGAATGAATAGCCTTAATCAGTCAAGCAACGAAACATTCCCTGGTTAAATTAAAGTATATAAATAGGCTAAACAAATAAAATAAACAGCATTTGTTATTTTAGTCCGTAACACAGCACTTTTCTTTGTATGAATCAACACTTATTCGTTCAGTTTAATAGTCCCAAAAATCCAGCGCTGGGCGCAAGGCCGCGCCGGGAGGCCCCACCGCCGCAGGGCGCTCGCTCAGAGACAGAGACACCTCGTCAACCTCGTCCTCTCCCTCGTCAGCTCTGTGCTCATTTTGCCACTCTGCAAACTCGTTGTCTGCATTTTGGGCCGGAGGAGCGGCAGCAGCAGCATCCTCATCCTCTCCATCTGGTCTTGGTGCAACAGGCACATATATTTGTATTTTTTTTTTTTCCCCCTCAAGCCCGACCCAGCCCAAAGCCCGACATGTGCGTGACAAATTGAGCCCGGCCCGGCCCGCGCCGCGCCGACCCGTCGGGTCCCGTCGGGCTCGGGCTGAAATTCTAAGCTCTTGTGTGCAGGCTGCTGCCTCAGTAGGCCTATGCACTCCAGCCGACAAGTGTGTGACTGCATGCCCTGGTTCTGCTGCTGCTCACTGTGCACTCTTGTGACGTTGTTTTAGGCAGAAACAGTTGTCTGATTTTCACAGTAAAAAGATGAGTCCAATTACCAGTAGCCTACTTTCCTTCTACTCCACTACACTTCGGATCCTTTTGTAAGGTGTTGTAGCCTATTCATTTTAAGCTCTAACTCATTCATGAACACAAGGGTCCATTTGGTTTCATCTTATGTTCTAAATAAAATAAAGGTTAACGTCAGTCTTGCCTGACTTTCATGAGGGCAGAGGTATAGGCCTACTTTTTTTTTTCTTTTTCTCGGTGATATACACGGCAGCACGTCATTACTTTCTTTCTGACAGTGGATTTCAACCAGTGGTCCGGGGCCCCCCAGTGGTTCTTGAGGGGGTGCCAGGTGTCTGTCTGTCTGTCTGTCTGTCTGTCTGTCTGTCTGTCTGTCTGTCTGTCTGTCTGTCTGTCTGTCTGTCTGTCTGTCTGTATATATAAAGATATTGGCGAAGCATACGTTGTGCCATTGACCGTTAAAATGTTTAATTGGCCGGTAATTATAAAGTCCACCGGACACTGTGACCGGCTGGGAAAATGTCTCCCTTATATCATTTGGCTCCCTTTAGGCTATTTTATCAGATTTAAGCCTATTATTCTTATTATTATTTGGTTAAAGTAGTAGGCTACAACCATTAAAACAACATCATCATTTTTGTATCATGATCTGTCAGCATGGTTTAAATCCCGAAGGGTGAGCGTGCTGCGGGCTGCTTCTTCTGTGCTGTGCGCTGTTAAAATCAGCCTATTCGTCGTACGATGGTGACGCGCGTTGAAAATATCAGAGCTACAAGCTCACAACTCGTCGCAATTCGCCACGCTATGAGCTTGTATATCTGCTATAGATACGCAACACGGGGCGAGCTGCCTGCAGCTCTAGCGCTTGTCCCAAATCAGCGCTGTCTTGTTCGCTGGAGACCCTGCAGAGTCGGGGTTTACCAGTGGCGTCAGTTCAGCAAAAGCTAAGGTATGGCATGACATGACTGGTGTCTTGCACGCGCGCCCTCGCGTGCGTGCAAGACACCAGTCATGTTGCCATACCTTAGCAACAGACATGATGAAAAGTACATTTTATTATTTCATCCATCCATTCATTACACATCCATTACACATGCAGTGTCAGCGTTACACTTGTCAAGCCGACATTTCATTGAATTCATAGGGTATTTATTTTTGTTCGATATGATTACAGTATATTGAGTCTACAGCAGTGGGTCTCAACCAGTGGTCCGGGGACCACCAGTGCTGTGTTGGTCCTTGAGGGGTTAGGGTTTCCATGCAGGTGATCTCCAGTTAAAATATGGAGAGTAACCAAACGGAACTATAGACCCTTAACTCTTGAGAGCGTAAAATGAAACCAAATGGACCCTGCCTGCCTTGGTTTTGTACTGCGCCGTTGGTTCGTTCTGGGCGAGCGGTTGTTTTTTGTGCAACTAAAATACTCCTGTGCACATTACATTGGCGTAGGCCTATAGGAAAAAATAAATAAAGCCAAGGAGAACTATTAACGGCGAAACACAGGCCCACGAACAAAATATTTATATAGCGAATAGGCCTATATTTGTTTAATTTCGCCGTTATAAAGCACCATGCTGGCGAGGAGGCTGCGCAAAAAAAGTGATTGTGCTGTCAAACAATGAAACTATATGGAATCTATGAAGGTTGTGGGGATCCCTGCTTCATCTCTCTCGCCTGTGACACCACGCAAAGCGTTTCGGGGTATTCCGAGTTTTGCACGATCTGATCATCTGCTTCAAATACCACCAGTGGTCCTTGAGGCTTGAGGTGGTCCACAATCCCCAGCTTATTAATGATGGAGTTGGACAGTTGGTAACCAAATGGACCTCGGCGCTTGCCGAGATCTCTCTCTCTCTCTCTCTCTCTCTCTCTCTCTCTCTCTCTCTCTCTCTCTCTCTCTCTCTCTCTCTCTCTCTCTTGCTCTCACTGGGCGCAGTGGGGCAACGTAACTAAGTAGATTTACTTATACTGTATACTCAAGTAAAATGTTGAGGTAATTAAAATATATGATTAGGCCTATTATATTATAAAACATCCATTGATCCACTTTAGCCGTACGTTTTATGCCTATATGCCTATAACAAGACAACTAAAGGAAAGAGAGAGAGGGGGAGGGGTTATTATTACCCTTATTACTATACTACTAACTAGGTAACCTCGCACACCAGGCTTTACTAACTAGGCAAGGGGCTGCCTCTCCGCTGAGCGCATGCATGCATTGCTGCGTGACAGACAGACAGACAGACAGACAGACAGACAGACAGACCTGGCCCTATTGCGAAGGGCAAATGCGTTGTACAGTAGTTATCTAAACCGGAGCATGGAGGAGCTTGGAACATGCATGGTACAAAAAAAATGGCGGAATGGCAGAGAATCTATGCAGATTAGCAGTAGGCCTAAATGGTGAGGCCACATTCTCATAATATAATTCGGTTTAGTCGTGCGAATGGGAGGGGTGAAGTTGCCACATTCTTGCATATTTAATTGATACGTTTGCGCTCGCACTGCACTTTGTCATCCGAAACAAGGAATCGTCCGTGCACGTCTGTCCAGGGACATGAATGTATCCAAGCTGCATAATAATGCCTCCTCCATCTCCCTGTGTGTAACCGCAGGACCCCCGCAAGCGCCGCATTAGCCTATTTATCAGCGGTCAACGTTCGTAAACGGGCAATCAAAAAATAAAACCAGCGGCGGCGGGAGAGTCTCGCAAAATCAACCAGCAATAAACCAGACAGAAAATACTTTAGCAAGATATGAATATCTACGAAGAGGGCAACGTCTCTCTCTCTCTCTCTCTCTCTCTCTCTCTCTCTGCCCCTCGTCTTGCCCTCCGCTGGCTCACTCGCTGCGCAAAAGCGTCTCCATTTGGACATGATTTGGCACAGAGAGCAGCGCGCGCGAGCTAGGGCGAGAGACCCACACATCGGCCTATATTATATTAGCCTATAGCCTATATATGATATACAAGTGACTCCAGAAGCACTTTCCTTTCATCTAAATGTGAGCAACTCCTCACAAATAATACACTATGTGCGATGGAGGGAGGGGTGATCAGAAATTAAATCAATGAGGGGAGGAGGCGGCCAGAATGGTCAGAAATCTAATGTAACCTAACCCTAACCCAAAGCCCGATACATAATTGACAATTGGAGACCGGCCCGGCCCGAAGACCGACATTTTTCTAAACAAGCTTAATTGCAGAGTGCGTGTAGCGGCGGCCTTTTGTTTTCATTACATTTTAAATATTGGTGAAGAACAGAGACATGATACCCCTTTCCAACTGTCTTTATTCAAATGTGAAACAGGTCCCGACTCCCGAGGACAATTTAACAATGAACAATCCTTTGAGTTTGCGTTGTGCGACATTTGTGCAATTAAAATAAACAATCTCAAGTTAAGTATGTGTATAAAATATTAGAATGAATAGCCTTAATCAGTCAAGCAACGAAACATTCCCATTCCCTGGTTAAATTAAAGTATGTAAATAGGCTAAACAAATAAAATAAACAGCATTTGTTATTTTAGTCCGTAACACAGCACTTTTCTTTGTATGAATCAACACTTATTCGTTCAGTTTAATAGTCCCAAAAATCCAGCGCTGGGCGCAAGGCCGCGCCGGGAGGCCGCACCGGCGAATAATCCAATCAGACAGCAAGCAGCTGAAATTAAATACAATACATTTATAAATAAATGATAAGATCACAAGAGACCAAGATGACTACATTCTACGTTGGCCATTGGGTATATATTGCCAACAGTTAAAGGCTAGGCTGTACTCACCGATCTTATAAATTGTGATGAAGAAAATCGTTCAACGATGTCCTTCGCTCGGAGATGGTTCTGCCCGCAGCGCTGAAAACCCGTTCACTGGAACTGCTGCTGGCCGGGATGCAAAGCACAGATCTTGCCAATTTTTTTCTTTATTTATTTTTCTCAAGCCCGACCCAGCCCAAAGCCCGACATGTGCGTGACAAATTGAGCCCGGCAGGCCAGGCCGCTGCTCAGAGCTGAAGTTAACAACAAAACAAACAAATAACGAAATAAAGGTCTAAACACAACATAACTGAACAGAACTAAACAAATAATAAATAAAGCAATTTAACTGACAACTTAACCAGAAGGCAGCCATTCCGAAGGGCTCAACTTAGGAACACCAAACAAAACAAAAACAGTTAAATAAATAAATAAATAAATAAATAAATATAAATAAATTAACGAAATATGTATAGTCTCAATCAGTCAAGGATTAAAACATTTGGTTAAAATGCAAATATAAAAATGGGCAAAACAAATAAAATATCCAGCATCTGTTATTTTAGTCCATAAACACAACACACTTCTACTTAATATATTAGTCCCAACCAGCAGGGCGCAAGGCCGTGACTCATGCATGCGCTGATCTGAAAGTTACATTTCAACATCACATCATCGCCCAAATAATAATAAATAATATATTCGGAATGGCGGGGTGTTTCCAGAAAATGAAACGAAATCTATTTGGTTTCACTTTATACTCTAAAGATTTAAAAGATCCATTTGGTTAACAACTCTCCATAATTTAGCTGTGGACCACTTGGAACTTCCCCCAAGGACCAACGGTGGTCCTTGGCCAACGGTGGTCCTTGGAGGGGGGGACCACCAGGACCACCAACTCACCAAAGGACCACCGGTGGTCCTTGAGGGTCTGTATTTTATCCCAATTCAAATAGGCCTATATAAAGCAAATTTGCTACGTCAGCCCTAAGGAGCACAGAGAGCAGCCAGACAGTGACAGACCAACGCATGCTCGCATGAACGTCTGGATGGATGTTTTATTTGATATACACGTCTACACACACACACACAGGTTTAGCGCTGAGAATCAAATGGGTGGCACACATCTCACACGTGCGTTCCAGAGCAGAGCAACAAGTCAATCACGCGTACAGTTCATGGCGGCGCTGCATTTGACCGTGTCGTCTCACGCATGATGGCCACATGGCCATTAGATGTATGCGTGCGTTAACACATGCGTTCGCCACAAACGCCTAACACTACGCGACCTCGCGTTCCCCTGTGAGGCACAAAAGAGAAGGCACACGGGGACGCGTGCCGGCGACGTTTGCGCGTTCTGATTCAAAAGCCATTTGAAAATGACAGGAGACGTTCATGCGTTCAGTACAACACAGATAAAATCGAATGCGTGCGCGCGAGTGTAGCAACGTCCATGTGGCACGATTTGCGCTCGATAGCGTGCGTGCGTGCGTGCGTGCGTGCGTGCGTGCGTGCGTGCGTGTGCGTGTGTGCGTGCGCGTGTGTGTGTGTGTGGTTCCCAAACTGTTGATGTCTCTGGGGACACAATTGAAAATAGACTTATTTTCACTTCCACTAAAAAGTTAGTTTTGGAATTTAGTTATTTTTCAAATTTTATGCTGAATTATTGCGACCGTAGGTCGCATTTACTATCAAAACCTCCACCGGCTGTCCGTCCGTCTGTCTGTCACACGTCACACGTCACACGTCACACTTTTGCCCTGCTCATATCTCCACAACCGTTGCCCCCATCCATGCCAAATTTTGCACACACACTCCTTACCTGCCAAACTACAACCTCCAAGGACCCCCGGAGCTCCAGGGACCCCCAGGTCCCTGGGGGACCCCCAGGTGTAAAAAATGACCAAATGTGCAAAAATGACCACCCCAACGGGGCTGCTCACGGGGAATTCCTGGGGACCACCCACTCCTGGTGCTCCAGAACGGATGCAAAAGTGGTGGCGCCCCCAGTGGAGGACCCCCTCCACTGCAGCTCACATAAAATGCCGTAACTCGGGCTAGGAGTGTCCGGGAGAGCCGGGGCCGGTACCTATTCGTCCACCAAGGCAACGCGGAGACCCCACCCCTCATTTCTCACATGGCCCTCTTCTAGCGCCACCTTCAGGCCGATTTTTAAAACACATTTTTGGACACTGCTCCTACAGTTTTTGCCCTAAAATCACGCAAATCGCTACACAGTATGTCTACACTCATCCCATCAACATGAATCTGTCCCATATAGCGCCACCTTCAGGCCGATTTTTAAAAACACATTTTTGGACACTGCTCCTACAGATTTTGCCCTAAAATCACGAAAATCACCACACAGTATGTCTACACTCATGTCATCAACATGGATCAGGAAGATTTTGGAAAAACACATTTTTGCCCTATTTGTGGCGATAAGCGACCTACGGTCGCTTATCTCCCGATTAGGGAGTCTTACTGGTTTTAATACTACAACAGTGGATATAGCATAAAAATAACTTTAAATGTCCCCAAATACATTTGTTATAGCGGATCTTCAAGCCCATGAGCTTGTAGTTCGACATTTTCTGCAAATCTTACAAATCTTTACTCTCTAGAGGTACTGACTAAGTTTTCTTCAACAATTAATAAATACAAAAATAAATGTTGTTATGCTGTACATAGCAACAAATATGTATTGAAAAATTACAAAAAAAATATGGTATTATAGGCCTAGTGTACATAGCAACAACAACCCCAAAAGTGGTTCCTGTCCTGAAAGGTAAAAACCACAAAAGGGATTCCTGTCCTAAATGGGATAAAATCATCAATCATTGTGGGAGACCTTGATATAAAAATGTTGGAGAACCACGGTATTAAATATCACATAATAACATTATTCTAATATTAATTATTACATCATAACAACATAAATGTGATTGTTACCTCCTCCTCCTGCTTTGACATGAAGTACAGAGAGGAGGATGAGGAGGGAGGCTGTGATCTTCATCCTCAGAGACAATCTGAACTCAACTGATCTGAATAAACACTGAAATAAACTGATTAAAAATAAACTGATTAAAATAAACACAGTTAAACTAATGGATGTTGTCTTCAACAGAAACTCTGTCGTCTGACACTGAGGGAAGGAGGGGGAGGGGCTGCTTTAGTTTAAGGAGAAATCAGCCAATCAGAATAAAGATGAGCCGTTGTGTCATCTGTCTCCGGAGAAGACAACTCTGGACCTTTTGAGAGAAATGTATTATAAGTTAGATATAAATGATATATGAAAGAAAGAAAGAAAGAAAGAAAGAAAGAAAGAAAGAAAGAAAGAAAGAAAACAGCTAAATTAGCAGATCTACAAGTAAAGAAATATATATTTTTGTATACATTTTAAACCTTTTAAAAGTTGTGAAATGGGACATTCTGCATAATGAGTGATTTCTACTTTTGGTACTTTAAGTACATTTTGATACCAATACTTTTGTACTTTTACTCAAGTGCATTTTGAGTTCCAGACATTTACTCTGTAAGGCCACAGTCACACTACATTCTACCAATGAGGGAGGATTTTGACAATGCATTTCAATAGGAATGGAGTGATTTGCTGCCATTGAAATGCATGGTAGAATCCACCCTCGTTGGTAGAATAAAACAGAGTATTTCTGCATTGCAGTATTGATGCTTTTACTTAAAGGAATAATTCACTCTTATGACAATAATTTGATTATAATAAATGTACCCCCATTGATTCCAGATGGAGACACTGATTCTTAAAAATGCAACAAAAACAATGATTGTATTGAACTCAACTCTCCATAGGGTGAGTAATCAATAGAGAGAAAGTCATTGTGGGGGTGAACTACTCCTTTAAGTAAAGTATGTGAGCACCTTTTCCTACTGCTTTGATGTAACATTGAGGTTCAACACAATGTACACAAAACACAATGTACACACCATGTTCACACAAATTGACACAATGTACACAATGTTAGCTATATTTCTGTCCGTTCCATAGCCCTTATCCCTAAACATCTTTGCCGTACATCTACATCATCTACCGTATTTAAAAAAATCATTTTTAAATACTTCAAACAGCGGTGTCAGTTCAGAAAAAGCTACGGTATGGCAACATGACTGGTGTCTTGCACGCGCGCCCTCGCGCACGTGCAAGACACCATGCAGTCATGTTGCCATACATTAGCAACAGGCACGATTACAGTACATTTTATTATTTTCCCCTATAGCCAAGGTATGGCAGCTGCCATAGCTTGCCATACCCAATTGACGCCTCTGACTTCAAATAAACGATCTACCATTAATCAACTTTCTGGAACATTTCTGCTTCAGTGGTTTATGTTTTTAGGAAGCAGAGAGTTTCTGTTCTGCAGTTTGCTGCTGTGTGTGTGTGTGTGTGTGTGTGTGTGTGTGTGTGTGTGTGTGTGTGTGTGTGTGTGTGTGTGTGTGTGTGTGTGTGTGTGTGTGTGTGTGTGTGCGCGCGCGTGTGTGTGTGTGCGCGCGTGTGCGTGTGTGTGTGTGTCACATGACTAAAGTGTCACATGATCAGAGGTTTGATTTTGCTGAACTCAGCAGTGGAAAGTCCCCAAACTTTAATTTACCTCAGAGCCACTCAACAGCCAATCAAATGTCTTCTTTTAACACGCGTCACCTGTCGCTAGAGGCAGACATGCTGCTGTTGTGAACACATGTGAGTGCATAGCTACATATTTATTTTTTCAAGTTGTAAGTCTCACATTAAATAAATACCTGAGACGAATAACAGTCTAAGTAAATTTTCTTAATATAGATATATTTTTTATTTACCAGACTGTAAACCACAAACTAGTAATGTTTAATCTGTTAAATTGTTAATGCACTCCCCCCGTCATTTTGTTCAATTGTCTTTTTTAATGTTATCTGCTCCCTTTGTCTGCTGAATATTGCTTGTATGGACTTATACTGTTGTTCCACAAACTGTTGGAGATATACTGTTTTTACACTTTCCATAAGTATTATGTCTTTTAATTCCTAATATAGGCCTATAGGGTTAGGGTTGACTTAAGTAAAAAAAAATCAACAAAATGAGGAGGGAGTGCATTAATAATTTAACAGATTAAAAACTTCTAGTTTGTGGTTTACAGTCTAGTAAATCAAAAACATATCTATATTCAAATTTTTAAATTATGGACTATCGTCTCAGGTGCTAACCTTATTTACTGCATTGTAATGTCAGTGGGTTGGGGTGGGTTGTGGTAGGGGGCTGTGGTATTGCCAAATATTCCTTAATATGGTATTTTCATGTTTGACAAACAGGACAAGCAATTAAGATATTGAATGAATATTATACTCTAATGTTTCTCAAAACAAATACATTTGTTTTAATGAAAACAAAGAAAGTTGCTTGAGACATTTCTTATCATGAAAACAGTAGCCTAAAGTGCCTTGGAAAGACACCATAATATCAGTTGTTTGCAGGGTTCGTAATCCCGGAGCGCCCTCTTGTGGTGAGGATAAGAATGTAATCTTGGTTGCATTGAACACTGCCAGAATGAATGCCAGTGCCAGATCATCAGATTGCTAAAGAAAAAACACCATCTAGTTTCAAAAGACATGTGAAGAGGCATCTAGACATCCAAAGATTGTAGCTTACAAGCTGCAGACAGGTTCTATGGTAATAACACAGTATAGTCACACACATGAATATACACACAATTATACAGGTGGATTCAGACATAATATACACCCATACTCATACAGTTTCCACAGTTAGGATGATTATGATATTTTTTCCCCCTTTTGTAGAATTGAAGATTTATATGTAGGCCTTTAATATTTTCTCTCTTTCCAAGGCAAAAGGGGGATCGGAGAACAAGTTGATGGTGATAGCCTTGATCCTTGATACAATCAGACAAATCAAGACCGAAGATCATCTTGTTGATCCAAGGCTACATCATTATGATGGATGATATTAAAGTCACTCTTAAAGGAAGATTTACCTCGTATATTTTATGTACGTCATTGCCCTGTAATGTCATATTTTTATATTGTGTGTAGACCGCAGGAAGATGGGCTAAGCAATAAACTCAATAAGCTCAATTAGGCCTACAATTAGCCAGTAGCTATGCCCCTCCCGAAAAAGCTTTTGTCCACTGCTAGCTTAGCAACCGGCAGCTTGCCAAGGCTGTTGCCAAGGCAAGCCTTGGCAAGCAGGAAGTAATTCTAAGCTAGCATTGGACAAAAGCTTTTTGGGAGGGGCATAGCTACTGGTTAATTGAGGCATTTGATTTCATGATTTGGTACTGTGGTTGTCAAACAACGTATTCATGTCAAAGACCCCCAAATTAGCCCTATTCACGGCCCGCCCACAAATTTCTTTTTTTTGATTGATTGAAGAATTTATTTGAAGTTTGCAATAGAAGAAAAGTACAGTTTCATGACAGTACAAATCACTGGTACAAGGTCAACTAAAAGGAGATCCTAGAAAGCCGAGGCTTATTTCCACAGGAACCACACTTTAAGTATCTCATATAACATTGAAAGACAGACAGATAGAACATAGTACTTTATCTAGGATAATATCAGTTTCAAAAGCATAACATCAAATACAAAGGCAGAAAAAAAAGGAAAGGGGGGGGGGGAGGGGGAGCATGGGGGCTTAGTCTATTTACAAGTCACGGGTAGCAGCTGTCTGAAGGTGACTTTTCATACCAATTTTGAAGGAGGCTAGGGATTTGCTCTCCTTTAAGGCTTGTGGAAGGGCATTCCACATGTTGATGGTATAGCAGGAGAACGAGTTAGCGCCTTGTTTAGTATTAAATCTACGTTGATGATGATTAGTGGAGCTGCCTCTGGTGTTGTGTTCGTGAACATCCTTGACCTTTAAGAAGTAGTTTGCCAGGTACATGGGTATCTTGGAGGTGTAGTGTATCTTCTACACCAGGCCCATTGCAACTTCCTGGTGCTGACGTCAGTTTTGTAAGGGGAAACTAACACAGAAATCGCTGGACTTAAAGCCAACAAATCATTATTTCGAACGGTAAAGTAAATTATAATGCTGTCTTTTACTATCTTGTGTTCTTGATCATGCTAGCCGTAGTTTATACTTTACTATTCGGAAATTGCATTTGCTGTAAACTTGCGATTTCTGTGTTAACTCTGTGGGCTTTTAGCTGGGTTTCCCCTTCAAAATATGACTTCAGCACCAGGAAGTTGCTGAGTGGGCGGGCTGTGAATAGGGCTAATAATAATGTAGGCCTATTTGACTTTGGACCCCACATCTGAAAAGGTCAGATGTCCATGTCCTCCTGAATTTCACATCAAATGCAGGGACGGATTAACCCCCGCGAGGGCCCCTGGCCTATAATTTTTTAGGGGCCCCCCCAACCTCCACCATAACCCCCCCCAACACATGTAGACAATAGAGGAGGGGCCTGCACATTTGATTTTTAATTAATGTATACATTTAATTTGAGTAAATTGTCAATGACCATGCGGTCCAGTTCCCCCAAGGGCCCCTGAGAGCCAAGGGCCCCT
The DNA here is from genome assembly GCF_963921795.1 of Nannobrachium achirus. Classification (NCBI taxonomy): domain Eukaryota; kingdom Metazoa; phylum Chordata; class Actinopteri; order Myctophiformes; family Myctophidae; genus Nannobrachium; species Nannobrachium achirus. The sequence goes on from NC_137828.1 coordinate 4,895,800, forward strand.
GGCAACGGCCCCACCGGCCTAATGGTTAATACAGCCCTGATCAAATGTGATGGACACTTTCCACCAGTAGTGAATTTGTAAAACGTGTTCCTTCCACTGGCATTATTATAATGGTAGCCTATCTTTTTGTAGTCTTTTTCATAGTGCCATGAAATAAAAACATGAAATAAGGATTTGATTTTGCCGTTAAATAAACACATTTATAAAACACTACAGTAGGCCTAGTTCATGGTTCATGTGCTCAAATCAAATGTGTCAGGAAGGATAGGCCAGTGGGCCAATTAATTACATGAGTTATATTTTGTCGTTGTCGGGTGGAAATGTCCAAAACCGTTTGTTTTGTATTAACCCAGCAAGACCCGAATTAATTTCTACTGGCCAAAAATAATTAAAAAAAAAATAAAATCAGATGTTGTTGTAGCAGTCCTAATCACAGGAAAATGTAATTTAAAAAAAATAATAATGTTTTTGTAAGGTTTTATAGCCATAAATCATAAATCATGCTCTAATTTGCATTTTGGGGATATTCTTCACAATATTAACATATGCACGTGTTCTAGACATTCTAATGATCACGAAAAAAAATATTACAGGCATTTTACTTATGTTTTAGTGAGGAATAGCTTCAGTTAAAAAGTGAGATGTTGTTCGTCCAGACGCTGGAATTTCAACTTCTCTGGGAGGTGTGAATGTCAGCCGCTGTGGGGCGTATTTATATGCAAATATCGTGGCCAATGGCATTGTAATACTAAACAATAGGATTTAATGGTGATGTTAATGTGAAAAAAGAACAGGAACACTAATTATAACATTTTTTTTTAAATGATTTAAAAAATGTTGCCAAAAAGCAACGCTGGGCCTTGCAGGGCTAATCATTAAAAAAATGATTTAAACTTGTGAAAACAGCCGATCTACAAGCACACAACGCCTCGCGGTGCGAGGCGTTGTGTGCTTGTAGATCTGCTGTTTTCACTTTTGTGCTACGGCCTTAATTGTATGATGAAGCAGGGCTTTGCTTTGCAAAAAAAATTTACACATTTGAAACTTGGAGACGGTGACGATTTACTTTGTTGGCCGCCCAGCCCCCGAAATGGAAAGAAGGCCGAAAAAGAAAAAAAAAAAAAACATTTTGTAAATATTTCAAATAGCTGATCTACAAGCTCACAACGTATCAATGTAGATCGGCTATTTGAAGTATTTTAAAATCAAAACCCTACTTTTGATGCTTTTTATCTCGTTTTCAAAATGTTTAAACATATTTAGAAAATAGCCAATCCCACAAGCTCAATTCTACAACATGTTGTAGCTTTAATGTTCTTCTTTCAATGCATTGTATGCTATAGTACTAAAGCCACCTGGTGGATGAACAGTGCAGCTGCATGTATTCTACTGTCCTTTTGTGCTCACCATAGTTTGCCTCAGAACAGGAAGTGACTCCATGCTACAGGTAGGTTCATGAGAACTTGGTTGCAAACAATAAATATATAGTCTATATTTGTGCTTTATGTTAATCATTTGCAGTCTTTGTTACACAGATGTGTGTAGTGTATGCTGCTGCTGTGCTGTTGATGACCAGTTAGCCCTGTGACAAATTGTCAAAAAGTGCTTTAGTTTTCGAGATACCCCTACCGGAGGTAGAACCAAACACAAGATAGTTTTTCCTCATCTCTAAGGCCTCCCATACATGAAATGAATTCTTGTATAAAAATATTTTTTTGCAAAAGTGGTGAAATTGATATATAAAGTTAAACACCCCAAACTAAAAATAAGGCCTGTCCGTCTGGGGGTTGAGACATATAAACTCCTGTAGATTCACAATGGAAGCTCTGAGAGGTTTAAAACTTGCCATACGTGAAGCCAGGACATCCCTCTACATCCTAGAAGAGACCAAATGTCAATATCTGAATTGAAATGGGAAATATAGGCATTTGAACACATAACTACAATAGGCGGAAATGTAAATCTATGTAGAACACTTTCTTAACTTTCTAGTGACTCTGACATGGATTGCCATATCAACACACAAATGTACATGCGCCCATGTGCACGCACCCATATGTTTTACCTTGCCCTTTAGGGTGAGGTCACAAATGCTGCAGTATACTGTAACTCGACTCTAACCAAATAAGTTAAATGATATAAACTCTTCAGAATTGAATGACTTGCTTTAATGAAGATAATCTTGCGCATCAAATGGATGGAGCTTGGTTTCCTTCAGCCAGGTTTGCTAAATAGTTTGTAGTAGAGTACTGTAGAACTCCATTTCTCCCTGCACTATTGTTGCATAAAATGTCAAAATGTCATTTTCTCAACTTTGGGACATTTAATACATTTCCTTGAACTTCTACTCAAGGTAATTTGTAAACATTTTCCACCCTTGATAAGTGAATTGAAAATAAAACTAATCAGTGAGATATTGTACATTGTATATGGACAATTTCATTTACCCCTCATTTGGGACATCATATACATTTAGTGATATAACTCCATGAGTATACAAGCTACCTTTACACAATTTGTATTGTTGAATTCAGTAGAGCCACACCTTTCCAACAAGCCATCATGTGTTGATATGGCAATCCATGTCAGAGTCACTAGAAAGTAAAGAATGTGTTCTACATAGATTTACATTTCCGCCTATTGTAGGTATGTGTTCAAATGACTATATCTTCCATTTCAATTCAGATATTGACATTTGGTCTCTTCTAGGATGTAGAGGGATGTCCTGGCTTCAAGTATGGCAAGTTTTAAACCTCTCAGAGATTCCATTGTGAATCTACAGGAGTTTATATGTCTCAACCCCCAGACGGACAGGCCTTATTTTTAGTTTGGGGTGTTTAACTTTATATCAATTTCACCACTTTTGCAAAAAAATATTTTTATACAAGAATCCATTTCATGTATGGGAGGGCTTAGAGATGAGGAAAAACTATGTTGTGTCTGGTTCTACCTCCGGTAGGGGTATCTCAATTTTCTGGACCCAGAGTCACAGGCCTAAGTGTCATGTATTAATGCGTTAAAACCAGGTAGGCTTTGTTGAATATCAAACATTGTTGTGTTGAAATTCCAGCATTCTGAATGTGCGTGTTTTGTAAGTCAGGGGTGTCCAAACTGTAACATGTCATTGGGTCGAACACCCTTTGGATCGACCACCAAACTCTAACCCAAACCCTAATCCTAACCTCAGTAAAACTATGCCTAACTTTAACCCTAACCCTAAACTTAACCTCAGTAACCGTGACGCAGGTGATTATCTAACCTGCCGACGCTGTTCGACCCAACAGGAGTTCGACCTATGGGGCAGTCCCCGTCCAAAATTTTTTCAAAGTGGGCCACATTAGAAAATATTAAAACACCCTACTGGCAGGCTCCAGTAATAAATCGATGGGCAGGTGAGGTGTTGAAAGGTGCGCTGATTGTTGCTGAAGCTCTTAAGCTCACAGCAAGCTAGACTGGACCACACTGGACACAGCACTGTAGATTATAGGGTACTACGCTTTAATTGAACAACACGGTCACAGCCACTTTTATTTTGTTAAAGAGGTGCCATAGTTTTTTACTTTTTCTGTTTTGTATGTGTCTATGGAGTTAACATTAATCTAATAATGACAACCATGACAACCAGGCATACTTCATGAATTGGTGGGTGTGGCCAAATAAAAACCTAATTTTAACACTTTCTGTACACTTTATTGGAACAAATCTTCCTCCTTGTATAATCATAATACCTGATCATCATGTTTTAGGGTGGAACAAAAATCATGGCACCCCATCTTTGAGACAATGTTGGAAAGAAGAGTAATTTGCACGCTTGTTTCAAAAGCAACGGTTCAAAATGAAGCAATGTAATTGTTAATTGTTGCATTTTGAACCTGTCCTCCTAATAGTTGTCTTCCTGGTGTAAATCTCTCATTTCCTGCAAGATATGTTTTAAGCCTGTTAGAATAACATGATAAATATCCCCTAAGTTACAGCATATGGTCTGATTGATTGAAGACTTTATTAGAAGTTGTCATAGGAAAGTTTGGATTTGGTCAGCTTTGCTACATCAATCGCATAACAATATTTCATAGCAAAAAAAAGGGGTGTTGTAAGGTAATCAGTGGTGGAAAATAACTAAGTACAAATACTCGTGTATTAAGTATAAGTTTGAGGTACTATAAATCTTTACTTTTACTCCTATCTACTCCACTACATCTCGAATATTATACTTTCACTCCCCCACAAATATTTGACAAAACATGCATACACATCTTCAGTCCTTCAATTTGGCTAGATATGAAAGTAGCCGATCTACAAGCTGTGGGCTCTTATGTAGATCTGCTATTTAAAAAGATTCTTATACATTTTAGACATTTGAAATGGGACATGCTGCAAAATGAGTACTACGCACAGTGTAGTGGGTTAAAATGATATGTGACGATGACTGGTGTGGTCTCATTCATGAAGGCTGCAAGATACTTTACTGATAGTGGGTTAAAATGATATGTGGCAATGACTGGTGTGGTCTCATTCATGTAGGCTGCAAGATACTTTACTGATAGTGGGTTAAAATGATATGTGACGAAACTGACGATGACTGGTGTGGTCTCATTCATGAAGGCTGTAAGATACTTTACTGATAGTGGGTTAAAATGATATGTGACGATGACTGGTGTGGTCTCATTCATGAAGGCTGCAAGATACTTTACTGATAGTGGGTTAAAATGATATGTGACGATGACTGGTGTGGTCTCATGCATGAAGGCTGTAAGATACTTTACTGATAGTGGGTTACAATTATATGTGACCATGACTGGTGTGGTCTCATTCATGAACGCTGTAAGATACTTTACTGATAGTGGGTTAAAATGATATGTGACGATGACTGGTGTCTCATTCATGAAGGCTGTAAGATACTTTACTGAATAAATGGTAAAATATCCCACTGCCAAAGACTGCCGTTTCCACTGTGCACCGGTCCAACATACTGCTCCGGCTGGGCTTGCGTGTGTGTGTGTGTGTGTGTGTGCATGTGTGTGCATGTGTGTGCATGTGTGTGCTTGCCTGGTTATTAAATCAGACTCTTATCACACACTCCGTTTTGGGAAGAGAGTCTGGAATTTCGGGGAGAGATTCTTTTTCTGGTGGGCGGGCTAAAGCCTATGTAATGTTAGGGCCTAAAGCCACGTAATGTTAGGGGCGGTTTAAATGTCAAGGTGACTTGCTCTTAATTGCTCCCTTTGAACTTCAAAGGGGTTGTAAACCGCAGTAATTGATTGAGCCATACAAGTGTCAATAGCTCGTTAGTGTTCTCTCTAATCAGTGAAACATTAAAGACAACTACCTCTTTGATGCCTGTCATAGAGGGGAGGGGGAGGGGGGAATTGTTTTTTGTCCACACAGCCTACAGCCCTGATTGGCTAACCCTTTCTGGTGGCTGGTGGAAATGGATTCTCAATTGTGAGGCTCCAGACCACACTACACCACGGGGTGGTGTTGTGCGGTCTGGTTTAATTAACCAGGCTATGTGTGTGCATGTGTGTGTGTTGTGGTCTGTGTGGGACGAGGGCCCTAAAGACCCGCATTGCAGAACACAAGAGCACCATTCGTAATGGGGACGAGAAAAGCCCAGTGGCAGTACATTTTAAGCAGGCACACCACAATGTCTCATCACTAACATACCTACTGTAGGAATAGAGAAAGTGCATCCTCCGACACGGGGAGGAGACATAGATAAACTCCATAAAGCAAGTCATTGCTCAAGAGGAAGTTGTGGTGGTTGGTTTCTGTTCTCCATCAGAGCGCGTGGCTGAGGCTGCAGTTACACAGTCAGCTGCAAGCGTCGTAACCCCCATCCACTCCCATGTTAAAGGAGTAGTTCACCCCCAAAATGACTTTTTTTCTATTGATTACTCATGCCATGGAGAGTAGAGTTCAATAATATTTTTAGTTTTTTGTCACATTCCTAAGACATAAATGTGATAACAATAAATTTACCCCCATTCATTTCGGATGGTGACCCGTTTCGAAACGGGTCACCATCCGGAATCAATTGGGGTAAATTTACTCAAATCAAATTTTTGTCTAAGGAATGTGACAAAAACCAAAAAATATTATTGAACTCTACTCTCCATGGCATGAGTAATCAATAGAAAAAAAAGTCATTTTGGGGGTGAACTACTCCTTTAAGACTATTGCCTTAACATGGGAGTGGATGGGAGTTACGATGCTTGCATCTGACTGTCTGACTGCAGCCTCAGTGAGGACACTCAGCCGCTCCGGGGTCATCATTGGCCAGGGATTGACGTGTGTGTGTGTGTGTGTGTGTGTGTGTGTGTGTGTGTGTGTGTGTGTGTGTGTGTGTGTGTGTGTGTGTGTGTGTGTGTGTGTGTGTGTGTGTGTGTGTGTGTGTGTGTGTGTGTGTGTGTGTGTGTGTGTGTGTGTGATCACATGTGACCGCAGTCATTGTTAGGAAGTAAAGCCAGTCGTCCACTGCGTTCATTCAGGGTGAGAGATTTATGTTCTACAAGTTCATTTAAAGTGTTTTATGACTCATTCTGTTCATGTTGTTAAAGTTAAGGTTGTTTAAGTGTTTATATCATAAACTAGAAACCTTCTGTATCGTTTACAACAGTTTGTCTGAACTTAAACAATGGAGCACTTTTTACTTTTGTTTTCCACTTAGGCTATTACGCCTCTGTCTGTCTCGTGTGTGTGTGTGTGTGTGTGTGTGTGTGTGTGTGTGTGTGTGTGTGTGTGTGTGTGTGTGTGTGTGTGTGTGTGTGTGTGTGTGTGTGTGTGTGTGTGTGTGTGTGTGTGTGTGTGTGTGTGTGTGTGTGTGTGTGTGTGTGTGTGTGTGTGTGCGCACACCACAATGTCTCATCACTAAGATACATACTGTAGGAATAGAGAAAGTGCATCCTCAGAGACGGGAAGGAGACATAAACCATGTTTCCATAAACTTATTCGAATTAGGGAAGCGAATTATCAGAAATGCGTATTAAGACAAAGCGAATTTAGTCTGTTTCCATTTGCGGGTGTCATTCAAATTAGCGACGGTCGCATGGGTTGACAGAGTGCTCATCCTGCAAGTTTCAGCGTCCTCTGGAAGGTGGGCGATCTGCAAGCTCACAACGCGGCGCGGAGACGTGGATGCGAGCTGCTGTTAGCTTGTAGATCGGCCACTTTTGGCACGCAACACTGTGTGATGAGGAAGAGTTAGCCAGCAGGGGAAAGTGTTAAGTTGGAGGACGATATGGAACCAGAACGTCATAATGTATTCACATTTATTGTCTGACCCGTTTCCATTCACAAATGCGCATTTAGTTTATAAAGCCTCAAAATCCACCTCCTCCAAGCGGATAATTCTTTTTGCGGATAATGAAAGTTTATTCTCATTTTGAAGTGTTTCCATAAAAAAAGATTTTGCGAATAAGCCGTAAATGCGCATTTAGAGGCTTTATGGAAACGTCACTATAGATATAGTAAGGGGAACATGAGAAAATCTGCAAAGTAAATCGTTACCAAGAAATTTCTTCACCAATGTGTTTCTAAAGGTGTGTAATAATATGTACTAAAAGGTTGAAATTCAACTCCCGGGGGAAACCTCATAAAAAAACTGATTTCTGTTTGTGTCCCATTAACTTTACAGGAAAAAATACAAAAAATAAATATGCTTTAAGTAGCATGTGAGGGGTCAAACCAGGGTTTTTTCATGATGCTGAATCCATTTCAAGCATTTGTTTTGCACGAAAAACATTCCTTGGGCTAAAAACGGACACACAAAACGATGGTTTAGTGATGACTCCACAGAATGTTTTTCGTGCAAAACAAATGGTTGCAATGGATTCAGCATCATGAAAAACCCCTAGTTTGACCCCTCACATATTTAGCATATTTATTTTTATATATATAAAGCATATTTATTTTTTGTATTATTTTCCTGTATACTAAATTAATGGGACACAAACACAAATCAGTTTTTTTATGAAGTTTCCCCCTGGAGTTGAATTTCAACCTTTTAGTACATATTATTACACACCTCTAGAAACACATTGGTGAAGACATTTCTTGGTAATGATTTACTTTGCAGATTGGTCAAATATCTTATAAAATCACCTTACTAATAAACTCCTTTTGAGGAGAGAAGTGTGGTGGATCGATTACCTTCAAACCAGCGCACCTGTAGGCCTAAACGAAGAGTTTGACATCAGGCCTTTTTTGTAATGAAACTACTAGAGTGTTTATTGTTGTGATAGTGTATTGTCTGTTTATTATTCTGTGATTTGGTCAACATGAAGCTTTGAATTAAGTCAGGATCTGATTTCCTTTGTGAGCCGTTTTTTTAATATTCTACATTTTTATAAAAAAAGAAAAAACACAAATATTGATGCACTGGTGGCAGAAATCATGTATACCTGCATTTGCAGAACACCGTATGTATTGGAAGAATCATGTAAACATTTTTTGTAATTCCCAGTTTGAATCATGTTTATAATTAAGAATTATTTGTTTGAATTATGTGTGTAATTAACAATCATTGGTGATTGAGCTCCTACTGCTTACAGACGCTGGTTTCCCTTCTTCCCTTGCCCCCTAGGGATACCAGAAATATGACTTTTGCACCACTGGACTGAACACTACTGCACTTTACTTTATATTATTTATTATTTATGTTCTTGCACGGTGTTGTTTGTTTTCATGAAAAAAAATTGAGGATTGAATGCACACACTATGTTACCAAAACAAATTCCTATGTGTATTACACAATGGCAAATAAAGGAATCTGAATCTGAATCTGAATCTGAACCAGGTGGAGCTAATCACCATTCAGTTCTAATGTCTACTTAATGACACTGCTTCCAGTTTCCGGATATACTGAAGAAGACCAAAACTGGTTGAAAAGTCTATTATATTTGTTGCTGCTTGTTAATAAAAGTTTGGAGCGACCAAGAAAGTGAGTGCGAGCTACCTTCTTTGTTCCTGTGTGGGACGTGGACATGAAGGGGACTGAAGCGTGCGGAGCAGTGGAGTAAACTCTCTTCTATGACATTTCCTTATGTCGTAATCCGGTTGTTCTGGTCGTGAAATCGAGAATATTTAAGGGTGTGTTGTTTTAGTTCAGCCGGCAACGCTGGGATCAAATGTAGGCCAGGGTTGGCTATTTAGGACACTTTTGTAAATGCCACTTGAACGTGGTCTTACGCAAATATTTGGGGATATGCTGCTTTTTACACTCCATTGATACATGAGGGCCAATGTCTGTCACCTGGCTAAAGGGGACAAACAAGTGACACCTCACATATTAAGCGTCTCTGATGTCCTGGTAATGACGTCAAGATCATCCCCATATGGGCTGTGATCTGGCCTAGTTCTGAACATCACATCACCGGAGTCATCGGAGGACGTTATCATGACGTCATTTGGCTTGCAGGGAAAGCGACCGTCAGGTCAGCAAGTGGGAGAAGACGACAGCCAGCCCCATGGCCTCCCCTAATTAACAAGAAATCTTGTGAAATAAAATGTCGCCAACCAATCATCAAGGATGATGATACACGAGAGAAGAAGAAGGTCGCGTGTAAAAATTGGCCTGATGGTGGCGCTAATTGGGACAGATCCATGTTGATGACATGACACTAGACATACTGGCCCTCATTTATCAACGTGGTGCAGATCAAAATTTGGGTGTACACCGAAATTTAGGGAAGTCTCGACATTTATCATTTCAACTTGACTTTGACTTTGGTCTAGGGTAGGATCAAATCTCACGTCAAGTCCTGAGGTGGTGTAGGAATCATCCTACACCACTTTGTTCCATTGTAGACGTGCGGAGCAGCATTGTCTAACTATCTGACAGGCAATGGACACATGTATCCACTCGAAAATGTATATCCAACACAATAATAAATAATCCTGTGAAAATATTACATTTTATAAAAGCATAGCCTATTATAGCCAGCTACATCATAGACATGCACGCCGATTTTATTTCCAAGTTACAATGACAAGCAATTAAAATCTAGCAATATAGAAGCAATCTACTGTTAAGTGCTTTAACAGTCTAAATCTTAAGATTGCAGACCTGGCTCAGAACAAGCACATTATAGCCTACGAACGCATGCAAGAGCATTTTCGGGTCCAGCGTGGCGCCGCTGTGATTTACCGTGAGGCGTGAGCCTCCAATTTATACAGTGACGCGAGTCCTTTTAAATATGGATAAAACCCGAAGGTCCAAACCTGGCTGTGCCCAGCCCAACACACGCACGCTGCAGGGAGAAGACCCGCCCGTGCGGGAACGGTGCATGATTGCAAGTTCAAACACTCAAACGCGCATTGTGCTCGTCGCCGAAATTGGGTTAAATTTATATCCAAAACGTAACTGTGGGGTCTCTCAATTTATACAGTCGCTACAGTACTGTAGTAGGCTTACACTATGCTGGGGTTAATGATGAAACCCGATGTGGTGAGAGTGAGACCGTGACATTCTTTTCGTGGACCGTGAGGTATTATACAAGTGTGTCCTCTTATGGAGTTATGTATTAAGGATAAAACCCACCCGACGCTTCAAACCTTCAGATTATAACTGCCTCCTTGTCAGTATCTCTCAGAGTAACATCGCATGCACGGCATCCTGTGGTTTCGGGAATACATGATTTTGCGTTCTTTTTTTTCTTCTTTTTTTTGTAACCACTCAAACGCGCACTGCAGCGTTGCCGATATTGGGTTAAATTAATATATTCCATTTGTGACAATGACTGGTGTGGCTTCACTCATGTAGGCTGCAAGCTTAGGCTACTATACAAAATAAATGGTAATAATGGTTCCACAGTGAACCTAAATGCTGCTGGGCTTGGTGGTGTGTGCGTGCGTGCGTGCATGCGTGCATGTGTGCGTGGTCTGTGTGGGACGTGGACACTCTTCTATTGGCTTTCCTTTCGTTGTTAGGTCGTATTCAGGTCGTTCTAGTCGTAAAATCGGGGCGTTTCGAGAATAATTAAGGGCGTGTTATTTAAATTTCAGCCTGCGCATTTATCAACGCTGGGATCAAATGTACGCCAGGTGTGTCTGTTTAGGAAGCATTGATAAATGCCGTGCACACGTTGTCCTACGCAAAATTTGGTGAAAAAAATAGACCATTTTTTACACTCCATTGATAAATGAGGGCCACTGTGTACCGCTTTGCGGGATTTTAGGGCAAAATCTGTAGGAGCAGTGTCCAAAAATGTGTTTTGCAAGAATGGTTTGGCAGCCAAGGAGAGTGTGTTTGGCATAGATAATGGCAACGGTGGCGGAGATATGAGTAGGGAAAAAGTGTGACATGATGGACGGACTGATGGACAGCCGGTGGAGGTTTTGATAGTAACTGCGACCTGACGGTCGCAACCATGTTGAATACATCCGACATATTAATATCAACCATTTCGGCTGACAAAGCTAATATGGTTCTGCTTGCGTTATGGTTAAACAAAACATTACAGCTGTTGCCATAGCAACAGGTCATGTGACAGAAAGCCAAAAAGCAAGTCATTGCTCAAGAGGAAGTTGTGGTGAGCAGAGCTAGCGTCAGCAGCAGATGTTGACTTCTTTTCCAACGTCTCCACCTTGTTTCTGTTCTCCATCAGAGCGCGTGGCTGAGGCTGCGGTCACACAGTCAACTGCAAGCATCGTAACCCCCATCCACTCCCATGTTAAGACTGTTGCCTTAACATGGGAGTGGATGGGGGTTACGACGCTTGCGTCTGACTGTGTGACTGCAGCCTCAGTGAAGAAACTCAGCCGCTCCGGGGTCATCATTGGCCAGGGATTGACGAGTGTGTGTGTGTGTGTGTGTGTGTGTGTGTGTGTGTGTGTGTGTGTGTGTGTGTGTGTGTGTGTGTGTGTGTGTGTGTGTGTGTGTGTGTGTGTGTGTGTGTGTGTGTGTGTGTGTGTGTGTGTGTGTGTGTGTGTGCATCATGTGCACCACAATGTCTCATCACTAAGATGCCTACTGTAGGAATAGAGAAAGTGCATCCTCCGAGACGAGGAGGAGACATAGATCAACTCCTTTTGAGGAGAGAAGTGTGGTGGATCGATTACCTTCAAACCATGGCACCTGTAGGCCTAAACGAAGAGTTTTTTTTATTGTTGTGATAGTATTGTCTGTTTATTATTCTGTGATTTGGTCAACATGAAGCTTTGAATTAAGTCAGGATCTGATATCCTTTGCGAGCCGTTTTTTAATATTCTACATTTTCTACATTTTTATAAAAAAAAGACAAAAACACACATATTGATGCACTGGTGGCAGAAATCATGTATACCTGCATTTGCAGTACACCGTATGTATTGGAAGAATCATGTTTATAATTAAGAATTATTGGTTTGAATCATATGTGTAATTAACGATCATTGGTGATTGAGCTCCTACTACCAGGTGGAGCTAATCACCATTCAGTCCTAATGTGTACTTAATGACACTGCTTCCAGTTTCCTGGATATCCTGAAGAAGACCAAAACTGGTTGAAACGTCTATTATATTTTTTGCTGCTTGTTAATACAAGTTTGGAGCAGGGACGTGCTGGGCCCCTGATTCAGCCCGGGAAAAAGAGTTGTAGAGGCCCATTGCGCGCTATAGAGAGAGATCTCTCTCTATAGCGCTGCTGCTACTCAAAGATTTGCCATTTCAGATCATGACAAGTGACAAGCCAGTGGGCCAATTACATGAGTTATATTTCGTCGTTGTCAGGTGGAAACCTTGTATGTCCAAAACCGTTTGTTTTGTATTTATCATTTTAAAAATGATTTAAACTTGTGAAAACAGCCGATCTACAAGCACACAACACCTTGTGTGATGAAGCAGAGCTTTGCTTTGCGAAATCTACAAATTTGAAACTTGGAGATACAAGGTTTCTGCCCGACAGTGAAGATGTACTTTGTTGGCCACCCAGCCCCCAAAATGGAAAGAAGGCCGACATTTTATTTGTATTTTTTCCAATCGGCCGTTCGGGAGTTGTCCCGCTTTTCCCAATGGCCAGCACGTCCCTGGTTTGGAGCGACCAAGAAAGTGAGTGTGAGCTACCTTCTTTGTTCCTGTGTGGGACGCGGACATGAAGGGGACTGAAGCATGCAGAGCTGTGGAGTAAACTCTCTTCTATTGGCTTTGCTTATGTCGTAATCCGGTTGTTCTGGTCGTAAAACGGAGAATATTTAATGGCGTGTTATTTTAACACAATTAGCGCCGTTCCCGAAAATACTCGTGAAAAATACTCGAGTAGCACATGGTGCCGATCCCGAGTATACTCGTGAAAAGTACTCTATTACTGTAACGGCGGTTCTCCTAAAACCTGCTGGGTAGATTAATCTACCCAACGGCTGAGTAAAACAATGGTTTACCCATTATGGGTTATTAAAACAATGGTTTACCCATTATGGGTTATTATAATGGTGTTCATACATTACCCAGCTGCTGAGTAAAAATAAATACATTGTTTTACTCAGTATTGGGTAGTTTTAAACTTAAGTTGGTCACCTGTTATGCAAAGCATGCTGGGAAAAGCATTTCTCTAGGTTTTCAGGGACATTTTCTAAGCTTTCGGTAGCTAAAAATGCTAAATGTATCATATCCATGTGTCTGCCTTGGCAAGCTGACTGTCATATGTCAGAATTTGATTTGTCAGTATTTGAGCCAAAACCCTAACCGTAACTGCTAGGCTGCTAGGTTATGGTTGAGCTCCCTCCCCCTGCTGTTCTGAAAGAGAAGAACTCATGGTAATTTTGGTAATAGTTACCCAGGGGTGAGTTCACAGATTGCGTTAGACCGGTAATTGCCGGTTTTGTCCGATTTTTTATGGCCAAGACCGGAAAATAAAATTCCTCCCGGACATTCTGACCGATTGAAAAACCAATGGTCATTTATTATTATCGCTGTCTGCGCAGGCTGCCTCTCACTCTCTCTCTCTCTCTCTCGCTCGCTCGCTCGCTCGCCCGCCCTCTCTCTCTCTCTCTCTTGCTCGCTGGCTCGCCCGCCCGCTATCTCTCTCTCTCTCGCTCGCTACCTCGCTCGCTCTTTTTAGTGTCAGTTTGCGACGCACTGCATGTAAAGCCATGGGAATTAAGAAATACACGGACGGTCAGCAATCAACCCATAAGTTCTTTATGAGGAGATCGAGTGGAGACAGTAGGAAGAGCCTTTTCAACTCTCCCAAAGTTGCATAACATGCGCACGGACGCACTGTCTGTCTGTCACCACTCGACAGTGAGTATTGGATTCATTGCTGGCCAGATTAATCCATCAACCTTATGAAGCAATGGCTATTTTTCAATATTCTTAAGTCAAGACATGGTAGGCTATTACTGTTGGCGTCAAAGATGATGCAACAGAAAGACCTTGTTGTGAAAGCAGTGTGCCACATGCAGACAGCCTGCGCGATTTGTCCAATATAATTAATTCCCTTATGCAAGATTGAAGCGTTTTTTTTTTCTTTCTTTCTTTTTAGCCTACTTTTTCATTCAATTCGTTTTCAGTCCCAAATATGCAGTGAGTAGGCCTAATAGGCCTACTTTAACTGTTGCTATTGGCTTTTTGTGCACCTGCTTGTAATTTAAAATGTCCGGTATTTTCTGCAGATGTCCGGTAATTTTTTATCATGCCGGTCACGGTGACCGGCTGTTAAAAATCCAAGCGTGGGTGAGTTATAATACAACCCAAATTGGGTTATTTTAACCCAGCCGTTTTTAGTGTGTATTTTTATAGGTTTGTAGTTAAACTGTAGTTTAACTGTAAAATAACTAATGTATTGTGCTTGATTTAATTTAACCTAGAATTGGCTAAAGTATAATAAGTGAAACAACCCAGAATTGTTCATAATTTGACCCAGAATTTGGGTAGAGTATATACTAAATAATAGTGGTTGGCCCAGAGCTGAGTAAAATATTCTACCCAGGATGTGGTAGAATATTTTACTACGGTGCTGGGTAGAAAGGACCTACCCATTTTGCTGTGTAAGATTTACTACTGTTGGGTAGGTCCAATAGTTACCCAGGGGTGGGTTAGAATACAACCCAGATTGGGTTATTTTCAACCCAGATATTTTTAGTACATGCACGGAAGGTCCTCAGACGATCGCCCTCGCCGATTCATCATCATCACGGATCCACGAGCACAAAATAGTAATCCCATAACATTGAGGCAGACGGGGAATCTCATCTTTAATGTCCATTATCTCCAAACAACACTTTCAAAGGGAGGATGGCAGTAGATTCTCGCTTATATAACACATGTTGAAAAGCACCGATCCGCCATTACACAACACCATGTTGACGACGAGCGATTCCGGTGATGGACGTGATGACGTCAGACCGGAAGTGTTTACGCTATGGACTTCTAGCCTTCAAAATAAGACAACGGTCGTGGATGCAGCCTGCGGGAGGCGCGCTGGACATTTTAATTCGTTAATTTCTGGAGCACAAAATGGGTTAATTCCGCCGGCAACGCTGGGATCAAATGTACGCCAGGGTTGGCTGTTTAGGACGCTTTAGTAAATGCCACTTGAACGTGGTTCTACGCAAATATTTGGGGATATGCTGCTTTTTACACTCCATTGATACATGAGGGCCAATGTCTGTCGCCTGGCTAAAGGGGACAAACAAGTGACACCTCACATATTAAGCTTCTCTACCAACCCCCCAATGACATCAAGGATCTTCATATATGGGCATAAAGGGGATACCCATATATGGAATTTTACATAGGTGATAGGTCACCTGTGATATCACCTGTGATGTCACAGTGACAGTATGGATATCCTGATCTTTGATGGTGATGTCACGTGACATCACTTCCTGTATGGACTGACGGAAGGACAAGCTACGACATTTCTCATGGTATAGGCTACTATGACCTTCGGTCACTACAAACAATAACAATAATCCTATAGTCCATATGACGTCCTGGTAATGACGTCAAGATCATCCCCATAGGCCGTGATCTGGCCTAGTTATGAACATCACCGGAGTCATCGGAGGATGTTATCATGACGTCATCATGACGTCATTTGGCTTGCAGGGAAGCAACCGTTGGATCGCATGTAAAAATCAGCCTGATGGTGGCACTAAATGGGAGAGATCCATGTTGATGACATGACTCTAGACATACTGTGTACCGCTTGGCGTGATTTTAGGGCAAAATCTGTCGGAGCAGTGTCCAATGTGTTTTGTAAGAATCGGCCTCATGATGACGCTATAGAGGGCCATGTGAGAAATGTTGTTGTGGTTTGGCAGCCAAGGAGTTTGTCATGGATAGGGGCAACGGTGGCGGAGATATGAGTAGGTTTTGGTAGTAACTGCGACCTAACGGTCGCAACCATATTGAATACATACCGACATAATAATATGAACCATTTCGTCTGACAAAGCTAACATGGTTCTGCTTGCGTTATGGTTAAACAAAACATTACAGCTGTTGCCATAGCAACAGGTCTTGTGACAGAAAGCCAAAAAGCAAGTCATTGCTCAAGAGGAAGTTGTGGTGAGCAGAGCTAGCGTCAGCAGCAGATGTTGACTTCTTTTCCAACGTCTCCACCTTGTTTCTGTTCTCCATCAGAGCGCGTGGCTGAGGCTGCGGTCACACAGTCAACTGCAAGCGTCGTAACCCCCATCCACTCCCATGTTAAGACTATTGCCTTAACATGGGAGTGGATGGATGTTACGACGCTTGCAGCCGACTGTCTGACAGCAGCCTCAGTGAGGACACTCAGCCGCTCCGGGGTCATCATTGGCCAGGGATTGACAAGTGTGTGTGTGTGTGTGTGTGTGTGTGTGTGTGTGTGTGTGTGTGTGTGTGTGTGTGTGTGTGTGTGTGTGTGTGTGTGTGTGTGTGTGTGTGTGTGTGTGTGTGTGTGTGTGTGTGTGTGTGTGTGTGTGTGCGTGTGTGTGTGTGTGTGTGTGTGCGTGTGCATGTGATATAATGTGACCACAGTCAGTAGTAGGAAGTAAAGCCAGTCGTCCACTGCGTTCATTCAGGGTGAGAGATTTATGTTCTACAAGTTCATTTAAAGTGTTTTATGATTCATTCTGTTCATGTTGTTAAAGTTAATGTTGTTTAAGTGTTTATATCATAAACTAGAAACCTTCTGTATCTTTTACAACAGTTTGTCTGAACTTAAACAATGGAGCACTTTTTACTTTTGTTTTCTACTTAGGCTATTACACCTGTCTGTCTGTCTGTCTGCCTGCCTGCCTGCCTGCCTGCCTGCCTGCCTGCCTGCCTGCCTGCCTGCCTGCCTGCCTGCCTGCCTGCCTGCCTGCCTGCCAGCCTGCCTGTCTCTGTCTATCTGTGTAGCATAATCTCTCTCTCCCTGCTGCGCTGGCTTGTTTCGGATTCAGAGATCTCACGCCGTTATTCAAGGGTCCACCTCAACCAGCTGTTGAGCAGTTTTGCCACACGTTAAGACTTGTATCGTGCGTGAAAAACACTATCGCAGGAGTGTTTTTCTTACGTTGTGAGTACAGCCCGCCCTCCCGTCCTATGTGCCGGGGGCTATTGGGGGGAGGGGAAAGGGGTATGAACAAAAGCGTAAACGGAACAGTTTAATGAAATGAACGAACGGCTCACGTTTCGTTCTTATAAAGGAATAACTTATGAACAACATATCACTACTAGGGAGAGCAGCTGTGATTTGCTTTTTGGGGTGTGATCTATGACACAACTAGAAGAATATGTTTGAACCATGTTATTAAATGTTTATAGCTACATATCAGGTATAACAGCTTCAACAGGCTTGTGCTCATGTGTTCAGCATTTCATGTTTTCTGATCTGTTTCATTTTCTGTAACGTTGACAGGTTTAATAAAGACTTAACGATGATCTGTTTCATTGTCTGTAACACTGACAGGTTTAATGAAGACCTAAAGATGATCTGTTTCATTGTCTGTAACGTTGACAGGTTTAATAAAGACCTAAAGATGATCTGTTTCATTGTCTGTAACGTTGACAGGTTTAATGAAGACCTAAAGATGATCTGTTTCATTGTCTGTAACGTTGACAGGTTTAATAAAGACTTAAAGATGAGTTGGTCACCTAAGTCTCCAACGTCCAGCTGTAAAGGAAAACCTCCTGACCTACCTGTGAAGAGTGACCGGTCTAAAGGACTCCTCTTTGACTTACATTACAACCTATTACAACCTATGCAGTAAGTACTGGGAGCTTATGTTAGGTGTTGTTTTAAGTACTGGAGGCTAATTGTCTAAAGGAAAACCTGGATTTACTAATGAACCTGGACCTCCACACACACAGTATGTGAATCCTCCACAATATACGCAACACTATAACATGACAATGTCATCTCATGAGTGTACATTATTAGGTGTCAGTAGTGCTGTCGCCTCACAGCTAGAAGGTCCTGGGTTCGATTCCCGCCCGGGATGCTGTGGGCGCTGGAGGCGTGTTCTCTCCTCTGGGTCATCAGTGCCCACACCCTAGGTGGGGTTAGCAAAGGGCCTTTCTGTGTGGAGTTTGCATGTTCTCCTCGTGTCTCCTGGCGTAGGTACCCTCACATAAAACATGCAGTAATCCTGGTCTCTATACTGCCTCCCCCTGGCCAGCTGAGGAGCCTGATGGAGGGGAAAGGAAGTAAGGAACTGGTTGGAATAACGTGTTCCTTCCACACGCTACGTCTCCCCCCTGTCAGATGAAAAGAAGCAACTTGGACTCCTCATGCATAGAAGGAAGCATGAGATCAGTCCGTTGCTCTCCCCAGGTTGGCAGAAGGAGTGTAGCGCCCAGGATTACATTAGATAATTGACACCGGGTGAAAAATGGGTTACAAAATTGTGGGATAAAAGTTATAAATTAAAAAAATAAGTGCACGTTATTCAAATTAAAACATTATTTAGCTCCCAATCGACAATGTATAATGAATGCAGAAGGTACATTAATTAAGATAGATTTAATGTGGTGTCAAGGTAGCTCAGTCGGTAGAGCTCTCGCCTTTGGAACGCAATCAGTGGTGTGTTCTACCGTGATACGGGTATACGTGATACGGGTATATATGACATGAAGAAAATAAAAATAAAAGCGTATGCCCTCGTGAAACTTTAAAAGTATCGTATCTGATATGCACTGGAGGAGGCGCTGGCCACAGGGATGGTTGTGGACCGTAGTTCTGAAGCGATCCAAACACATTAACTTAACAATTAGACCTGACACCTCCCAGACTCACTTCATTAATATTCAAACTGTGCCTCATATCACACTGTCTGTAATGCAAGGAAGGCCTAATTAACATTCGTCTAGAGGTTCTGTCTATGAAGCATCTGTTTTTGCAGGTAGCAGTTATTGGATTTTCCCTGCATGCATTTTTTTTTCTTTAGCCTATAACTGTTTGTTATTGCTGCTGAAATGTGTGAGGAGACATAACTAAAGATACAAAAAGACAAAGTATTATAATAAATAACACACACACACACACACACACACACACACACACACACACACACACACACACACACACTGCCGTGGCGCTCCACCTCAGTAATCATCTTCCAGGGGTCAAAAGCATTGTAACATGTTATATGTTGGTTTCCACGTGTCATCA
This sequence comes from Nannobrachium achirus, assembly GCF_963921795.1. Taxonomy (NCBI): domain Eukaryota; kingdom Metazoa; phylum Chordata; class Actinopteri; order Myctophiformes; family Myctophidae; genus Nannobrachium; species Nannobrachium achirus. Next base: position 4,915,353 of record NC_137828.1, read on the forward strand.
TTTTAATTCATTCATTAATTATTAATACATATGTAATAGTGTAATTTATACAGAACTAACTTGACTCTTGTCTGTGTGTTTTTCTGCCAGGACAAAAAGACCAGCAAAACCATCCACTGATGATGAGGGCTGGAAATGTAGATTATGTTGCTCCAGGAACACTGCTAAGGATTTAAGATGCAGAACCTCATGGTGCTATGTGACGAAGATCATAAACACAAGGTAACGTTGTCTCTCTGTCTGTTGTGTTTCTTTCTGTGTGAACCTCACTGATGACACAATGAATTAATTCATGTTGAAATGATTCATAAGGTAGAACTGTTCTAGCTTGTTTTTACTAACAAGTAGAAAAAAAAAACATTAAAATAATGGCCACTAAACAGTCCATTACGATGACGATGATGACGATGATGATGATGATGATGATGATGATGATGGTAATGGTGGTAATGTCTTTATAAAATGTGTTTAAAGCTGATCAGGTAATCAAGTAACCACATAATGTTACATAGTGTATTATTTTATTTCATTATCATATCACTACTATTGTTCTTTACACTATAAACCACACACCACACGCACGGACGCACGTGTACACACATGCACGCACGCACGCACGCACGCACGCACTCACTCACTCACTCACTCACTCACTCACTCACGAGACAGAGAGAGAGAAAGAGAGACATAGCGAGAGAGAGAGAGAGAGAGAGAGAGAGAGAGAGAGAGAGAGAGAGAGAGGAGAGAGAGAGAGAGAAGAGAGAGAGAGAGAGAGAGAGAGAGAGAGAGTCCGGTCATCTTCCATCTTAACAGTTACATACTGTAAAATAATATTATGACATAATATTATAAGGATAATGTGTTCCTCATTGTTTCTCCCTCCTCTTTCTATGTCTCTTTGTCTTTTCTATCATTGTCTTTCTCTCAGCTGGGACTCCATCACAGCCCTCCCTCTCTCTGCAGCAGACATGAGGAGGTCTTGGCATGAAGACATCACACAGGACGACCGTGACTTCTGGGTCCGCTGGCTGTAAGTGTTCATCACACAGAGAGCAGAACCAATACAATGTGTTTTCACCGTCTTGTAGACCCCAGACCAGCTGAACAATTATCACTTATTGAATGATGAGTTGAATCTGATTGAGTCTGATGACTTTGTCTCTTTCATTCTCTGTGTTTTGGTGAGCAGTGCAGCGGTCATGTCAACAGGAGACCCAGCTGAGGACATTAAAGACCTGCTGACTGTTGCTCAGAGCATAGAGAGGAACATATATGAGTCAGCTAACAGCCTGGTAAGAACCTAATATTCTCTCCATGACATTTATTTTCATGTTCTAATGAATACATGAGCTAAGATGTAGCGGTTCCAAATACATGTCTAACATCTAACTGTAAATATTACAAAAATAAACAATAACATTTCAATAGTGATGCCAGGTAACCACTTGAACCCTAGCGTCCTTATTCTGAGGTGAACATTCGGGGAAAATAGACGATCCACAAGCTTACAATGAATCTCAATGCAACCCACTGTGAGCTTTTAGATCAGCTATTTTAGGCGAAGAGATTTGGTGTTGAGAGAATAAGTATTGGGCCTTGTTCAGAGCCCTGGGGGACCCCGTTCAACTATGTATGAAGGGTTAATGTGGTTATCGTTGTTGTCGGGCAGAAACCTTGTATCGTGACATTTTGAAGCTAGGATTCATGAGGTTAACAGTGTTCTACTTACATTAAACTGTTCACTTATACCCAGCGAGGTCCTGATCTGTTCAGTCTTTTATTTTGAAAATACAGGAAGTTAAAGTTAATTCCAACCAATGTTTAACAGTCTGTTAACATCTTGATGTAGTTTGACTCTCATTGTCTGTTGATGTGTGAAATACAGGAGGAGTACAGGATACTGATGAGAGAGAAGGAGTCTGAGCTGAGGGAGAAGAGGAAGAGAAGGGGTAAGACACACACACACACACACACACACACACACACACACACACGCACACGCACACGCACACGCACGCGCGCGCACACACACACACACACACACACACACACACACACACACACACACACACACACACACACACACACACACACACTACATGCTTTCTCTCTCTCTCTCTCTCTCTCTCTCTCTCTCTCTCTCTCTGTCTCTCTCTCCTTTGTTTACACAGGGTCCCCCAGGGGTCTGTACTTGGTCCCCTCCTTTTCCCCTTCTACACCAAATCTCTTGGCTGAAAATATCTGCTCTGGGAGCTCACAACAGGATGAGCTTGTAGATCAGCTATTTTCGCAGATTGTGTGCATATTTTCATTGAATGTTCATTGATTGATTGAATACTTTATTAGTAGCAGTACAGTTCAATACAAAGTATGCTAAGGGGATTTTAAACCCAAGAAAGCCTAGGCTTGTTTCCATTGGGGTCCTTTGTACTCAATTCATCAAAACAATTAATCTATTACATCCTGGTCAGAATAGTGAGTCTAGGGTTGATGTGGTTAAACTAACATGTTCACACTGTGTCCATTTAACTCTTACTGCATACTGGAGGGGGAGGGGCCACCTCCAAGTATGATGTAAGAACAAAATGGCCGCTGTGTGAATATGTTTAATTGAGTTTGCAGTGATATGTATGTAACAATGTATCAGACCTCATGTCTTCTATACTCATCATGTGTAATGAAATTGTTGGTTGTTCTTTTGTAGAGAAGAAACAGTCTGGTCAGATGGACATTGATGACGGTGATGACAGTGAGCAGTTGTCCATACGTCACAGATCAACATCTCCTCTTGATGACAAGGTGATTATAGTTTTACAATTATATTCCATGTTTAGTATTTTTTGTTTTTGTTTTTATCCATTTTAAGCCTTAGTTTTAGCATTTGTAAAACATATAATATAGGATATTTGTCAAAAAGTTCAGGACATGGTATTATTGCGACCGAAGGTTGCATATACTCTGAAAAACCGTGTCGCTTGAGTGTCCTTCCTTCCTTCCTTCCGTAACCTCTGTGATGTCAGTGTGATGTCAGCGAGTTGTGACATCATTTCCTGTACGGGGCGGCTACACAAAATGTGGATAACACTATATATGGAGATAGTCCAGTCCATCATGTCATATGGGACTACCGTCATAGACAGTAGCCAAAAGAGAAGGATACACAAGACTAAGAAAGAAGGAGGAGGAGGATAAAGATACCAAAAGGAGAGAGAAGAAAGGGTGGATGAGGTACAATGTGTCTCAGAAAAGAAAAGGAGGTGGCAACGGGGGCGGCTAGATAAAGTTATTAGGCCTGGATCCGACTTTAAGTCGACGCACAGGATTGTGTAGCGCTTATTCGCTCTTGTATCAAACTGGTACTCGAAACGTTCTTAGAATTTAATATATATTTTCTAAAGTAAATATGGGGGCGGCTGTGAAAAAAAGAGAAGAATAAAAAAGAAAAAAAGGAGGAGGAGGATAAAGATACCAAAAGGAGAGAGAAGAAAGGGTGGATGAGGTACAATGTGCGGTATCCTCCTTGTCAAGCTCGACGTTGGTCATTTGGACCTATACATGGAGAAATGGAGCGAACCTGTTTGGCCTAAACATGGAGATGTGGTACAGAATGACTCATATATGGGCATAAAAAGTATGTCATGTGACATCACTTCCTGTACAGACAGTCAGACAGACAGCCATTGACTCCGGCCTAACAATGGCTACTGTCTATGACGGTAGTCCCATATGACATGATGGACTGGACTATCGCCATATATAGTGTTCTCCACATCTCCATGTTTAGGCCCTATCGCTCACACCCTAGGTGGGGTTGGCGATAGGGCCTTTCTGTGTGGAGTTTGCATGTTATCCCCGTGTCTCCTAGGGTTGATACCCTCACAAAAACATGAACAAACTCCCCCCAGAATGATAACAACTAGAATCATCAGAGAAACGCTGTGGTTGGCCAGATAGTCAAGAATTGGCGTGACCTCGCCCTTTAGTCGCATGTCACCCTGAGGTCGCATTCCACCCTCAGGTGTCTTACTAGTAGTACAGTATGTGGTCAAAACCCACATGAATAATATTATAATATCCACTCACAATATTGCTCTTCCTATTGCTGACACTTGTCATTCATGTGAACTTGCTTTTACACTTTACTGTCATACTATTTCTAATAGAAATACATTTCTTTTTCTCCTCTCACCTTGGCAAAGCACTAGTTTCACCCTGAAATATTGACTTAATACTGAGTCACAATCTTCTGATTCAGTGGTTTTCAACCTTTTTACACTGAGTACCTCCTCCAAAAATATTTGGCTCTCCATGTACCATCATGGATTAGAGAGAGAGAGAGAGAGAGAGAGAGAGAGAGAGAGAGAGAGAGAGAGAGAGGGGGGGGGGGGGGGGGGGAGGGGGGGTGTAGGGTTCCGGCTAACTTTTCCGGCTTTGAAATGCACGACACATGAAACTGTCTTGAGTTTGATTGTAAGATGCTGTTTGTCATACAGTACAGTAGATGTTTTTTTCCCCCCATGCATTCATATTACAAACACTGCGATAAGACTGTAGTTATCACATCATATTAAAGAAACTAGTTTGTACTAGTCCTACTATTTTAAGTTCTGTGGTCCAAGACATCCACCATTCAGTGTCTACAGTTCTGCTAGTTAAAATATTCTCCTTTTGATCCACTCTTATATTTACAGTTCTGAGCCACAATTGCATCATTTTACACAGCTATTTATTATCCTGCCACCGTTTAGCTTGTTGTGATGCGTTGTTATGATCTCTGCCGTATCGCCGACACGTTTATTGAACATACACATGGATGGAGCACACTGACAACGAGTTCATTGAGGAAAGCAAAACTTGTTTTCAATCCCATTTCTATGTTACAATAGTAAAGTTATTCCTATAATCATATGAGTATTTAGACAGTATCCTATTATGTTTTTTATATTTTTAAATAGTCTATCTCAGTCCACTTTCTGTCTTTTTCTCTTTTTCACTGTTTTTTTCTTTCTTGGGGAGATTCCTCTTAGAGCCCTGTAGCGGGGCAGTTAAGGAGAACAATACTTCAGTTCTGGAAAGAAGCACCAAAATTTGACAGAGTGTACCTCTTGGGTCATTCTTTAGAAAAATCACATTAGACACTTAATTTTCAAAATGGCCGCCAGTTTTAAAGATGGCCGCCTTTCGGATGTTTTACAGTACGCCAGCCAGTTAATATCGAATTTTCATAATATTAGAGTTGTTTTGTAGGTTTTAAAACATCCTGAGTTCATTCATTACACTTTTAAAGCAGCCAGAATAACCTTTCTGACTTTTGGTTGGGGTCTTTCTTCACCTGGGACCCCCCAGACAGACCCCTGAGCCTATTTCAGTAATCACTCTGCTCCTGCTCCAGAACAATGTTAAATTAGATCTGAAACATGCTCTGAAATAAAAAATGACTTGTAGCAAATAACAGAGGTCTTCCACGGGTGGTCCGGGACCCCTGGGGGGGTCCTCAGAGCTACTACAGGGGGCCTGCTAAATCTCGACGAGATTTTCTTTTTTTTTCTTTTTTACATTTGAAACTTCGAATGTTTTTATGTATCCTGTATTGTACTTTGATGGTTTATTAGTATTCTCAGTATTATTTATAATGTTTTTGTGTTAAACAGTTATGGTTGACAGCTGTTACAGCAGGGATGCAATAATGAAGATATTGCAACTTTTCACTTTGGGCGCAGAAAAACATTTCCATTTATTGCACTGCACTCACACTGACCACACACACACACACACACACACACACACACACACACACACACACACACACACACACACACACACACACACACACACACACACACACACACACACACACACACACCTCTTTGTTATTGTCACCCCAAAACCCTCACCTTATCCTCACCTTATCCGCCCAAAGAGATTCACTACAATACAGTAATTTCAGACATGCAGGATATATTCGTCTTCATCATCATCATATTCAATGTCCAACCTAATAGTGTTGACAGTCTCCTCCATAGCATAGAGTGAAAGGCAGGTTATTTGAGCAGCTGCACCGTCCCTTACAACCTGCTTTGCAGACACATTTGATGAGCTCAAGTAGGCCTACTGCCTTTGGAGCAGGGAGAGCAAGAAACCTGACTGGAATATACCCTCCACTCTCTGAATTCCATCTATTTTCTTCGATTGGTGGAAGCACAGGGCAATTTGTCAGGTATGATTTATCCTGCATTGTGATGGAGTTGGCACAGAGGTAATGTGGTAGCAGCACGAGTTGGAGGTAGGATCTCACCCTCCAAGTTATTTGACAGAAATAGTTCCCATCAGAGTAATCCCAGGGTTGTTGGACCTTTTGAACTGTAAACATGGCATGCAAAATGTTCCGACTGCAATGTTGATGGAAACTCACCATTTATAAGCTCAGGAGGAATGGCCAATGACCTTTCCAAGGTCCTTGAAGTGGTTAATGGCTTGGTCATCATCATCATCAAGTAGGCATTGACCCATGTCTTTTTGGTGATTCCAACAAATGTTCTTCCCCAGTCAGCACCTGAAAAACTATGTACGCAAAGGAACCCTTAACATTTGTAACATCCAATAACTTGAACTCACTCGAATATATCAATTTCCTTTTTTTGTACCCCAGCAAGGACTTGATAAGGAATCGGGGTATCAGCCTCTTCATGTGTTTGCACTTCCTAAAAATCATGTCCCTTGATGAAGGTATCATATTATGATGCCTACTTTGTCATACCTGACACATTGCCCTGAGCTTCCATCATTTGAAAAAAATAGATGGAATTCAGAGAGTGGAGGGTATGTTCCAGTCAGGTTTCTTGCCCTCCCTGCTCCAAAGGCAGTACTTGAGCTCATCAAATGTGTCTGCAAAGCAGGTTACAAGGGACGGTGCAGCTGCTCAAACAATAACCTGCCTTGCACTCCTCCCTGCAAATGCTATTGTGGAAACTGTCAACACTATTAAGGAGGACATGTATAGTAGTGAATTTCTCTGGGTACAATTATTGACCTTGTGCTCTTTAAGAGGATAGGGTGCGGGATTTGGGGTGACGATAACAAAGAGGTGTGTGTGTTGTGTTGTCAGTGTGAGTGCAGTGCAATAAATGGACATGTTAGTCTGCGTGCCCAAAGTGAGAAGTTGCAATACCTTAATTCTTGCAATCCCTGCAGTAACACCCGTGAACCTGTCTGTCTAACACAAAAATGTTATACATAATACTGAGAATACTACTAAAAACTGTTTCAAATGTAAAAAAATAAATAAAAAATACCCATAAAGATTCGGCAGGCCCCCTGTGGTAACTCTGAGGACCCCCTAGGGGTCCCGGACCCCCTGTGGAAGACCCCTGGGTATTTGCTACTACTTATTTTTGCTTTCAGAGCCCAGTTACAACAACTTTAATGCTTCAGTTATGATCTAATTTAACATTGCTCTGGAGCAGGAGCAAAGTGATTACTGAGATAGGCCCAGGGGTCTGTTTGGGGGGTCCCAGGTGAGGAAAGACCCCAACCAAAAGTCAGAAAGGTTATTCTGGCTGCTTTAAAAGTGTAATAAATGAACTCAGGATGTTTTAAAACCTACAAAACAACTCTAATATTATGAAAATCGGACATTAACTGGCTGGCGTACTGTACAGAGGCAGCCATCTTGGAAACATGGCAGCCATTTAGATTTTTCAGTGTCTAACGTGTTTTATCATAGGAACAACCCCTAAGGAGTACTTGTGAAAGGTTTTAGGTTTATTTCCACTTGTGAAGTATTTTAGTGCAAAAATGCATTTATCTGCCCCGCTACTGCATGGGCCTAAAATGTGATGCCCGGCCCGGACTGGCCCCTGGCCTGCTTGGTGACACTATTTACATCCCGAGAACGTAGTTATTTATTTATGTATTATTTTTGAGCGTGTACTTTCACTGGTGCGGATAGCAGCTACACTCTCAGCTGTGTACTTGAGCTCTGATTAAAACAAACCCAGAAGAAGTCAAGAGCACAGCAACACACACATCACAAGTATGACATCTTCCTCCCGCTACCGTTATTTCCTTGCAGCAAAAAAAATAAATGCTATTGATAATTGTCGGCTTGCTGTGGTTACCAAACGCCTCGCAACATACAGAGAATTTAATGAACTTATACAGGAGGACGGGGAATCAATATGAATTACAGGGTAATTTATTTGAGAAATGACAGCTTGCTGTACATGTATGACGTAAATACCATACTGTACGGCCCTGATTCCCATGGTGAAATGCAGAAGCGGGCCGGGCCGCGCTCTGGTCGGGTCCCGAAGGGCTTGTAGGGCTATAATTCCTCTGCTACCACCAGAGCGGCCCTTGCGTACCAGATGTTGAAAATCACTGCTTTGATTTGAACATACCTGGCAAATAAATATTCTCTATTATAAGGGACTATTAAGGCTCATCTTTGTCTAGGCTGAGTGCCTTTTACTAGTGTGTCAACGTGGTTAATAAGGTAAATGTCCAAGATTTAATTTCCTTTTCTCTTCTTTTAGGGAACTACTCGTTCCCATGGTGTCTCTGGGACTAAATTCAAAGAAGAGAAGGTGAGCACTGTAAAGGAAAAAGGACGTCTCAAAGCCTCCTCCTCCACAGCTGAAGGAGTGAAGCATAGTGACATGGAAGACACTTTAGGTCAGAAGAAAGAAAAGAGCAGAGTGTTCTTTGGAAGAATGTGGGAGTACATGAGAGGAGTTATACCTAGTGAGATGGAAGACAATTCACATGAGAAGGAAGGGTTGGATGTAGAAGAAGACAGAACAATAGTGGAGCAAAGTCAGATAGAATACACTGCAGAGTCCCAGTCTCTCCACCGGATCCCTCCAAGCATCACTCAATCACTGGAATCCCTTCTCCACTGGAATCCCTTCTCCTTCCCCTCTGACTCCACACTCAGCAGACCACACATGGTTTCTTCACAGAGAACACAAGACAGAAAGAGAAGAGAAGAAGAGTTGAAGGAGACTGATCTTCCCTCATCAAACCTCCCTCTGCTTCCCTCTGCAACTTTAGATGAGTCTGATGTTCCCTCGTCCCAAGATGCTCCACAGGAAGTAATTACATCCAACATGTATCCCTCCGTTGTTATAGTCTCCCCCATGTTGTCTTCCACATCACAACAGTCCTCCCACGATTCCCCAGATGACATGTTGTCAAGTGACACAGCCTGTGATTTGTCGACCACAGACCATGCTGTTACAGAGCCACTGCCCTCTCCCAATCCTTCATTGGAGCTCCAAGATGAAACTGATCTTCGTTCATGTTTCAGCGGTTTGAGAATAGAATATTCCATCTCTCTGCCTCGTTCTCACAGCTTACCCTCACTGATTCCATGTTTAGAGGACAAGGCAGGTTTCAGAGCAAATCGCTCACACAGCTTAAATGATGTTACACTACTTGGCAAAACACAGAGAATTACACCTGATATCATTGTTGTGGAAAACCAGGAAAGCTACAGGTTCCACTCTACCCAAGCAGGACTGTTCCAATGCAGCGTGACCGACCTGGTGTTTAAGATGAAGGCAGAGGGAGATGTGACTTACAGGACAGTCCCATGGTACCAAAGGATTCTATCCCAGATAGAAGGCAAGAGGCCTGCAGGACCACTGTTTGACATAAACGCTTCTCAGGGGTCTGTGTGTCAGTTACGCTTTCCACATTGTGAGATCCTCTCCACGGGTGCAGGCAAATTCTTGTCTGTTGTCCATGTGATGGATGATGGTGTTTTGGAGTTTATCAAAACCCATATGATCACGGAAACTCATGTCATCATAGATGTACCTGTAACAGGGTTTTCTTTATTTGGTATCATCATGCAGTGCATTCACATTGGGCTCAGTCCTGTCCAGACCATTCCTGGTCAGACCATTACTGTCCAGACCATTACTGTCCAGACCATTCCTGACCAGACCATTACTGTCCAGCCCAGTCCTTTCCAGACCATTCCTGACCAGACCAGTCCTGTCCAGCCTAGTCTTGACCAGACCATTCCTGTCCAGACCATTCCTGACCAGACCATTCCTGTCCAGCCCAGTCTTGACCAGACCATTCCTGACCAGACCAGTCCTGTCCAGCCTAGTCTTGACCAGACCATTCCTGTCCAGACCATTCCTGACCAGACCATTCCTGTCCAGCCCAGTCTTGACCAGACCATTCCTGACCAGACCAGTCCTGTCCAGCCTAGTCTTGACCAGACCATTCCTGTCCAGACCATTCCTGACCAGACCATTCCTGTCCAGCCCAGTCTTGACCAGACCATTCCTGACCAGACCAGTCCTGTCCAGGCATTGGTGGCGCTGTTTTATACACCACCAATTGATGATCATCCCAGGTCGAACCTGAAAGTGTTGCTGCTGCCTCGGAACGTTGTGCTGAGTGAAGTGCTGAGGGAAAGGAGGAAGTTAAATGGAGAAGAAATCTATATTGAAAAGCCTCGCTGTAAACTAATCCCAAAGCATGAATACACCCTCTCCACTTCCCCTCAAGATGATTCCATCAAAATTGAACCAAATGAAGCAGAATTTGAAGTTGATGAATCATCCTATCCTAATTACATCAGCACATTTGACGTGATTTTAAAGCAAAGGTTTAGTTATGTTAGTCTACTTTTAAGAAGCAGTAAGACCTCTGACTGTCCATGGAAACGAGAGGTAGACCTTTCAGCTGCTGCTTTAAGAAAACAACAAGTTCAGCGCACACTGACTCTTCCAGCAGAAGAGAGGCTGTTTTCTGTGAGGGACAGTTTCATTGGCAGGATTTCCCTTCCCAATATCAACTCTCTCCTGGACAAGCTTTTCTCAAAGAAAGTGTTAAATGACGCTGAGCGGGAGGCGGCTGCTGAGATGCAGTCAAGAAAAGACAAGGCACGTTTTGTAATCGACACGGTGAGGCGCAAAGGACCTGATGCGAGTTCAACAATGATAGTGATCATCTGTGGTCTGGACACGCTCCTCTCTGAACATCTTGGGTTGATGTAGAACTGGACTGTTACTTATACCAGCATGTAGAGAATGTCCTGCTGCTTTTTCTTTAGATTTGTCTTTCTTTTCTGAGGATGAAAAGGCTAGTTTGACACATTGAATTTGGATCAAAGTGCACTTTTGGTGAAACTACAGAGAATATCTGATCTCCAAGCTCACAACGTGTCTCAGTGCTGTGATTCAAGTTCAGGGGAAGCAGAAGCGGAAGATGCTGCTTTCAAGTTCAGGGGAGTTTGGAAAGGCATTTCTCTTGAATGCTGCGTTCAGGTACAGCTTTAAGGACAGTGGGGGCATTTGCATTTGTTTTCATACTAGTAAATGTAGCATTAATGGTCTTGAGAGGACACTTTTAAAGACGAGCAGGGGTTCAAACCCCCTTTGATGTCTTTGTATGCACGTGGCTGAGCCCACTGAGCACGCCGTCTAAAAGTGGTCTAATAGTCGTATAGATTTGAAAGTTTTTTAGTTGTCTAAACTTAGACTAGACGACTAATAGACGTCTAATAGTCATCTAAATATAGACAGTCTACATTTAGACGACTATTAGACATCTATTAGTCGTCTAGTCTAAGTTTAGACAATCAAAAAACTTTCAAATCTATACGACTATTAGACCACTTTTAGACGGCGTGCTCAGTGGGAGGGTACCATGCCTTGCTCAAGGACACTTCAAGACAAGAGGGTGATTGGTTGTCACATGGAGACTCATTGGCCCTTTCAGCCTTTCAGGATTAAACACATGGGGCTCTATTTTGATTGTCTTAAGTACCAGCTCTTATGTCTTAACTTAAAGGCCTGTCCATACTGTCTCCGACAACTGAACCTTTTGTCGGTTCAACTACAAAATGATGTTACTTGCATCTTATGAAAAGCATTACCCCGAATTAGAGTTCGGAAAGTCGGAACTCTCAGATGAAACGTTTGGTGGTCGGAGACAGTATGGACAGGCCTTTAAGTTAAGGCATAAGAGCTGGTATTTAAGACAATCAAAATACAGCCCATGATGTCACATGGACACTCATTGACTCTTTCAGAGATTAAATATGCAACGTATCGACAACGACCTCAGGAAACGAAGAGTTCTCATGAAGTGGAATCACATGTCTGACTGAAGTTTATTCAGATGCTTGATGAAGGTCATGGACAATGTTCTCAGTACCCAGAGTTGTTCTGAGAGAGCTCCATGTCCCTCTGGCTTCCTCACCACTAGCAACGATATCATGATAAGAAGACATCTGTAGCCTCATAGACACTCACTAAGGCCCTCATAGACTGCCTCTCTGATATTAAATCCTGGATGTCAAAAAATGTCCTCATGCTCAACCACAATAAAACAGAAGTCATCCTTCTCGGACCTTCACATAAAACCCTCAACATTGCCAACTCCCTTGGACCACTCACATACTAAACCCCACTGATTCCTCGTGAAAGGAGTCATTTTACTCCCTATTCCCACTCATAGGGACGTTTTTACCCCCCTCTCCCCCTGGAGGTTTTTTACTCCCCCTGAGACAGGGAGGTTCACAGAACCACTATTGTTTAGACCTGGTCTCTTCATAAACCCAAACCATACCTTCAACACAGTCTACTGGAAAAGAGGGCGTTATGGTACAAATACCATGAGTTGTTCTGAGAGAGGTCCATGTCCCTCTGGCTTCCTCACTGCTGGCAAAGAAAATCACGATAAGAAGACATCTGTACTCCCTGACATCACCTACTCCCTGTTACATCCTGACAGGACGACTGGAAATGCATACATGTACAATAGACACTTTGATTATGAACAGTGGACAATTAGCCCTATGGTGGAGGAAACCATGCAAGGCACCAACCTGCTCATCAGGAGCAACTATGGGTTTTGAGTCTTGCTCAAGGATCTTCCACACTAACTCTAGGGGAGCCTGGGATCGAACTGGGAAACCTTCACAAACCCTCTGTGTTCTAAGACGGCAACTCTACCCCTGAGCCACAGCCGTCCCCTATATAGTTTATAAAGCCCTACACAGCCTTGCACCACCCTATATAGCAGACCTAATTATTAAACCCCCTGACTCCACTCGGCCACTCAGATCACCTGACCAGATGCTCCTTAAAAACCCTTTCAAAGCCGCAGGGACCCCCTTAAAAACAGGGGTGCAGAGGTACTGCCGTGGAATCTTCTATTTATTTATAAACATGTTTTAAAAAAGCAAAGCACCAATTCATAACAACACGATCGGATCGCTCAGTGCAAGCCAGCAAAACATGCATAACAAACTTTTTTTGGTCGGCCAACCTGATTTGATGGTGCTGAAGGCAGTTTTCCTCCGGTCATTTACATGGAGCGATACGGGGAAAACAGCGATAATAAACAGCACCCGAAAATACAATCTGTCTTCTGTGCACGCACAGCGATCTGAACACATGTAATCCACTCATTGTGAAGCCTTGAATCCGCCTCTCGTCTGATCGAAATAGACTCGGAGAATCGCTGTGCTAACGGACACTGCTTGTATACAGAGAGACGCAATGGATGCTATGTAATCTCCAGGCAGAGAGAAGAACAGGACGAAATGACGTTACTGACACGTTAACCCCTCACATCACTTTTTAAACAGACAGAGCACGACCGGCGACTGTTTTTTTTAAAAAATATAATGAATTTCATTTTTATGATAAAAGTACGGGAAAGTTCGGGCGGCTGATTGCGTGGTCGGGACAAGTACGGGCAAGTATGTGTTAAGGTCCCGCGCACTAAGCTGAAGCAAAAAGGAGACGGTGCCTTCTGGGTGTCAGCACCCAGCTTATAGAACACCCTGCCTATAGGGTGTCATCACCCAGCTCATAGAACACCCTGCCTATAGGGTGTCATCACCCAGCTTTTAGAACACCCTGCCTATAGGGTGTCAGCTTATAGAACACCCTGCCTATAGGGTGTCATCACCCAGCTTTTAGAACACCCTGCCTATAGGGTGTCAGCTTATAGAACACCCTGCCTATAGGGTGTCATCACCCAGCTCATAGAACACCCTGCCTATAGGGTGTCAGCTTATAGAACACCCTGCCTATAGGGTGTCATCACCCAGCTCATAGAACACACTGCCTATAGGGTGTCATCACTCAGCTCATAGAACACCCTGCCTATAGGGTGTCATCACCCAGCTCATAGAACACCCTGCCTATAGGGTGTCATCACCCAGCTCATAGAACACCCTGCCTATAGGGTGTCATCACCCAGCTTATAGAACACCCTGCCTATATAGGGTGTCATCACCCAGCTTATAGAACACCCTGCCTATAGGGTGTCATCACCCAGCTTATAGAACACCCTGCCTATAGGGTGTCATCACCCAGCTTATAGAACACCCTGCCTATAGGGTGTCATCACCCAGCTTATAGAACACCCTGCCTATAGGGTGTCAGGACTGCATCCTCCCTGACATTTTTAAAACCAGATTAAAGACATGTTTGTTCTCCCTGGCTTTTTAAAAACCCAATGCCTCCACGGATTGTGTGCTTTGTTGTGTAGGCCTACATTTTTTTTGTAAAAAGTAACACTGTTTGTTTGTTTTTTCTATTGATTTTTGTATCACTGCTATTGTAAATGTGCTGTGCATATCACTGTTAAAATCAAATGTCCTTTGGCTATCTCGTCCTCTTTGCCTGGACACTATGACAATCAAAGGTGGAAAGACAGAAGTGAACATTATGGATTATCTACTGGAATGTGTTTTCTTGGACATTCTACGCGAGATTATGATAATTTGTGCCAAAAAAGAGAGAGAAAAAAAGACCTTTAAAATGTAAAATTTTAATGCTCATGTAATTCAGACTTTTGCATTTTCTATTATAACTATTGTCAACCAGAAAGTATTTTAGAATCTAGGAATGGAATTGTTGCAGATATTTCAAAAGTTCCTGTGATCAATTATTCAGTATTTTCAAATAAAACCTATATGTGTTCTTTATCTAGAATCTACTTTCCTTCTTTATGTGTGTAAATGTGTGTATCAATTTACTAAAGGTTCAGCTAAGTTGTACATTTAACTTAAATTGTTATTCTTCATTATTATTAGTGTGGTTGCTATGGGCAACCAGACTATTGTTCTAGGTCTGATGACTTTGGTGTCTCCTAAAGTAAAACTGTTTTCATTTCAATTTTCTGTAATCCCAAAACTCCATTGAGTTCAATGGACCTTTTCTGTCCCTTTTCTGATTGCTCGGGGAGAGTTGATAACACTCGCAAAGTCCCGGGCCGGACGAATCAGCGGCAGCTACGGGCGGGCTCTGAGCGGCTCTGAGCCAATAGAATCTGATTGCAGACCACGTGGAAACCCAGGAGGGTCCACAGCAACATTAGTTTAGCTTCAAAATCAGATTAACCAGTTGAAAACTTTATACATTGGCTATTTGAAAATAGCAGATCTACAAGCATGTTGCATTGTGACACATTGTGAGCCTTTAGATCTGCTATTTTCAAATAGCCAATGGATAAATGGTTTAAACTGGTTGTACTGATTTAGCCATTTTTTGTTTTCAAAACATCTAAGATAATAAAAGTATTTGTTTTAATTACTACATTTTAATTTGGGGGTGCTTGACATGAAAACATTTGAGAGCTGGGCTGCTTATACAGATTGTTTGATATGGCACTCAATCAACAACACCTACAACAGCAGATCTTGGAAAGAGAAAATGCATAAAAGTTTAGAGGGAAATAGTAGGAAATAGCCCTCAATGACTTGACTGTGGTCTTTTGACTCAAAGGCTTTCAGCTTTCAGGAAGAAACCAAAAATACACGGTCAGGGAAGGCTTATTTGCATACTATAACACCACCTGGTGGTCTATTAGATGTTAATTCCATCTACACATACAAAACAGACAAAGTACAAAACTATAGCGCTGCCTCTTTAACAAATAACCATAACAAAATAACAACTAGAAAGGTGACATTCTGGTAAAATGCTAGTGTGGTTGCACTGAAGAGAGGAATCCTCTGGGAAATGAATTCCATCTTACCATTTACTGTATATTAGTCATTGTCACGTGAAGCATGACCAGTCATGATTGGGCATGATACGCACTGCTGCCACCATCTGGTGCAATCAGGTTAGATGATAACCTAATCTACAGTGAAATAGATAAATGATGGTATTTACAATCTGATCCATGCTCAGCCCTGCACAAATCAAAGTCACTGGATTGTTTTAAAGATGGAGACTCTGGGAAGTTAAGATTTCAGAATCTCAACAAAAAAACACTGGTGTCTACGTGACAAGAATGAGACACCGCTGTCTAGTGTCTACACATTGACAGGAAAGAGACAGAGGAGAAAGTGGTACAGTCAGCTGGGACATTAAGGCCACTGTGGCCTCAGGTCATGCCATTGGTTTGAGGGGCACAAGGCCAAACTGAGGGGCAACGACGGCCATGGTCTTCATGGCCTTCATGAAATTCCTGCCCTGCATCCTAGTATAATCATAAACCTGATCATCATGTATTTTTTGTCTGTCCGACCCTCTGTCTGTCTGTCTGTCCATCTGTCCGTATGTCTGTCTGTCTGTCTGTCCGTCCGTCCGTCCGTCCGTCCGTCCGTCCGTCTGTCTGATCTGCAAGATGCTTCTACTTATGCCCGTATCTTTTCATCCAGTTCTCTACAGCTTCCTTTAATGCATGGATTATTGCTCTCACTGATCAGACATCAAAGGTAGAGCGAGGCGAGGCATCATCCATACACTTTCATTCAACTCTCTTCTCAAAACTCCCACTATTCCTCTGTCCTGTAATCACATATCAAAAGATAGATTCCCTACCAGACAGTGTGGTTTGTATGGAAATGTGCACAAGTGTGCTTTTCTTTTTTCCTGAGACAGGAATTCATAGCTATGCAGAAAGATCCCACAAGCTCAATTCTACAACATTTTGTAGCTTTAATGTTCTTCTTTCAATGCATTGTATGCTATAATACTAACGCCACCTGGTGGATGAACAGTGCAGCTGCATGTATTCTAGTGTCCCTTTGTGCTCACCGCAGTTTTGCCTCAGCACAGGAAGTGACTCCATGCTACAGGTAGGTTCATGAGAACTTGGTTGCAAACAATACACATAAAGTCTATATTTGTGCTTTATGTTAATCATTTACACTCTTTGTTACACAGATGTGTGTAGTGTATGCTGCTGCTGTGCTGTTGATGACCAGTGTCATGTATTAATGTGTTCAAAGCAGGAAGGCTTTGATTAATATTAAACATTGTTGTGTTGTAAATCCAGCATTGTGAATTTGGGTTTTATTCTCTTGATAGTATGCTGATAATGCTCCTTTTGTGAAATTTTGAAATGTTGTGTAAATAATTCATAATATAAATATGAAAATAGCTCTCACTGCTCTATGGAAAAGAAGAAGAAAGAAATGTATTAATCACCACTAATCACATTTTTGTAGCCTCAGTGATTCCATTCCATTTTGTATACAAGTGTTTACATGTTTTAATCTAAATTTTTTCGTCACCTTATTAAACTAATGGCCTAAGTCATTTTTTCAAGGTTTTCAGGAAACACAAAAAACTGTGCCAAATGTAGAATATATTATATTTCTTAATTATTTCAATTCCAAAAAACATGAAAAAATATGACTATTGACATACAAATAAAGGTGTATGTCAATCATGTAACATGTAAGGATAAAATGACTTAGGCCAATATCTGAACATGCCATTTTAACTTAGGCAATTATAAACCTTATTTAGGCCAAATTATTTTAGGCAGTAAGTGACTTAGGCAAAATGTTTTTGTCTGTGAGGGCCCCTAGTAGTCTGTGAGGGCCCACTAGAAGTCTCTGAGGGCCCCTAGTAGTCTGTGAGGGGCCCCTAGTAGTCTGTGAGGGCCCACTAGAAGTCTGTGAGGGCCCCTAGTAGTCTGTGAGGGCCCACTAGAAGTCTGTGAGTGCCCCTAGTAGTCTGTGAGGGCCCACTAGAAGTCTGTGAGGGCCCACTAGAAGTCTGTGAGGGCCCACTAGAAGTCTGTGAGGGCCCCTAGTAGTCTTTTAGGGCAACTAGTAGTCTATGAGGGCCCACTAGAAGTCTGTGAGGGCCCCTAGTAGTCTGTGAGGGCCCCTAGTAGTCTGTGAGGGCCCACTAGAAGTCTGTGAGGGCCAACTAGAAGTCTGTGAGGGCCCCTAGTAGTCTTTGAGGGCAACTAGTAGTCTGTGAGGGCCCACTAGAAGTCTCTGAGGTCCCCTAGTAGTCTGTGAGGGCCCACTAGAAGTCTGCAAGGGCCCCTAGTAGTCTGTGAGGGCCCACTAGAAGTCTGTGAGGGCCCACTAGAAGTCTGTGAGGGAACCTAGTAGTCTTTGAGGGCCCCTAGTAGTCTTTGAGGGCAACTAGTAGTCTGTGAGGTCCCACTAGAAGTCTGAGGGCCCCTAGTAGTCTGTGAGGGCCCACTAGAAGTCTGTGAGGGACAACTAGAAGTCTGTGAGGGCCCCTAGTAGTCTGTGAGGGCCTACTAGAAGTCTGTCAGGGAACCTAGTAGTCTTTGAGGGCCCCTAGTAGTCTTTGAGGGCAACTAGTAGTCTGTGAGGGCCCCTAGTAGTCTGTGAGGGCCCCTAGTAGTCTGTGAGGGCCCACTAGAAGTCTGTGAGGGCCCCTAGTAGTCTGTGAGGGCCCACTAGAAGTCTCTGAGGGCCAACTAGAAGTCGGTGAAGGCCCCTAGTAGTCTGTGAGGGCCCACTAGAAGTCTGTGAGGGAACCTAGTAGTCTTTGAGGGCCCCTAGTAGTCTGTGAGGGCAACTAGTAGTCTGTGAGGGCCCACTAGAAGTCTCTGAGGGCCCCTAGTAGTCTGTGAGGGCAACTAGTAGTCTGTGAGGGCCCCTAGTAGTCTGTGAGGGCCCCTAGTAGTCTGTGAGGGCCAACTAGAAGTATGTGAGGGCCCCTAGTAGTCTGTGAGGGCCCACTAGAAGTCTGTGAGTGCCCACTAGAAGTCTGTGAGGGCCCCTAGTAGTCTGTGAGGGCAAGTAGAAGTCTGTGAGGGCCCCTAGAAGTCTGTGAGGGCAACTAGAAAAGAACATTTCTAAGAAATGTTAAGTGTGCCTCCAGCTCGCTAAGTGTGTGCAACCTTGTATACATAAAACGCTAACCTTTATTACAGTAAAAGTTATAACCAATAGGGGGCAAGGCCTGAACCATGGAAATAACATCTTGAAATGATATGTTTTTGTTTCTTCTCCTGGAAGACACCATTTTGAAAGGTGTGTTAAAATGGCCTAAGTCACATTTTATTATGACTTAGGCAAAATAAAATGGCCTAAGTCTCGAGTTTGTCTCGTCTTGACATAGGCAATTGTTTTAATAGGGTGTAACAGGAAGGCCTTTTAAGTTGGGACTTCGGCGCTTTTACCAGAGGTGGCAAGCATCATCAGGAGGTGATTTAGGCCCAAAACTCATTTTCGGAAAAAATGACTTAGGCCATTAGTTTAATAAGGTATGCAGATGCACTGATGCTACAGTGGAGTCCCCACCAGCAAATAACACAACAACAGTGGGTTGGTAACAGGGTTGCACCAACAGCAAAGTGGGAGGAAAACAAGCAACGGCTGCCAAGTGTAACACGTTAAAAGACCACAGAACATCAAACAGGGTTTTATTCCAAAGCTGTCAAAGGGTTTTTCAATGTTCAGAGGGAAGACAAAGAAACACAAAGGAGGAAAAAAGAACAAAAACGGAGATTCTTGCTGAGAAATTATAGGGATTTTTAACCAATAGAAAATGGGAAAGCATCAGTGACATTTTAGATGTCTTTGGCTACAGAAATAGCATGTTTTATAATATTAATGCTCTTATAGGAAGCAGGCCAGTATAAGAGACAAGGCTTTTATTCCTATTTCTCAAAAATATCAGAATGAATAAATCAACATTGTGTGTCAGTTTGAACCCAGTAAAATGTACTGGTCCATTTATTTGAAAATACTGTATGAATAAAAGAAAAAACAGTGCAAAAATTCACAATACTGGTTCTGAGGTAGCCTACCAGGTAAACATTAGCACCATACCAAATATGGGATTTACTGCAAATACAGTAGCTTATATAACAGAAATAAAATATATTGCCTATGGTAAATACCGTACCATAACAAACAGTGCAACAGTGGTCAATTTAACAAAATATCTGGGCAACTGAGGTAGACCACAATACCATCACACACACACACACACACACACACACACACACACACACACACACACACACACACACACATGCCCTTCTATAAAGTGTACATTCATGGCCTAACAGGTCAATGAATTAAAGCTGCAAAAATATAAACAATATAGCCTACAGGCCTACAGGCATGGTATTTATAATACCAGGTCAATGCAGCGTAATGTACAACATTTAATACCATACCAAAACAGTGCAACACTTTATAGGCACGACAGACAGAAGGAGAGAGAGGGAGGGGGAGAGAGGGGGGCGAGAGAGAGAGAGAGAGCGAGCGAGAGCGAGCGAGAGAGAGAGAGAGAGAGAGAGAGAGAGAGAGAGAGAGAGAGAGAGAGAGAGGTGGGGCAAAGATAGATAGAGCGAGGCAGACATAAGGCGAGAGAGAGAGTGTGCAAAAACTGAGCCGCGAACCACACTGGCCGACCATCAATACAGCAGAAGCAGCTCACTGTGAAAACAAATAAATAACGGTATGCTACGTCAGTGAAGTTAATAATTACCGGTATTAAAGTTAACAAAACTGCAACAGGTTGTAAAGTGAAATCACCTTACCTTAATGCTGGAGTTGGCTCCACATCACTCACTATCCTCCTCCAATTCACCATCCTCCCCGCTAGCAGCATTGTCCTTATCGTCTTCATCATCCATCACAACAAGCTCGTTGTTTAACAGCTGTTCTTCATCCTCCTCTTCCTCGGCGGCAAGGCTGTTGGTCTCCTGTCGCTGTCGGGTCAGCATCTCTCGTCCTGCTGCGCACGGCTCTCCCTCTCTGAAGCAGAGGATGCGGTCGTCTTCACTCCCGTCAGGGTTCACAGTCTGTCCACAAACTTTGAACGACTTTATGATGAGCTCTTTATCCAGCTTGTCCCATGCTTTAAGCACCCAGTCCACAAGTAGACGGCGGGCGGGGGCTTTTGGGTTACCTCCGCTCGTGTATTGCTTGTCAACGTCTCCAGCCATCCACTGGTCGTAGGACTCATGCAGACTGGCCTTGAAGGGCTGGTTCCACATCACATCGGGTGCTTGGATGTATTTCGTGCAGCCTCCGGGAATCACAGCGGTGGTCATATTGTAGCCTTTCAGTTCAGCTTTGGTGGAGACACTGATGTGGCAGCGATAAGCGTCCCACACCAGGAGACGCGGGTTGAAACTGAATTTTCCCACCACTGACTTGAGCCACTGTGCGGTGAGATCATCATTCATCCAGCCATTGGTAGAAGTGGCGACCACTGCTCTGGAGATTTGCTCGTTCATGGCCTTCACTTCACGGATAGCCCCCTTGAAGACGATAAACGGCTTGAGTTTCGTGCCGTCTGCCTTGGCAGCAAGACAAACGGTGAGATGGCTTTTTTCGTGTCCAGTTGTTTTCAGTGACACACTTTTTGTACCTATAGCATCAATGGTAGTGGGAGACACCATATCGAACCAAACTGCCGTCTCGTCCATTGCAATAATGTTCTTCTCTAAGATGCCTTTTGAGGTGACAGCCTTGCCCACGTAGTCAAAAAAGCAAACCAGTTTTTCAGTGAGTTTGTCTGGGTCTTTCTGTGCCATGGTTGTGCGTCGCCTCAGTGACATTCCATTGCGCTGCAGGTACTTTTGTAGCCAACCATTACTGGCCACAAACGGCTTGTTGTCAGCGTCACTCACTGTTTTGTAGATTTCCTTGGCTTTGTTCTGTATCATTTTTCTTGAAACGCGGTTGTGTTTGGCTCGCATTGCAAAAACCCAGTCTGTGAGTTCTGTCTCCATCTCCTCGCTTACTTTCTTTCTCCCTCCTCCAGTAAGACGGGCCCGTTTGTTGTCAGCGGCCTGCAGCTCATTCTTCTGCTTCTTCCAGTATCGTATCTGTCTCGAATCAACGTTAAAGTGTTTTGCTGCCTTCTCCCCGGAATACTCCGCTGCATAACGCAAAACCTCCTCTTTAAACTTAATGTCAAACTTTCTTTTCTTCTTGTTAGTACTGGGGGTAGCCATGCTCACTGCTTATCTGTTGTGTTGTTGTATGGTTTCGCGCGTGTGTTCTTTTCCATTTACGGAAGTATGCAGGTGGAACGTCTCGCGGTTTCTCATAGTAAGCAGCGCTGACATAAAAAAAAAAAGGAGGAAAAAGGGGGGCTCTTATTGGAGCGTCGGCTCTTAATTACTTATTTCAGTTGCGCACCCGGAAATTAAAGCAGGTCCGGTTCTTTATTAAATATAGGATATTATTAGAGCATTTACGGTATGTATATCTGCAAAGTATCAAGTAACTAAAGTTTTCAAATAAGTAGTGGAAAAAGATACAATATTTTGAGTTGTAGTGTAGTGGAGTAGAAGTAAAAATATTGGAAATTACAAACCACCTCAAAATCGTAGTACATTACTTAAGTAAATGTACTTAGTTACTTTACACCACTGATGTAAAGAAAACCCATAATAATCGTGCATCATCATCTGTGAATGATATTAATTTCCAGAGGTTGTTGAAGGAAACGCTTTGGAAATGTCTTTGACTGAAACGTGTCAACAAGGCTGTCAGTTTCCAGCAGTTTGATCTCCTATGGAGCTCTTCTCTCTGATCTGATCTGATCTGATCAAACTCAATAAAACCCCAAAGGGAGTTAAAATAATCATATTCAACTCTGATCCTCTCAGATTGTCTGCCTTTCTGTGCACCGTAAATACTTTACTTTACCAGTGTGTCTTCTCTCTTCTGGAAATGGTCTCTTTTATCTTTCAAGGGCTCATGCGTTCCAAGATAATTTATTTAAGTGACACACAGTGATGTTGATATGAAATGCACACCACAATCCAACATACAGTCGAGGCGAGCGTTTGCTGTGTTGATGCCTGATTTAAACTTGGTTGTGTGTCGTGCCATAAATAGCAGATCTACAAGCTCCCAACCCATTGCATAGTAACTTGTTGTGAACTTGTAGATCTTACTGTTTTTTGGGACGATTGACACTGGCATGCAAGTCCAGGTAATGGGAAAAAATACATTAACCCTGCAAGGCTCAGCGTTGCTTTTTGGCAACATTTTTTAAATCATTTTTTTTTTAAATGTTATAATTAGTTTTCCTGTTCTTTTTTCACATTAACATCACCATTAAATCCTATTGTTTAGTATTACAATGCCATTGGCCACGATATTTGCATATAAATACCCCCCACAGAGACTGACATTCACACCTCCCAGAGAAGTTGAAATTCCAGCGTCTGGACGAACAACATCTCACTTTTTAACTGAAGCTATTTCTCACTAAAACACAAGTAAAATGCCTGTAATATTTTTTTTCGTGATCATTAGAATGTCTAGAACACGTGCATATGTTAATATTGTGAAAAATATCACCAAAATGCAAATTAAAGCATGATTTATGATTTATGAGTTATGGCTATAAAACCTTACAAAACCATTATTAATTTTTTTAAATTACATTTTCCTGTGATTAGGACTCCTACAACACCATCTGATTTATTTTTTTATTTTTTAGCCAGTAGAAATTAATTCAGGTCTTGCAGGGTTAAAAAGGAATTTGATACAAAAAAAAATGTATCAAAATAATGTTTTATGTATTTTCATCCATCTCTGCACGCAACTAAGTATTTCAAATAAATCAGGCTAAAGCTAAGATCAGTGAAATGTCCTGACGTCTGGTGATGTAACCTGGAATAATCCAGGCTAAATAACTCCATGGAACATTGATTAGAATAGTGGCACGTTTATAATTAAATACAGTCAACATAATTCATACATCCATGTTTGAGCAATGAAGAGCTACAATATGCCACCATCTTTGATCATCTAACAGAAAAAAGAAAAAAAAAGATTTGCTAAAAATAGATACTTTGTAGATCCCACAATAAAGGGAGGAGCACTGAAAAAAATCACACAATTAACCCATTTAGGCCTAACCTATAGTTGGGGCTAAATCAGAAATTAGTCTACAAAAAACATAATAATTGGCATAATAATTAGCATACAAAAACAAATATGTTCTAATACATCATGAACAACTCTTTCTTCATAGTTAAATAAATACAAAGTATAATTATATTAAAAACTCCCAGTTTAATCATTTTAATGTAAAACATTTCCCCCTTCGTTATATAATGAGAATAAGAGCCTTTCCTTACCATTAAACATTTAAAAATAGTTAAAATAGCTGATCTACAATCGACATGTTGTGGGCTTTTAGATCGTCTATTTAAAGTATTTTAAAATGTTTGTTCAAACGTCAAAGTACAGGCATGAGGGGTAAAGAGAAGAGCTCAAGAATGTTCAACCAAAATACCATGTAAGCTACAGATCTTGAACACAGAGATGATAAAGCTACCCTTTTCGTTTTTCTTTAAACAGCCCATTAAGACCAGGAAAGCATATATATATATATATATATATATATATATATATATATAATAAAGCTAAAATAATTTTACTCAAATCTTTGCTCCCGGGGGCCCCTGTAACAACATTTTCAAATGGGGGTCCGAGGTTAAATACATCTCATTTTGGGGTTCCTTGATATGAAAAGGTTTGAGCACCACTGAAACAGAAACATCCGTTTTTCAGGAAAACTGTTCATAGGATTTTGAAGACATTTGTAGAATCGGCCTCACCTCTTAATGGGTTAACCATCAATATATATAAAGTGTATATATAGTTTATTACATTTTTTACATCAACGTTCAGTGCAAAATAGGACAGTAGACGAGGGGGAGCAACAGTAAACAAGACACCAGGTGGTGTCAGCAGTGCAGCTGAACCTGCAGCAGCAGCAGTAATCAGTAAACAACGTCGTTAGCTCGTATGGAACTCTAACCTCCCCCGCCAAATCAAACTTAGCTTCTTCTTTGCAACGGTGGAGTCTGTTCTCCTCTATGGCAGTGAATGCTGGACCCTGAAGCCAACCCTGCAGAAGTCTCTAGACGGGTGCTACACTAGAATGTTGCGTGCAGTACTCAACATCAACAGGAGTGCACATGTTACAAACAGGAGCCTGTATGAGGGAATACCAAAGGTAAGCGAGAAAATTGCCACCAGAAGAATGAGACTAGCAGGAAACTGCCAAAGACACCAGGAGCTTCCAGCCAGCAAATTGGTACTGTGGGAGCCAACACATGGGCACCGGTCGCGAGGACGTCCCACAAAAACATACGTGGACGTACTCAAGGAAGACGTAGGGACACAGAACACCAATGAGCTGGCCAGATGTATGGAGAACCGAGATGACTGGAAACAACGATGGAGGGCTCGTCTGAGGACGACCTAGATAGATAGATAGATAGCTCGTTTAGCGGTCCAGCCGGTCGTAGCCCAGCCTCGCCATCAGGCTCCCGCAAACGTCCTCTATGAGGCGCATGTCCTTGCGGGACATGTTCTCCCTCCAGGCGTCCACGCCGCTGCCCCCTTCGAACCCAAACCCGCCGCCGTCCAGTGGCTCCGCGGAAGAGGAGGCGGCGGCGAAGAGCAGCCGGTTGAGAGCGGCGGGCGGCAGTGGCGTCCCCAGGAAGGCGTGGACGCGCTCGGCCGTCTCCCGCGGCCGCGCCACCGTGTCCTCAAACCTCACCCGCAGGGGGCCGTGCTTCTTCTCCGGACGGCGCCATTGCGTCATCGTCGTCCCTGGCGACGCGCAGCGCCCGTGTGCGCCAGCCACAGGTGCGCCAGCAGCGCCACCGCGTCGCCGTCGGCCTTGGAGCCGCGACGACTCCAGGAGCCTGGGGATGGTCCTGAACTCTGGCGCCAGCGGCCACGGGCATCCCCCCCTCCCCCTCCTCGCCGTCCCGTCGTTGCCCCCCTCCTTGAATGCCGCGGCCAGGTGCTTGGGGATGTCGTGGAGCGGGTAGAGGCTGGGCTCGCTGGCGTACAGCATGAGGTGTACCCAGGCGCGGGGGTCCCGCACCACGTGGACCACCCTCATGTTAGTGCTCTTAGTGCAAACCAATACTGTACCTATGCCCTACCAATCCATTACAATAATACACGCAGCATAATACGCCCAAAGCCATATCCAAACTATAACAATTTAACTGATAATCAAGTAAGAGTTTTTATTTTGAGCACAGTAGTGACAAATCAATAGCTTTCTCAGTACGTTTTTCGCTTCAGCAAAGTTACAAGGTTTCCCTTTTTAAAGCACAGTAGCCTACAAAGTAAGTTTCAGTTTTTTTGTTGAGCACGGTTTATTTTGAGCACTGTAGTGACAAATTAATAGCTGTGCATTGTGCAAAAGCAGGCTTTTCTCAGTACAAGTTTTAAGATTGTCTTCATGCCTTTAATGACTTTATCCACCCTCCATGTGTCCGGCAAGGATTTCAGCCACTCCTAGAAGTTCTCGCGTTTCCGCAAGGCGGGTCTTAACTCAAGCCTGGTGGGTTTAGGAAACACGCGTTGTGGAAGAGGTGCTCCAGGATCTGGGCTCCGGAGCCCGGCAGGGAGGTCATAGCACTACTGAGGTCATAGCACTACTGAGGTCATAGAACTACTGAGGTCATAGCACTACTGAGGTCATAGCACTACTGAGGTCATAGAACTACTGAGGTCATAGCACTACTGAGGTCATAGCGCTACTGAGGTCATAGAACTACTGAGGTCATAGCGCTACTGAGGTCATAGAACTACTGAGGTCATAGAACTACTGAGGTCATAGCACTACTGAGATCATAGCACTACTGAGGTCATAGAACTACTGAGGTCATAGCACTACTGAGGTCATAGCACTACTGAGGTCATAGCACTACTGAGGTCATAGAACTACTGAGGTCATAGCACTACTGAGGTCATAGCACTACTGAGGTCATAGAACTACTGAGGTCATAGCACTACTGAGGTCATAGCACTACTGAGGTCATAGCACTACTGAGGTCATAGCGCTACTGAGGTCATAGCGCTACTGAGGTCATAGCACTACTGAGGTCATAGCACTACTGAGGTCATAGCACTACTGAGGTCATAGCACTACTGAGGTCATAGAACTACTGAGGTCATAGCACTACTGAGGTCATAGCACTACTGAGGTCATAGCACTACTGAGGTCATAGCGCTACTGAGGTCATAGCGCTACTGAGGTCATAGCGCTACTGAGGTCATAGCACTACTGAGGTCATAGCACTACTGAGGTCATAGCACTACTGAAACACTCAATGACCATACAGGAAGCTAGTTAATTTTGTTTTTTAGATTTTTAGAATCCTTTTTTTTTTCTTTACTGATTATATGTTTTTTTTAGATTGATATTCATATGCATTTGTTATATTGTTGTTGATGTTCTGACATGTTATCTTGCTTATTATAGTGATGTATTATCTGCTTATTGTAAGTCGCTTTGGATTAAAAGCGTCTGCTAAATGCCTAAACTGTAAACTGTAAACTGTCACGAGCACCGTGGGGAGGGGGAAGCGGTGCTGGTCGATGATGTGCGGGCGTCGGGCGTTTGTCGTCGCGCCCGCTGCTCGCATCGTCGCTGATTCCACCGACGGCGCTCTTCTTCCACTTGACCTTCACACGGAAACAAAACAGCATGAGATACAAATTGTATCTTTTTTGTGAAACTTATCTAATTTCCTTCTGCGCTCTGTTCCTGGAACATAGTAGAGGCAGTAATGCAGAAAAATAAGCTGTTAACTCAGGGGTCTTCAACAGGGGGTCCGGGACCCCTAGGGGGTCCTCAGAGTTACTACAGGGGGTCCTCCAAATCTTTGTGTTATTGAAGCTTTTTTTACTCCTTTACCCTAGCCTCCATATTCTGAGAACTTTAGCCAAAAATAGCAGATCTACAAGCTCACAACGCCTCGCGCTGCGAGGCGTTGTGAGCTTGTAGATCGTCTATTTTTCGGCAAAGAGGTTTGGTGTAGAGGGTAAAAAATAGCAGACAGTACAGAGTGAAAGGTCAAGTTTATAAAGTATTGACGGTTCAAGTGGTTAATTTTCTGAAAACACAAATTGACATGAATCCAAATACACTGATGATTGTGCTGTCATACCGTGAAACTATATGGAATCTATGAAAAGGTTGTGGGGGTCCTTGCTTCATCTCTCTCTCTCAACTAAGGGGTCCTTGGCCTGAAAACCTTGAAGACCCCTGTGTTAACTTCAACTTAAAGTCATGATGCAAAGGTCACCTTTGTTGTGTAAGTACCTTAGGGCCATAGGAAAGAATGTATCCAAAGAGACAAGTTTCAGTTGTTTCAGGTCTCAGTTTCAGGTCTCAGTCGTTCATAAAGAGTGTTTGTTCATGAGCTGTTCTAACCAGCTCCATTAACTGTCATGTATTTCATTGTACTTCCGGTGTGAGTTTTGGCAGCCATGGTGAGCGTCATGGCGCGTCCCTGGTGTCACGTGTGTCCCTTCCTTCTATAATAACTTCCTTGATCAGTAGTAGGAAGTAAAGCCAGTCGTCCGCTGCGTTCATTCAGGGTGAGAGATTTATGTTCTACAAGTTCATTTAAAGTGTTTTATGACTCATTCTGTTCATGTTGTTAAAGTTAATGTTGTTTAAGTGTTTATATCATAAACTAGAAACCTTCTGTATCGTTTACAACACTTTGTCTGAACTTAACAAACAATGGAGAAGTTTTTACTTTCGTTTTCTACTCTTTATGCCTCGTCTGTTCTGTCCTGTCTGTCTGTCTGTCTGTCTGTCTGTAGCATAATCTCTCTCTCCCTGTGTGTGTGTGTGTGTGTGCGTGCGTGCGTGCGTGCGTGTGCGTGTAGAGAGAGATAGTGGGAGAAATATGTGAAAAAGGTGTTCTGGCAGAAAGCGTGAAAATTTGCACCTAGGGGTATTTTTGTGCGCTGAATTCAAAAATTGACGGTCCTAAGCACTTTTCTCAAAGTCACTTTTCTCTAATTCACTTACCATAGGGTTAGGGTTAGGAAAAAAAGACCCCCCAAAAATCTTCTTTAAGTAGCATGTGAGGGGTCGATCTAGGGGGTTTTCATGATTCTGAATCCATTCCAAGCATTTGTTTTGCACAAAAACATTCCTTGGGCAAGAAATGGACGCCACAAAACTATGGTTTAGTGATGAGTCATCACTTTTCACAGTTGTGTAGGGTCCATTTCTTGCCCAAGGAATATTTTTCGTGCAAAACAAATGCTTGCAATGGATTCAAAATCATGAAAACCCCCTAGATAGACCCCTCACATGCTATTTAAAGAAGATTTTTGGGGGGATCTTTTTTCCCTAGTATGGTAAGTGAATTAGAGCCACCAGATCCCATGGGAAAAGTGCTTGGGACCGTCAATATTTGAATTCGGCCCACAAAAATACCCCTAGGTGCAAATTTTCACGCTTTCTGCTGGAAGTGAACACATTAGCCTATTTTTGTTACATATTTCTTCCACTAAGAGAGATACGCTTGTGTTGCAGATTCAACTTGGCTGTGCTCTTTTTTCCCCTCACCAAACCGTCATGCATGCGTGCGTGATTTTCTGTGCAGGGGGGTTACTTTCACTAAAACGACGGCTGTTTTGATGTTTATGTTGTGGTAGGCATTTATGGTTTTCAGTTTGGAACTGTAGCTTAGTTGGTTAAGTAACTTCTGCAGCTCACATGGTTTGTTTATGTTTTCATCAACTTTGTCATCGATGTAGTTTTTTTGGGCAGAATCTGACTATCGGCTGTCTTTCTTAGTTTATTACCCTGTTTAATAAGTTGCTTGAGGCGGGTTTGGATCTGTGTTGAAGCATTTGTTGAGTTTAGACCTGCACTTTTGTATCAGAGAGATTTTGTATTTATTTATTTTTTGTCTCTGAGTTTTATTGATTCCAGAATATTCAAATTCATCCATGGCTCTGAGTGGGCTTTAACCCTGATGGTTCTCATGGGAGCCATGGTGTTTAAAGTAGGAATTAGGATTTAAAACCTAACCATGCTTCTTCGACCTGTGAACTCTCAAATTCAGGGGACAATTCTACATTTTTCAATTTGTGAGCCCAGACTCCAAGCTCTGTCTCCAAGTTCTCAATATCATGTTCCCTGCTCAGACATAGAAAAATATCCTTCGACAGTTATTGAACCTAAAGACGGGCTTGACAGAATTCTCAGTTGAATGCTAAATCAGGCAATATTTCTCATTTGCTGCGCCCTGCACGGGAATTGACAAAATATCCCCATATTATTTAACCAAAAGACGGGCTTGCCAGAATTCTTGGTTGAATGTTAAATCTGGAAAATATCGGTCATTACCAAGCAATAGGCTGCTGATGATCAAGTGACCAAGCAATCAGTAATGCTAGAAGATGACAGAATTATCTGTTAATTTCACTAGATTATGGGCATGCCAAGATTCTAGCCAAATACAGCAAAATGTAATATCGCTCCCCACAGCTTAGCTGCAGTCTGGTCACCAAGGAGGACTAATCGGAGGGAGCTACAAGGAGAAGCTCCACACAAGGCTATGTCCGTCTCCTGGCTAAAGGGGACAAACAAGTGACACCTCATATAAGCTTCTCTACCAAACCCCCCCAAACAGACTCTTATACATCAGTATGTATCAGGGACGTGCAGAGAATGTTAGAGAGGCAGGGGCTGACATTTCTAAAGGGGCCTTTTGGTAAAAAAAAAATATTGAAAATAGCAGACCTCCAAGCTCACAACATGCCGCGCTGCGACGCATTGTGAGCTTGGAGGTCGGCTATTTTCCACACCAATATCACACCAAATTACACTGGAGATGTGGCGTACGGCATGGATTCCAATAGAGAGGGCATTTTTTTTTCAACGTAAGATGCTGCATTAAAGTTCAGGATAGTTTGGACAAGGCAATTCTCTTGAATTCCACCTTCAGGTAGCCTATGGCATGGAAAGAGGGAGTTTGCATTTCTTTCACCATAGTAAAAACTGCATTCATGATCTGGAGAGGGCACTTTTTACAGGGCCCCCTTTGATGTCTATGTGTGCACGACTGCACGTCCTTAGTATTTATACTATGTTGATAACATCCGACACACCTTTGATGTCTATGTGTGCACATCCTTAGTATTTATACTATGTTGATTACATCCGACAAACACAAACCTAATATGGGATTACTTCCCCAAAAGTTGAAACTTTTTGGATGGAACATGGTTTTGCTTGCGTTATTGCTAAAAACACACACACACACACACACACACACACACACACACACACACACACACACACACACACACACACACACACACACACACACACACACACACACACACACACACACACACACACACACAACATACACACACACATATTACAGCTGTTGCCCTAGCAACAGGTCATGTGACAGAAAGACAGAAAGCAAGTCATTGCTCCAGAGGAAGTTGTGGTGAGCAGAGATGGTGTCAGCAGCAGATGTTGACTTCCTTTCCAACGCCTCCACCTTGTTTCTGTTCTTCAGCAGAGCGCGTGGTGTGTGTGTGTGTGCGTGTGCGTGTGCGTGTGCGTGTGTGTGTGTGTGTGTGTGTGTGTGTGTGTGTGTGTATAATGTAACCAGGGTCTCTTCTTTTCTCGTTATGCCGCCCCTGTCTGTCTCTCTCTGTCTGCCTGTCTGTCTGTCTCTGTGTAGTACCAGTAAGGCTCCCTAATCGGGAGATAAGCGACCGTAGGTCACTTATCTCCACAAATAGGGCAAAAATGTGTTTTGCCAAAATCTGCCTGATCCATGTTGATGACATGAGTGTAGACATACTGTGTAGTGATTTTCGTGATATAACTAGCTTGAAAAGCTTGTGTTGCCGAATCAACTATTTTATAGATTTCATAAACTTTACCCTTGGCTCTACTCTTTTTTTCCCCTCTATACCAAACCATCACGGAAAATAGCAGATCTACAAGCTCACAACATGTCAAAACGTTATGAGTTATAGATCTGCTATTTCACAGAATGAAAACATTCCTGACCCCATGTTGAAAACCCATGCTATAGGGAGAGTGGCTGTGAGTGACTTTTTGGCTTACTGTGATCTATGACATAACTAGAAGAATATGTTATAAAATGTATAAAACTGTCTACATATTAGTATAACAGCATCAACGTGCATGATGCCTTGTGCTCATCTGTTCAGCATTTTCTGTTTTCTGATCTGTTTCATTGTCTGTAACGTTGACAGGTTTAATAAAGACCTAAAGATGATCTGTGTCATTGTCTGTAACGTTGACAGGTTTAATAAAGACCTAAAGATGATCTGTTTCATTGTCTGTAACGTTGACAGGTTTAATAAAGACCTAAAGATGAGTCAGCAGTGTGTGGAGAGAGAGGAGGACAGTCTGGGCAGACCATTAATATCCAAAGGAAAACCTCCTGACTTCACACAGTATGTGAATCCTCCACACATACACAACACTATAACATGACAATGTCATCTCATGAGTGCACATTATTCAAATTAAAATCATTTTTTGCCCTCCAATCGATAATGTATTATGAATGCAGAAGGAAAAATGTATTAAGATAGATTTCATGTGGTGTCAGGGTAGCTCAGTCGGAAGAGCTCTCGCCTTTGGACCGCAATCAGTGGTGTGTTCTACCGTGATACAGGGTATATGTAGTATGACGTGAAGGGGAAAAAATGAAAACACCCATGCCCTTGTGAAACTCTCAAAGTAGTGTATCTGATATGCACTGGAGGAGGCGCTGGCCACAGGAATGGCCGTGGACCGTAGTTCTGAAGCGATCAACACATATTAACTTAACAATACTGCCCTACAAAGGCAGTAAGTGCAGTAACTACGTATTCGGACACACCGACTTATGTGTGTCGCCCAAAGGTCAAATTAGCATTCATGATATTGGGGAATGAACAATTAGCTCAAGAACAGATATACAATCAGTGTAATATCACTTTTATGCCTTTATCTCATTTGGCTGATCAGCTGTAACACTTTTAAACCCATTTTTTTTCTGAAATTCTTGTACGTACAGTAGCTACTGCCTTTGTAGGGCAGAATAGACCTGACACCTCCCAGACTGACTTCATTAGTATTCAAACTGCACCTCATATCACACTGTATGAAATGCAAGCTAGGCCTAACTAACATTGGTCTAGAGGTTCTGTCTATGAAGCATCTGTTTTTGCAGGTAGCAGTTATTGGATTTTTCCCTGCGTGCGTTTTTCTTCTTTAGCCTATAACTGTTTGTTATTGCTGCTGAAATGTGGGAGGAGACAAAACTAAAGATACAAAAAGACAACGTCTGATTATTTTTTGAACTTTACATATGGGCCGCACGCAGCCACGCACGCACGCACGCACGCACGCACGCGCACACACACACACACACACACACACACACACACACACACACACACACACACACACACACACACACACACACACACACACACACACACAAACACCTCAGCTCCACCTCAGCAATCCATCTCCCAGGGGTCAAAAGCATTGTAACATGTTACATGTTGGTTTCCACGTGTCATCATCATTTTAATTAATTGTTTATTCATAAATATGAAATAGTATAATTTATACAGAACTAATGACTCTTCTCTGTGTGTTTTTCTACCAGGACAAAAAGACCAGCTAAACCATCCACTGATGATGACGACTGGAAATGTAGACGCTGTCGCTGCAGGAACACTGCCAAGGA